>NC_141542.1:29710000-30010000 GCF_021556685.1 Rattus norvegicus | reverse complement strand
AAGATCCATGCAAAGGTGAGAGGGACCCAGCCACGCTCCCTTTCTTCAGGGAAAGTCTGTATTCTGACTCCATACAGGAGGAAAGCCTAACATCAGACCTGCTGAGATCCCCTGATCACATAGAGGGAGCAAAGCTCCCCTAGGGTGGGAAGCAGCCCGCCTGGGGGCCTCACAGGTCAAGAGTCAAGGTTGACAGAATGGGATGGGAGGCACTCGCCAGGGCCGTGACCACTTTTCTCCTGAAGGACAAGCTGCGGACAGGGGAGAAGGCAGTGGTACGTTTCCGTTTCCTGAAACACCCAGAATACCTGAAGGTGGGCGCCAAACTGCTGTTCCGGGAGGGTGTTACCAAGGGCATCGGTCATGTCACGGATGTACAAGCCATCGCAGCAGGAGAAGCCCAGGCCAGCATGGGCTTCTGAGTCCTCAAAACAGCTCTACTGCTGTTCCTACAATACATAAGGTGACTTCCGGCCATGCTGCCCACTGTTGGCGGCTCTGTGTGTTAATAGGCTAGGGAGAGGAATGTCTGCTGCCACTGCTGCCTGCCACACTTCTGGAGAGGTGTCAAGTTTGGTGTGGCCAGGGTGGGCAGGCCTGAGGGAGAAGACACTTCAGGCAGTGCTCAGCAGCCATGTGCCCCCTGGTTGGTTCATTAAGCCTGGCAGCTGCACAGTCTTGTCTACTGGAGAGAGCAGAACATAGCCATCTTGGCTCACCATCAGGACTGGGCATGACTCACCAGTGTGGTCTCTGCACTTCAGGAATTGTCAACAACTGGGGTGGACCTTGACAGCACTTCTTTTTTATACCTCTTCTCAAGGCCACGTAAGTTACCTATCTCTACCTGACTATGGATAACAGACAGTGCTCCTAGCCATCCGGTGGACCCAGGGACTGAAGAGATGGCACAGAGACCGTGAACGACTGTGCTCCTACCCTGTGTTGATCCTGATGCATATTCCTGCTCCGTTTCCTTCTCTCAAGGGCCATTTCCCCAGACCCTCCTGTCATAGGCCCCACTTGGTGCTATTTGTGGTGCTGGCTCAGGCATGGGGTTGCCAGGCTAAGACTTGGCCCACCAAAGGCCAGCTGCATGTCAGTTTCTCCCCCCCCCCCAGTTATGCTGGCTTCCGTGCTACATCAAATAGTGTGGTAGCCACAGGACCTAATGCAGTTTGTGCATCCTGGGGTCCTCATCCCCAACCCTGCTCTTAACCTAAAATTTTCTTGTTTTAGTATTTTGTAGTGACCACCCCTTCCCTCTGTTGCCGGGAACCAGGAGGAAAGGGAAGGATGTCCTATTTCCTGTTCTAGGCATGGACTCCTCCTTACCTTTGTTAGCATCCTGGGTTCCCGTGAACTCAGGGATTTGTTGAAGATTCTCTGCATATATATATATATGTATATATATTTAAATACACATATATATTGTACAGAATAAAAATGTTTTATTGGACAGTGTGCTTATGCTTAAGACACAGGCTCAACCTCCAAGGCTAGATTCTTGTCAGGATTAGAAGCAAGTGACACCCTTCCACTGAACTCTGAATAATTGGGATAGAAGCCATCTGTTATCTCATTGGCTGTTCTTGTCCTCTCCCATAGGCTCTGTGTTGTGTGTGCTCTGACGTGTTTTGCATCATTCTTTGAGCAGAGCATAAGGTGAAAAGGCCTTAACCAAGTTATGGACCTGTCAGTGGTAACAGTGAGAACACTCTCCTCATTTTTCATTTAGAGCCTAGATTCTTGAGGTACCCAGGGCCACTTTAGCCTCAGTCTTTTCTATTTCTGTGTTCAGAATATAATACATTTTGGAGTCCAGGGCATTGTACGTCCTCAGACACCAACTGAGCTCTATTCCCAGGCTTTCTGACTGTCCCATATCAAATACGGTCTAAGGCTAATAATGTCTGGTGCAGAAGTAGTAGGGACTCTGTCCTGAGTACTGATCCTGGCAAAACAAATGAAACATGGTCCAAGGCTGTGTAGCATTTGGCCTTCAGAGCCTTTTTTGATTTTGAGTCTAGCCCAGGCTGGACACAAACTTGCCATGTAATTGAGGATGACTTTTTGCTCAGTCCTATGTAGCTCTCCAATGGTGCAGTTGTGGGCATCATGTCTGCCTTTATACCATACACACCAAGGCCAAACCCAGGCCTTTCTGAACTTTAGGAACCAACTGAGCTATGGCCCCAGCCCTAGTTTTAGTACTTTTTTTTTTTTTTTAATCCTTTTTTCCGGAGCTGAGGAACGAACCCAGGGCCAAGCAAGCGCTCTACCACTGAGTTAAATCCCCAACCCCTAGTTTTAGTACTTTTACACAGGCTTTTGGCTATACAGTGGTCCTCCCACCTCAGCCTTCTCCTTTAGTTAGGATTACAGGTACATATGTGCCACCATATCTGACACAGTTTTTAAAAAACAGTCTTTATTAAAGGTGCACTTTTAATTCTGTCATTTGAAGCAGAACTCTGTGAACTCAAGGCCAGTCTGGTCTACAAAGCAAGTTCTAGGACAGCCAGGACACAGAGAAACCCCATCCCTGCGAAACAAAAAATACCATTGGTTTAATTATTAAAAAGCCTGTGGGTAAAGCTTTTATTAGGGGCATTGAGCATTGAGGAAGGCAAGGTCACCTTTCCCAGCACTGTTTACAGCACTGCCCCGTAGGCTGTGCAATAGGGGCAGCTCTGCCCATAAACAAGGTACACTGCTGCCTGTGCCCGCCCTGGTCACTAGCCACCCCTGCCTGACTCTCCAACCTATCTCTAAGGATCTGTGTATAAGACACCTGAGTTTCTGCTACAGTGCTTCTCTTTGGAGACAAGGTCTCATTGTCTTGCCCAAGGTGGCCTGGAATTTAATTCCAGATCTGCCTGCCTCCATCTCCAGAATTCTAGGAGTACCATGGTCACATCTGGCTTGTTACTTTTCTCTTTTTCAAAGTCATGCTAGGCAAGTACTGTACCACTAATCGTGTCCCTCATGCAGGCCAGGCTGTCTCACCAAGGATGATTTTAACTCCGGAATGACTTCCCTTTCTCGACCCTTTAAACTGTTGGGATTACAAACATGTACCAAACACCTGATAACACTACTTTTCAACTCCTAGACTGTGACAGTGGCATGCGGTGGTGGCATGCACCTACCATCCCAGCACACAGGAGGATCATAGATGTGACAGCAGTCTAGCCTACCCATCCCAAAATGTCAGAAAAAACACTGGTAAGCACTTTACATTAATAGAACATCTAGGGGAGTAAAATATTCAAGTCAGGCCCTCAGAGTACATTCTTGTTGTCTCTATGGGCAGGTAGATCTATAGTTTTTTATTACACACATTCAAACAACATCAAGAACATATTCCATGTAATGCACTGCAGGAGTTCTTGCCGTTAAGAAACTATAAATCTAGGAAGAAGCTACACACTAAGATCCAAGGCAAGGATGGTTCCTCCTAACCACTGAATCTCGTCTTAGAGACCCAATTACTGAGTAAGTTGATTTGTATTTATGTAGGGGAGATGTGTGTGCTACTTTCCTACCCATTAAACCTACTACCTGATTCATACATAATTCAGTCATGTAATTTATCAGAGAGGCCTAAGAGATTTAATCCCAAGGCCTGCATGGCTGAGGAAGACTGCTGAATCCGTTGCTTCAGCCATTAGTACTTGCCCATCTTGATAGTCCTTACTTTAAACTGGGAAGTGAACATGGGGCCCCGCACATGCTGTCCTAAACAAGTGAGCCATATGTCCAGCCCCATTTTTCCCCTTTTCTGTTTCAATCTTTTGCGTTACACCCCTAAATATATGATGTTTAGTCCTTAGTCAATATTATAGGGAGGAAAGTGCGATAGCTCGAAGCTGAGGGAGTTTGCCATGGTCCCTTATACCTTTTATGACACTGTATCTCCCTAAAGATTAAAAACGTTTTGATCAGCAACAGGATCAGAATCCCATTGGAAAAAAGAAAAAAATAATGTATTAAAATTTCATAGTTCCCTTGAGTAACCAACGTGGTTCCATCTCTTAGAAATAAAACAGTAAAGTTCTCCTGCAAGCCCGAGGGCAGCACTAATGTGTCAATGGCTTAAAAAATGATTCCAGTGTCTGCATGCCGTGGGGCCTAAGGCGTTTATTACTGGAAGCCAAAGGACTCTTGGGATTTCTTTTGCCCTGAGGAGACACGGGGACAGCCTGGGGTTTTGAAGTACAAGGCTGCAAAAAAGACTTCTGCAACTCCAGTGCAAAATGGTAGTCCAGGTGCTCTGGCATGTCCCATACTGGGACCAGGGAGTCACACTTCTCACACAGCACTTGGTCCTCAGCTGCCCTTTGGGTCATCTCCTGCGAGTTGTAAGCTAAAGAACTGTTCCCAGCCACATTCACTTCTGTAGAAACTGCTTTAGAGGATACCGGCTTGCACACTTCTTCACAAGAAGCACGGCTGTCTGCACGGTCTGTGGGGAGACGGCTTGGTTGCACTGCAGAGCTGGCCTGTGGAGGGCATGGAGCTGCAGCATTGCTCAGCTCTGTGTGCTGTAGCAGCAGACTCTTCTGCTTGAAGAAAGACTTAGTTCCTGGGCTTCCGCTGGTTTGGAACAGAAGGGAAGGCTTGGATGATGACTTCTCCACGGCCACCTTAGGAGGTACAAAGGAAGTCTCGCTCATTCTCTGCCTCTTGGCAGCCTTTTGAAAAAAAGACTCTAGGGATGTGGCTGCCTCTTTAGAGGTGGGTGCAGCCGGGCCAGGTTCCTGAGTCCTGGTCCCCGAGCTGGCAGCTGGCACCTTTGGCTGACAACCGGAGTCACTGCTCAGGAATACAGTGATATCCGTGCAGGCTGGAGGGGCGGAAGCAGAGAACTTGGTAGCACAGAGGAAGAGCATTGTGAGAGGAGGGGACCTGTGTACAAAGGAAGAACAAGGAAGTTACTGTCATTGTTTCAAGAGCTCAGATTCAATTAATAGATTACAATTCTGGTTCTATCATGAAAGGAAATTGTTCTTTTTTTTTTTAATAATTTTTTAAAGACTTTTCATTTATTTTAGGTGAGTCCACTGTAGCTGTCTTCAGACACACCAGAAGAGGGCATCGGATCCCATTACAGATGGTTGGGAGCCACCATGTGGTTGCTGGGAATTGAACTCAGGACCTCTGGAAGAGCAGTCAGTGCTCTTAACCACTGAGCCATCTCTCCAGCCCCTAGGAAATTGTTCTTATTGCAGCGTTTCACAGCCATTAGTGTGTATCATGTTAATATAAAGTAAGTGGACTGGGATAACAGAATTTGAGTGTCTAGCAGGTTCCTGGCTTAGGGTGGGGCAGCACTCTCTCTCACTACTAAGTGCTAGATCACTGAGAGGACCCATTAGCACAGGTTGCTGTAATTAGGAGATGGGGCAACAGACTTTGGGTTTGTTTTTTGTTTTCTGAGACAGCGTCTCACTGTGTAACTCTAGCTAGCCTGGCACTATGTGGAGCAACTTGTCTCCTGAGTTCTGGGACTAAAGCTATGCCCATCACACCTAGCTTGGGGCCACACAAATGTTATTCAAGGCAACACTTGAGGTCATTCCCAGCTACATAAAAAAGCTTGCCAGCCAGTTGGTCCTGTGGGTGAAGGTACTTGCCACCAAGCTAGGTGGCCCGAATCTGGTTTGTAAGACCAACTCAGAGATTTCACATGTATACACAAAATTAGTGAAAAAAATTCCAATCTTAATCCACGATTATGGAATTTTTCAAGTTAAAATTTCCTATCAAGATTTTGGTTTCAAATCTCAGTCTTAGAAACTTCAGGCAGTGGTGGCTACACAGGGACACTCTTCTCAAAAACAAAGAAATAAACAAAACAAAACAAAAAACCCTCTCCTCACCCCACCTTTAAAAACAGTTCATTATGTATTTCTCTGCACTGAGCTTCAGAATATAAAACATGCTTTTATACACAGGTTAGTTCTTCAGTCAGATAAAAGCAAGTGCTGTTTTTAAGTTACTGTGAGTTGAATATGGTGACACATGCCTGAAATCCAGTACTAGAGCCAAGGTGGAAAGATGAGTTCAAGGCCAGCCTAAGCTCCACAGCAAGACACTGCCCCAAACAGCAGAAGAAAATGTTGGCACTGTCCTCCTCAGGATTTATACTTTGTACATTATACATAGACAATGCCAGTGGTCCTGTAATGGCTTTCAAATAAGGATCCATGTAAATGCAGCACATGGTTATCACTTGATCCTGTGTAACAATGTTTGTGGACTGCTAACAGCTCTGTAGACGGCCAGTATATCTAGAAAGGCAGTACTTTAGGTGAGCTGAGCATTTTTTTTTTTTTTTTTTTTGAGCTGGGGACCGAACCCAGGACCTTGCGGTTGCTAGGCAAGCGCTCTACCACTGAGCTAAATCCCCAACCGAGCTGAGCATTTTTATAATCTTCAGTGACAAGGTTATATTCTGACATGATGAATTTAGAATATCCTTTGGTTTTCTGAAACAAGATCTTGCTACGTAGCCAAGGATGACTTTGAATTCTGATCCATCAAGACTGGCTTGAAAATAGGAGGAGGATGGGGTGAGGAACTGGGGATAGAACTCAGGACCTTGACTCAGGCTGAGGGCTGAGGGAGGTGCTTGCCTCCTCTGCATAAAGCCGTGGGTTTGGTCCCAAGTAACTCACAAGCCAGGCA
Source organism: Rattus norvegicus (assembly GCF_021556685.1). NCBI lineage: Eukaryota > Metazoa > Chordata > Mammalia > Rodentia > Muridae > Rattus > Rattus norvegicus. The sequence goes on along the minus strand of NC_141542.1, from coordinate 30,003,307 downwards.
GTGATGGTCTGGGCTGGGATCTCTGCACTTGGGAGACAGAGGCAGGAGGACCAGAAGTACAGAGACATCTGTGGCTACACTGCCTGGAATACAGGAGTCCCTATCTTTATACAGGAGTCCCTATCTTTTTTTTTTTTTTTTTTTTGGTTCTTTTTTTCGGAGCTGGGGACCGAACCCAGGGCCTTGCGCTTCCTAGGCAAGCGCTCTACCACTGAGCTAAATCCCCAACCCCAGGAGTCCCTATCTTAAAAACATCTATGATGATGATGTCAGGACAGAAGAATAAACATGATTCAAAATGGCTTCATCATGCCAGGGCCATGCTTCATGCCCAACAGAGGTGAAACTCATATAGAACTTATAAAGAGGAGCTAGAGCACAGCTCGGCAGTAGACGAGAGCATGGCTTCTGTGCCTAGCTGCATAGAGAGACTTGGTCTAAAAGAAGACATTTAACACCAACAACAAATTTAGTAAGCAAAAATTGAGGCTTTATTCTAGTGCCTCTTTAGATAAAATACAAACACATACTAAACATCTACTAAGCATAGGACAATGAGTTGGATACACAGAGCCTAGGCTATAGGAAAAATTTCTGAATAAAAATCATGAAAGATGCTTCAGACAGAATCAAGTCATTTAAGAAGTTCTAAGTGATAAATCTTAAAAAAAAAAAAAAAAAAAAAACTACTTATGGGCTGGAGAGATGGCTCAGTGGTTAAGAGCACCCGACTACTCTTCCAGAGGTCCTGAGTTCAATTCCCAGCAACCACATGGTGGCTCACAACCATCTGTAAAGAGATCCGATGCCCTCTTCTGGTGTGTCTGAAGACAGCTAAAGTGTACTTATATGTAATAAATGAATACATCTTTAAAAAAAAAAGTTCTAAGTGTGTTAGTCCCCAAGCGCAGGCAGTCATTTCCCGGAATACGGTAAGCTGCTACGAGGAACGGTGCTGCTTCATGTTGTCTTCTGGCTACTAATGCACCCTTGGGTGCCAAATGCACCACATGTAGGGAAAACAAAGCAAAACAAACAACCTGCAGCTGACCCCTGCCCTCACAGGGTTTTCTGAGCATACTTGCCTGTCCTGCATCTCACTTTATAGACCAGGCTGGCCTTGAACTCACAGAGATCTGCCTACATCTGCCGCCTCCCAAGCAGTGTGACTAAAGGTCGGGTCACCACTGCCCAGTACCGCCCCGCCCCCTTCTCACCACTCAGTCTGGACTCCAGATGTGTTACAGTTCCTGATAGTAGCAAATGCGTCCTGGCTCATCTTGTGAGCGTCATAGCGAGTGAGGGCACAGCACCGACGCAGGCTGCTGAGACGCTTGTCTCCTTCAACACGAATACTGACGACCAACTGAGTGGCCACCCTGCCATTCTGTGGAGAGAGAAGAATTGAGGCCAGAAGTAGCCACTAAGAGCATGTTCAGAGGAATAGAATGATTTGGAAACTCAGCTAAAAAGCTAGGCATGGCGTTCAGCTCCTTTAATCCCAGCACTGGGGAGGGAGGTGGAGGCAGACGCATCTCTGCGTTTAAAGTCACCCTGGTCTACACACCAAGTTCCAGGTAAGTCAGGGCTGCATAGTAAGATCGGATCTTAAAAAAAAAAAAAAAACCTAAACAAAAAGGAAATATTTATTCTAGTACCTATTTATATGAAATACAAATGTATACTAAATACATGTAAGCACAAGACACTGGGTCCAGTGTCTTATAAGGGATAGAGCCTAGGCTATAGTAAAAATTCCTGAATAAAAATCTACAGGCCAAACAGTGGTGACACACACCTTTAATTCCAACACTCAGAAGGCAGAGACAGGTGGATCTCTGTGAGTTTGAAACTAGCCCGGTCTACAAAGCCAAGGCTGCACAGAGAAACCTTGTTTTTAAAAGAAATCTGATACAGGATATCACAAAACAAATTGTGCTATTTCTAGTTATAAGAAGCATATATGGGGCTGGAGAGATGGCTCAGTGGTTTTTTGTTTTGTTTTTAAAGCAGCATATATGAGATCATGGATTTGATCCCCAGCATAAGAAAAAAGAGGATAGAATTTGGGTGATGAATTACCAGAATATTAAAACATATTCTGGGGATGTAACTTAGTCTGTAAAGTGCTTGCCTAGCATGTGAGCCTTGCGTTTGAACATATAAGCCAGGCATGGTGGCCCATGAGGAGGGAGAAGTCATCAATTACAGATAGCTAAGCTTGAGGCTAGCCCGAGATCCATGAGCCACTGGCTTACTATTTAAGAAGCAAACAAAGACACCTAAAAGTATTTTGACAGGTAATGGGGACAGGATAGAATAAATATATTTGAGACATTCCTTGATGGTTTTCATGACAAATGACTATGACACTGAAAAACAAGCCAGGAAAATGTCTGAAATCTAGGATGTTAAGAATTCTGACAGTTCTCAGTGAGCTTACTCTTCTACCTAGATTCTTTTTTTTTTTTTTTTTTTCCCAGAGCTGGGGACCGAACCCAGGGCCTTACGCTTGCTAGGCAAGCGCTCTACCACTGAGCTAAATCCCCAACCCCCTAGATTCTTATTCTTAAAACAGCTGACTCTTGTGGTAGTACTTTTCCCAGCCATCTGTAGACGACAGTGTAGAATACCTCTAGAGACAGCAAGCACTGACTCCAGGCAAGTAGAAGCATCTGAATGCTACACTCAGTAAACATTAGGCAGAGTATATCCCGTAAAAAGTCAGTTTGTGCTGGTTTGAATATGCTTGGTTCAGGGAGGGGCATTAGTAGGAGGTGTGGCCATTGTGGGTGTGGGCTTTGAGACCCTCCTCCTAGCTGCCTAGAAGAGCCAGTCCTCTCCTGGTTCCCTTCGGATCAAGATGTAGAACTCTCAGCAACTATTCCAGTGCCATGCCTGCCTGGATGCTGCCATGCTCCCACCTTGATAATAATGGGCTGAACCTCTGCCTGTAAGCCATTCCCGATTAAATGTCCTTTATAAGAGCTGCCTTGGTCATGGTGTCTCTTCACAGCAATGAAAACCCTAAGACAGACTCCTTTTCAAAGTCAAAAGATACTAGTAAGTACATCCAAAAGTTATGAGTTAAGAGCACAATTGGGTGTGGGGGTGATTATAAGACATTTGTAGAGGTTTGCATTTTGATTTCTTTTTTATTTTATTTTTTTCATTAAGTATCTTATATGCATGTTTGTGTGAGGCTATCAGAAGCCCTGGAACTGGAGTTAGACAGGAGTGAGCTGCTATGTGGGTGGGGGAATTGAATCTGGGTCCCCTAAAAAAGCAGCCAGTGCTAAATACTGAGTATTTAGAAAAATACTCATGCGCGTGTAACTGCTCCCTATGGTAGGGCCTCTCCCTGGGCTGCAGCTTGCTGCTTTTCCTTAGCCAACTAGCAGTCTCCCAGCCTCAGCCACTCTCCTGTCCCAGCCGCTCACAGAACTAGAGAATAAGGGCAAAAAATAGCAGTTCTCCAGAAAAGATGTACACATGGCCAGTAAACCACATGGTGATTTGTCTAGCTATCAAAATGTCAGTGTTAAATACTATAGAGAATAAAACTGGAACGACAAAGAGAAGAGCAGCATGCCCCAAACACAGGGGGATGTTTGTGCTTCATTAAAAAGAAAAACAAGGCCTGGAGAGATGGCTCAGAGGTTAAGAGCACAGACTGCTCTTCCAGAGGTCCTGAGTTCAATTCCCAGCAACCACATGGTGGCTCACAACCATCTGATGCCCTCTTCTGGTGTGTCTGAAGACAGAGTGTACTCATATAAATAAAATCTTTTTTAAAAAAAGAAGAAAAACAAATTGGAAAACAAAGCTTATGTTCAGCTCAAGAGCCGCCTCAGTGGGAGAGTGCACAGAAATCTTGCAGAGGACAGAGTTCAGTTCCCAGCACCCACATCAAGTGGCTTCCAACTCCCTTGACTCAGCTCTCTTCACCTCTGCAGACACCTGCTCTCAGATGCCTATGTAGCTGCTTGTATTACGAATGCTAATCACGTTCCCTAAAACTATTTGCACAAGAAGGTTGGCAAGGAGTTTCTGGGACCCTGACCCGAGTTGGTTCTGATTGGTAAATAAAGATGCCAACAGCCAATAGCTGGGGAGGACAGGCAGAGGCGGGATTTAGGATCCCTGGGCTTGGGACCAGGAAGAGAAAGAGGAAGGAGAGAGAAGCCCTGCAGGGAGAGTGTGAAGGAGAGGAGAGACCCCATGCCTGAGAAGAGTGCAGGACAGAGAGGCATGGCCGCCATGTGAAGAAGCCAGGATGGCACAGCCTAGAAGAGGGCTGCTCAACTGGGTTAGAACATAGAATCAGTAAGTGGTAACGTGGAGGTAAGGTTCTAGCAGCACTGGAAGCTAGGTCGTCACCCAGCCATTCTGCTGACTAAGGCCTATTAAATATAAAAGCTGTGTGCCTTTCGTTTGGGAACATAAACTATTGAAGTGGGTATCAAACCCATGCTGGGATTTATTAATAATATTTAATTCAATCATCTGTGTTAGTCTCCCTCGCTCACGCTGAGAGCAGGGTATAAAATGATGAGACGCTACAGGAAGCAGTGTGCCAAATTTTTCAAAGTGTTGAGCATCATTACCATGACGCAGAATTGTGCTCCTAGGATGAAAACGTGGAATGTTAGCATTACTGATAATGGCCCAGAGTAGAAATAACCCCAATATCCATTTACTAATAATGACTTTAATAACTGACGTGCTATAGTACAGGTGAGCTCAGTGAAAGAACCGCACACTGCGTGATTCAGTTGCAGGGATATCTAGGGACTTCGTTTGTGAGGTATGTTTAAGTCCTGCTTAGCTGCTCATGTAATATGGGATGAAAGGTCAGCGCCATCACGCTAAAAGGATGCCGGGAACTACAGGAGACGAGTAGGGAGGAAATGGAGAGTGACTGCTAATGGCACAGAATTTCTCTGGGGAGTAAATGAACATCTTCTCGGGCTAACTGTAAAGCTGGGTGTGGTGGCACACACCTGTAGTCGCAGCACTCAAGAAGCAGGTGCAGACAGATGTCTGTCAGTTCAAGGTAGCTCGGTCTATGTAATGTTTCATCCAGACCAACCAGGAATACAGTGAGGGCCTGTCTCAAAAATTACACTAAAAACAAACAAGCAAACAAACAGCTGGGTAGTGGTGCTGCACACCATTAGTCCCAGCATGCAAGGGCAGAGGCGGGCAAATCTCTGAGCTCCAGGCCAGCCAGCCTGGTCTATAGGGTGAGATACAGCATAGACAAGGCTACACCCGAAACCCTGTCTCAGAGAAAAAAAAAAAAAAAAGAACTAAACCAACAAAAATAAATAGTTATACAACTCTGGAACACACTAAAACCACTGAACTGTACACTGTAGATGGATGTACTTTTTGTCTCTGTCTGTCTGTCTGTCTGTCTGTCTGTCTGTCTGTCTATGAATGATCCAGGGCAGGGGATAGACCATACCGCCCATCCTAGTGGTTGGGAGGTAGAGACAGAAGGAAGGGTTCGAGATGCCTAGCACTTGGGAGGTAGAGGCAGGTGGATCACTGCGAGTTGTAGGTCAGTCAAAGCTACATAGTGAGACCCTATCTCAAAACAAAGTTACTTAGAAAGAGAAGAAACAGATGTCTAATGTTTGATTAATACTTGGCCTTTAAAGTTCCCACTGTGGGGTCTGGCAAAGTGGCCGGCAGTTAAGAAGGCTTAGCTGCTCTCACAGACGAGCTTGGTTCCCGGCAAATCTGTCAGGTAACTCACAAGCAGCTCTAAATCCCGCTCTAGGGGATCCAACGCCCTCTTCTGGCCTCCAAGGGCACCCTCACATGTCACACACACAAAGACTTGAACATGAAAGAAACCAAAACTTTCCACTATGGGGTCCACAAGATGGCCCAGAAGATAAAGTGCTGTGTAAGCCCGACCACCCGAGCCCCATCCCTGGATCCTATATAAAGAGAGGACAGAGCAGACTCCACAAAGGTCCTCTGGCGCCGCTAGGGCGGAGCACTGCCTAAATCAAAGGAACTTGTTTCTTCAAGCCCCTTCAGGCAGTGATTCTGACAGCGAAGGTGGGAAAAAAAAAAGTTAAAGAGGAAAGAGCAAGTTGTTCCAGAGAAACCTGTGAAGAAGCAAAAGCCTGGTGAGACATAGAGCTCTGGCGTCCTCTGAGCAGAGCAGCCGCAGCACAGATGACAACATGTTCCAGACTGGAAAGATGAGATCTGTCAGCGTTCAGGACTTTAAAGGAAAACTTCTGATTGACATTAGAGAATACTGGGTGGACTTGGAAGGTGACACGAAAGCGGGGGAGGGGTTTCTTTAAACATGGAACAGTGGAGCCAGCTGAAGGAACAGATCTGTGACATAGACGCTGCAGTCAGAAAGCCGTAGTCTGAGCCGCGTCGAGCCTGTACTGCCGCGGCTGATTTACTCTGTCTTTTCACACTGGCTGGCTTTTGTTTCCTAAATGTTGTTTTCCACACTGTTGTATACTTGGATTGCAGAACAATTTGTAAGACAAATACTTTTTTAAATGTGCATTATTAAAATGTTCTAAGTGAAGCTAATTGTTAACTTTACTAAAGAGGATTGCTTTGTGCCCTTACCTAGTGTAAAAGTCAGACTGTAACCACCAACCCCCACTCTGCTTAAACGCCATGGAGATTTATGTACTCTGGTGAAATCCACTAATCCATTTTGTGTTGCAGGAGAATTTAGATGAGAAAACAAAACAGTAAAGGTGAACGGTAAGGAGAGGGCATGATTAGAGGAAGTTCTTACAAAGCTAGGCTTCCAAAGACTCCAGACTGACTTTTTTTAGGGGGGGTGAGGAATGATCTTATCCTCTGGTATTTATTAGGTGCTAGGGATCACACTCAAGAGTTTACGCATGGTAAGCAAGCACTCTACCACTAAGCTGACTCCTCCGTGCCAGCACACCGTTTTATGGAGCTGTGTTAAAAGAAGGTAAAAGAATATTCAGCCGAGTTTGCTAAGTCATGCCTAGAATCCTAGAAATTGGGAATCTGAAGGTAGGATTGGCAAGTTCGAAGCTAAGCCTGGGCTCCTATTTTTAACAAACTTTTTTTTTCTTTTGTTTTGAAACAGTTTCTCTATGTAGCCCTGGGCTCCTGGAATGTACCATATAGTATAGACCAGCCTGGCATCTACCTGCCTCTGCCTCCCTAGTGCTGGGATTAAAAGCATCTGGCCAAGCAAACTGTCATAAAGTTCCCTAAACTGATTCTATTTTCTCTATGTTTCTTCTCCACAGGGTAAGGGGGTCAGTACCATTTAAATCTCAAAGATTAATAGAGAAAGAATCTTACGTCAGTCCGGTCTTTGGTTAGTCTCTCCTCAAGTTCCAGGGCTAACTGCAGAAGCCACCACTGTACCTATAGGAAAAAAGCCAGAAACTTTCAGGTTGTTCATTTAAGTAGACATGTTACCAACCAGGCAGTGATTGGCCAGCTGATGGATCCCTGTGACCAATCATGGAGCTCTCTGTACTGTGCTCATCCTCCAGCTGAAGATTTTCAGCCCCGCAGAGTGGTACACACCTGTAATCCCAGACTCTAGAGACTGAGGCAGAAAAATCATGAGTTCAAGGCTGAGCTACACAGCAAAAACCCCTCGACAACAAGAAAAATGTCCTTAATTATTGGGAAGAGGAAGTGACCACGTAGGTGGGAGTGCTTACAGTCCAAGAATGAGGGAAGAGCTGCAGTCCCGGCACCCACAATACAGTATGACCCGGATCTGGGGCAGAGACAGGAGCAGGGTCATGGCTTGTGCTGGCTGCTCACACAGTTCCATGTTCAAGAGACATCATCTCAAGAGAACAGGGCAGGCTAATAAAGATAAAGTGGTTTTTAAATAAGTGGGTCATCTGACATGGTCCTCTGCTGTCTGCCCACACATCCACACACGTGAAATACCATTTGTTCAGTCAGGATACTGCGACCCAGGCTGGCCTCCAACTCTGTGTAACTGACTCTGTCCCCTGCCCAGAGTACAGGGGTGCTCTACCACACTCAGGCTCCGAGCCCTTCACCTCGCTTTCCTAACAGTGCCATCTGGTACTTCTACCACATTCCACTTCTAAGGAAGATCCCAGACTGGGTGGCGAGGCACAAAATTATAGGTTTTTGAAGTTTATAAAAAAAGACAGGAAATGTCATTGTCTATTTCAGTCAGTTCTATTTTACACGTTTTTGGATTGAAGGAGGAAAAATGACAAACTAAACTAGTTATTTCAACATAAATCAAGTTCTATTCCTTTTGGTATCCTAAAAATAAAGGTAACTTCTAACCCAGTATACTTAGAAGGGCTACCAAAACCCACTGCCCACTTGTGATGGTTTACATATGCTTGGCCCAGGGAGTGGCACTATTAGGTGTGGCCTTGTTGGAGGAAGTGTGTCACTGTGGGTGTGGGCTTGGAGACCCTCCTCCTAGCTGCCTGAGGATGCTCAGTCTGTTCCTGGCTTCCTTTGGGTGAAGATGTAGAACTCTCAGCTCCTCCTGCACCATGCCTGCCGGGATGCTGCCATGCTCCCGCCTTGATGGTAATGGACTGAACCTCTGATCCTGTAAGCCAGCCCCAATTAAATGTTGTCCTTTATAAAACTTACATTGGTCATGGTGTCTGTTCACAGCAATAAGACCCTAACTAAGACACCCCTTTAAAAGCAGCAGTGTTCTGTGGGGAAGTTCTGCGGGCTTACCTGTTCCCGAGTAGCCAGAGCTGTTTTCCCTGGGAAGTTCTTGCTACAGCCAATAGTTTTAGGTAACTGCCTGGGTTTAACTGGCTCGTGTTCAATGCCTCGGCACATGGCATACAGCCAAGACCTATAAAAGCAGCGAAAGACATTCAGAATTATTCTCCTTGTTCTTGTCTACTTCCTAAAGAGAGGGTCTCACCATTCATTCAACTGGCCTTTAATTGTGATGCTACTGGGCTTACAAGTGAGAGCCACCATGCCTGGTTTCTTACGTATTAATAAACAACATATACTATGTAGCAGACTGGCTTCTAGCTCATGAAGAGGCTGCCCCAGCCTCTCAACAGTAAGCATAAGCCACCATGCTTAACGTAATTTTATTTTTTTGCTTTGTTTTGAAACAGGCTTTCTTTGTATAGCTCTGGCTATCCTGGAACTCAAGTTGTAGACCAGGCTGGCCTCGAACTCATGGAGATCTTCCTGCCTCTGGCTCCTGATTAAAGGAGGGGGATCTAAAGCATGTATCACCATGCATGACTACTTAATTATTCCTTACTTATACCTACATTAGCCTTTTATCCTCTTCATGAAAAAAATGATTGAGGCTGGGGAATATATATAGCTCAATGGTACAGCATTTGTCTAACATGTGCAAGGCCTTTCACATGGGGGATAGATTCAATCCCCCAGACTGCAAACAAAAAGAAAAAAAATTAATAGCTTGGTGTGTCCTAGTACTTGTAAGGTGGAGGCAAAAGGATCAGGAGTTTAAGGCATGTGTTACTTGAGACCATGTTTCAATTAAATTCATTTAAAAAAAAAAACTCTATCTAAAATTAAGCATGCCTAAGCTCTCACAGAGCCTTGGACATTCTTAAATAGTTGACATTGGCAAGTGGAGAACTAATCCTACTTTCTAAAGTTAAACCACTATTTTTTGCAAACTACAAACAAGCCACAAATTCATCTTTTTGTACTTATTAGGACTGAAACACAAAAATTTGAATGTAACATCAGCAAAATCACACACACACACACTCACACACACACAGACACACACTCACACAGATACACATACACTCTCTCACACACTCACACAGATACACACACACATACACTCACACACACAGACACACACACTCTCTCACACACTCACAGATACACACACACTCTCACACACTCACACAGATACACACACTCTCTCACACACTCACACAGATACACACACACTCTCACACACTCACACACATACACACTCTCACACACTCACACACATACACACACTCTCTCACACACTCACACAGATACACACACACTCTCACACACTCACACACATACACTCATACACACACACAGATACACACACACTCTCACACACTCACACACATACACTCACACACAGAGACACACCCACACTCTCTCACACACTCACACAGATACACAATCTCACACACTCACTCACACACTCACACACTCACACACTCACACACTCACATACACACACACACACACACACACACACACACACACACACACACACACACTGATATAATGGGACTCGGGCAGCCGAGGCAGCCTTCCTGGACAACTGAGACGTGAATGAAAAGTAAAGGAGAAAAGTGGGTTGTAATCTAGCTGTTCAGTACGGTGCTTCTCTAGCATGAACAAGGCCCTCAAGTCAACTCCCAGTACTTCAAACTAAACAAGGTAACAGTACATATTCAGCCCTCACATGAACGAGTCTTATCAACCACCCAAGAATATAGGAAAATGACGTTGGAGGGATAGGCCACAGTGAGCTAATTATTTAACTTTTAGAAGTTTTGCAGTGCTGGAGATTGGATAGAACCAAGAGCCTTGTAGCACCTTAGGAAAGTGCTCCACCAATGAATGATACCCCAAAACCTTTTTTGAGGGGGTTCCTTTTGAGTCAAGGTCCGTGTGTATCATACTGATCTCAGACTTGTGCTCCTCTCTCCCAAGTACTAAGATCACAGGCCACCCTCTGGTGGGAACTAATATTCCCAAACCATGAAATGGCCTCCCGGAATACAAGTCCTAGGCTGGGTACATTGATGAATGCCTGTTATCTAAAGGTTTGGGAGGTAGAGAGAAGGCATAATCAGCACTTCAAAGTTACCTTGGTTACAGATCAAGTTTGAATCTGGCCTGGGCTAACTGGCCCTTCCAATTAGAAGCTTTTTTTTAAAAAATATTTTATTTATTTATTATATATGAGTACACTGTAGCTGTCTTCAGACACACCAGAAGAGGGCATCAGATCTCATTACAGATGGTTGTGAGCCACCATGTGGTTGCTGGGATTTGAACTTAGGACCTCGGGAAGAGGAGTCGGTGCTCTTAACCACTGAGCCATCTCTCCAGCCCCAATTAGAAGCTTTTATCTGTATTGAATTTAGTATCTCCATAAAGATTATGTTTGAAAAATAATATTAACCATGTAGCCAAGTGGGGTGGCACACTCCTTGAATCCTAGCACTTGGGAGGCAGATGTAGGTAATCTCTGAGTTCAAGGCTAGCCTGGACCTCAAAGTGAGTTCCTGGACAGCCAGGGCTACACACTGAGACCCTGTCTTAAAAATCAAAAAAATTTTAAAAAGAAAATGAATATAAATCACTTACCCATTCTTCTCTCCAAAATGACTCTGGAGCTGGGCTTCAGTGAACTGGGTCAGGTCACCCATGTATTCTACCCCAAGGACGTCAATGACAGAAGCCCCAAGCTTTCCTCCAAGACTTCGGCTAAACAAAGCAGAGAAGGAATTTAAATATGCAGCTAACCAAAGACATTCTGTTGCTCCAAGTAGCTCTCCAAAGGTTTAGAGAAAATCAGAGTACACTTTAATCCTGCAAACTCTTAGCTGTCCGACACAGAGTGGAGGGTTCAGCAGCTCAGCAAAAAGCCATGCTGACTAAAGAGTCTGATGCTGGCAACCATGACAAATACAGGGCCAGCTGGAAGTGTGCCTATACACACACACACACACACACACACACACACACACACACACAGACACACACACACACACACACACACACACAGACACACACACACACACACACACACACACAGACACACACACACAAAGAGAGAGAAATATAAAGCCAGATGAATCTTCCCAGCTAGGACCTGGGAAGATTAACAGGAGCATAAGTAAAATATTCATCATTGATTTATTATCAAGTCAACTGTATGTAAAAAATTCTTTTCTTCTTGTTCTTGTATACAAAATTCAGCCGTGTAAAACACATTATCTGGGGCTGGTGAGATGGCTCAGTGGTTAAGAGCACTGACTGCTCTTCCAGAGGTCCTGAGTTCAAACCCCAGCAACCACATGGTGGCTCACAACCATCTGTAATGAGATCTGATGCTCTCTTCTGGTGTGTCTGAAGACAGCTACAGTGTACTCATATAAATAAAATAAATAAATCTTAAGAAAAAAACAAACCAGGAGTTGGGGATTTAGCTCAGTGGTAGAGCACTAGCAAGCGCAAGGCCCTGGGTTCAGTCCCCAGCTCCAAAAAAAAGGGGGAAAAAACACAACAACAACAACAAAAACAAAACAAAACAAAACAAAACAAAACACCATATTGTCCCATTTGAAAATTAAAATTCCAAGCCCATCCTAGCATTTAATACCAGAATTTAGGAGGCAGGTGGATCTCTGTGAGCTTGAGGCCAGCCTGATCTACAGAGTAAGTTCCAGGACAGCTAGAACTACAGAAGACCCTTAATTGAAAACTGCAAAACCAACCAAACAAAAAACCAAAACAAACAAAAAATTAAAAAATTTCCAAACTCAAAATAAATCTTTTCCACGGCCAATATTCTTCAGCCGGATTTGAAGCACTCTATCCTTAGCCTACCCCGAGTGTTTCTATTTCAGTGCCGTCATCAGTACAGACCCTGCCCTGGCTCCCTTGGTTCACTCGGACTATCTGATCGCTTTGCCTTCTTTCTGTTCAGTGTCTCCATGCTGCTGTGTCCTTGGCTGGCTCTCTCCCATCTGCAGCCCATGACGCTTTCTCAAAGCACTTTTGTTTTCATGCCTCATTGGAGAGCAGTTTGGCACCTCTGGAAACCTTGGTTGAGTCAGGTACGCTAGCTTACGTTTGTCTGTAACCCCAAACACTAGTGAGCTGAAGTAGTGTCAGGTGAGCCTGGGTGACACGAGCTAGCCAGGAATGCTAGCTTGGGCAATAGAGTGAGACTCTATTGGAATAAGCAAAAACCAAGCAAACCGCCTGGTAATAGAGAAAGTAAAATTCCTGCTGGATGAGCAGCTCCAACCCATAATCCTAGCATTTAGGAGGCTGAGGCACAAGGAACACGAACAGTATGAGACCAGCCTACACGTACAATGAGACCTTGTCTCCGCACCTTCCCAGGAGAAGGAAAAAAATATATTGTCTGTTTGTTTTCTTTATGCAGCCCTGCTGTACTGGAATTTGTTGTGTTGACCAGGCTGGTCTTGAACTCACAGAGATCCACCTGCCACTACCTCCGGGGCACCACCACTGTCCAATGAAGAAAAAATTGTTTTGTTTTGTTTTTCGGGATAGGGTCTCTCTGTGCATCCTTGGCTGTCCTGGAACAAACTGTAGACCACGATGGTTTCAAACCCACAGAGCTCCCCCTGCCTGTTTCCTGAGTGCTGGGATTAAAAGCATTTGCCTCCCCAGGTAAGAATTTTATTTGTTACATATTTAATAGACTTTTAATAAAAAGCCAGAAGGAAGGTAGAGCTAAAACTCTGGGGGGACAGAGAAGAAGGAGAGAAAGAGAATGTGTGTTCACACTCACACATGGGCTAGAGGATTTAAGGTGTCCTGTTCTATTGTTCTTGGAATTATTTCCTTGAGACAGTGTTTCTCACATACTTGGAGCTGGGTGGCAGCCAGCAAAGTGCAAGGAGTCCCCATGCCCATCCCCCTCAGTTCATGGGCTACAGGGCACTCTCCTTCCACAGCCCGGAGGTTACAGAGAGCACACAGCTGGCTTTATTGGGGGTGGGGTGGGGGTGTGATCTGATCTGGCCCTAGTATTTGGACAGCAAGCGCTCTTCCTAGCCCGTGTTTTATGTGGGCGTGGTCAACCTCTGCAGCCGTGGGGGAGCAGGCACTGAACTCACAAGCTCCTGCTGCTGTCCTTCCAGGGCTCAGGGGGTGGGGCATAGATAGCCACGCCCACCTTTTACTTCATTTCTTGTTGCCCTGAGGGTCTGTTACACAGCCTGGCTGTTCTAGAACTAGCTATGGAGACCAGGCTGCTCTTAAACTCAGAGATCCTGGTGCCTCTGCCTTCTCAGTGCTGGGGTTAAAGGTGTGCATCACTGGCAGCTTGTAGTTTATTTTATACATTAGATATATACTACAGATAATCCTGAAGTAAAAATTCACTTAGAAAAAAGCCTAAATATAGTTTTCAAATATTTCAGTGTTGCCTCTCTGACTGGTACCTATTTTCTTTGTGTCCAACATTTATGAATGAAGCACACTATAAGCAGAGATGATCCCCAGGGAATGATGGCATTGGAAGGTCCTTTCTGAATCCTTACATTTTACGGATTGGCATCTGGCTGAAGAGCTGTGGCACTGACCCATGTGAGACCAGGGTTTGGCGGTTGGGCTTGTTTAGTCCACAAGCAAGTTTTGCCAGGACCTGGAAGAACAGAGAACAGTAAACTCCTTAATGTCGTTGAGATAAAAGCACACACACACGCACGCACGCACGCACGCACGCACGCACGCACGCACACACACACGCAGGTGCACGCACACACACACACACACACACACATGCACACACGCAGGTGCACATGTTTAGACACACATGCAGGCACACGCACTAAGTTTGCACAGGAAGCCATTTCCTCATAGTCCCCCCCGTGTCTTCCTTCCTCCGTTTTCCTCAGGCATTGTTTTCCTTTTTCATCTATTTGTGATTTTTCTCACAATAGGTTTAAAAAAACAGAGAAGAGACTTAAGATCCACTCTTTTTCAGGTAAAGTTGACAATGCTAAAGTAGGCCGAGGTGGTGGTGCAGTCCTGTGATGCCAACACTTGGCAGTGAGTGTGGACAGAGCCGAGCTCAGGACTGGCCTTGGCGCCCTACACACACACATACATATAATTCCAACATAGACACACACACATTTACAGATAATTACTCCTTAACTTCACTAGTAAGATTCTTTTTCTTGCTTCTGAGACATGGTCTGTGATCACTATCCTTGGTTGTCACGTGACCACATCTGGATTAATAAAACCCAGATGGCTGGGTATGCCTGTGAGGGAGTTCCCCTTAATTAATTATTTGGAAAGGGAGACTGACTTTGAATCAGATCTTTTGAAATGGGAAGACCTCCCTTTAACAGAAGGTGGGCTACACCTTTTGCTGGCAGCCTATATAAAGAACACAGAAGGAGGAACCCTGCTCTCTCTGCCTGCTTGCTCTCACTGGCAAGTCCATTCCTTTGTTGGCACTAGAGCCTACTTCTTTGGGATTCTGGCATACACTGAGGCCAGCGGAGACATCCAGCTTCATGTACTGAACAACTATTAGGTTCATGGCCCTTCTGCTGGTAAACAGGCATTGTCGCTACAATCCTTTAACAGAGGATGTGCTGGCTGCCAATCATAAAATTATGTTTGCTGCTACTTCATAACTGTTAACTTTGCTGCTCTTATGAGCTGTGATATAAATATGTGATATGTAGAATATCTGGTATTCAATCCTTGTGAAAGGGTCTTTCATGCCCCTGAGGACCACTGCTGTGAGAACCCTGATAGTCTCTCTATTATCTGGCCCTAGCTGCACTTGGACACACTATGTAGACAAGACTGGCCCAGAACTCACAAAGATCCACCTGCCTCTGCCTCCCAAGTGCTAGGATTCAAAGCATGCACCACCATGCCCAGCTACTAGTAAAATTCTTTAGTAACTTCAACAAAACAATATTTTGATTTTGATAAATAATGATTTCTGTTACATTAGGAATACTGTTTCCCTTCCCTCCATACAGCCAGAAAATAGAAAGCTCTTCCGTGCAACTTAGCAACTTTCCTTCAGAGAGAGAAAAGTGTGGCAGCGGCCTAGTCAGCTACTGCGCAGCTATGGAGCCTTGGTTGAGCTGACTGACGTCCCACGTCTCTCTGCTCCTTATCAGTTAGTTAGACATCAGGTATCATTCTCCAGGAACACTGAGAAATGTCTGTGTCCCCTGTTGTACAAACACTAGTCCAAATTAAAGTTTCACTACACCCTTGCACTTCCTGTCCCCACTGCGCTAAAGCCTGAGGACTGCAGTTTGAATCCCAGACATTCGAAACAAGCTGGGCATAATCCTGCAAACACCGCACCCCCAGCATTGGATGGGGAAGAGACAGGAAGGTCTCTGGGGCTGGCTGACTGCTAACATAGCTCTTTCTCTTCCAAAAAAAAAATCAGAGCTTTAGGTCAATAGAAAGCATAGGAGTAATAGATTATGACACATGCGTATATCACACAAAACATAGCTACACACATAAGAGGAAACAAGAAAGCAAGCGCAGTAGCGCACACCTACAATCCCTGGACTCGGGAGGCAGAGACAAGAGGGTCAGGGTCATTTTGGGCACACATGAAGTTCAAGCCCAGCCTGAGCTACATGAATGAGACCTTGCCTCAAAAAGTCAAGTTACAAGACAAAGCAACAACAATGACAAAAACATGCAGCAAGCGACAATAAAGAAGTAGGCTACGGATGAGTTCAAAGCCTCTGCTTTTCTGTACAGATAGTTCGGTCATTAAGAAAATACAATTTTTGTCAACTTTCAGGCTGGTGTTTAGGAAAATACCTATGTAATGTCAAGTAATATTAAGTCTTTGAGTCTCAACATGAATTTTATTTTAGTGAAGTTTTTGTTTGTTCTTGAGGCAGGGTTTCTCTGTGTATCCCTGGCTGTCCTGGTACTCACTCTGTAGACCAGGCTGGCCTCAAACTCAGAGATCCACCTGCCTGTGCCTCCTGAGTGCTGGGGTAAAAGGCATGTATCATCATGGCCAGTATAGCTAAAGTTGTTTTAAACTATATTCATGGGTACAGTTACACATGTGGAGGCCAGAAGACAGCCCAAAGGACTGAGCTCTCTTTTTTCTACCATGTAGGTGCTAGGGATAGAACTCAGGTCTTTAGGCTTGGCAATAAGTGCCTTTATCCACTGAACTATCTTACCAGTCCTAGAACATGAAATAAAACAAAAATAGGTTTATTTTATGTACATGGGTATTTTGCCCGCATGTATGTGCGCCTGTAGTATTGGGTTCTCTGGAACTGTACTTATAGACAGCTGTGAGCCACCATGTGGGTGGTAGGAATTGAACCCATGTCCTCTAGAACAATCAGTGGTCTTAACCACTGAGCCCTCTCTCCAGTCCCTCATGGTTTTCCTGCTTCTACCTTCCCCCCAGTGGAAGAAGTAGACATGCACCACAACCGGCCCTCAACAGGACAAACTCTAATTATCCACTAATAACCTTGCCATACTGTAGTAAGAAGTACTAAGAACATTGATGCTTCTCTTTGAAGTCTACCATAAGCCTTCACCTTATTGTGTGAAATCCCGGCTGAGCACTGAAAGCCAGTCTTCCTCTCTATGGCTGCTCTCATTTCTTCCACAATCACCGCACCCACCGTCAGCCGTAGGTCTGGAGAGGTGGGATCATCTTTCTCAAGAGAACCAAGCCATTGAAGTAAGCCTTGTTTTCGAATATCCTCTGAAAAACGTTGAGATCATATTTAGACATTTGTTTGCTTGTTTTTGTTTTTTTGAAACAGAGTTTCTCTGTGTAGCCCTGGCTGTCCTAGAACTAGCTCTGTAGACCAGGCTGGCCTCCAACTCACAGATTCACCTGCCTCTGCCTCCCAAGTGCTAGAATTAAAGGTGTGAGCCACCACTGCCCAGCTGACATTTTAAAAATTATTTCCAGTCATGAATCACATACTGCTTGCTCAGGGGCATACTACATGAATCACAGTATGTGGCATTAGAACTTAACATGTAGTAGACTGTATGATGTAGCTTTCTCTAAGTCTGTACTATAAAATCACCCAGTGATATACATTTCCTGTGGCTATATTTGCATTCAAGGCAAAAATGATTTGATTTCGGGCTGAGCATGGTGGCACACACACCTTTAATCCTAGCACTCGGGAGACAGAGGCAATCAGATCTCTGTGAGTTCAAGGCCTGTCTAGTCTACAAAGAGACCAGGTCAGCCAGGGCTCTGGTACATGGAGAAACTGTCTCAAAAAAAACAAAACAAAACAAAACAAAACAAAACAAAACAAAACAAGAGGTACTTAAGATACACAGCTTTATTTTAGAATTCAATCTTGTCATGTGTGTCAGGAGGTTAGAGGTGGCCTTGGATACTTTCGAGCCTGAGTTTCAGGTGGCTGTGAGTCTAGCAATGAGAATGCTGGGAACCAAATTTGTGTTCCTCCAGAACAGCAGTGCACACGTGCGCCAAAGGGGCCAAACTCAGGTTGTTAAGCTTGCTGTGGGCTTGTAAGTGCCGTGGTGTTTCCCCAGCCGACCGTGCAAAGGTTTAGAAGACCAATTACACACCATTCCAGCAGCCTTAGTTTCAGCGTCTGTGAAAACGTAGTGGTGATGTGTAGCAGATACTTTATGCTAACAATTATTCAGGAATAATGATTTATTGGTTTCTGCAGTACTCAGATTGAAACCCATGATTCACATATGCTAGATATGTAGTCTACCAGTCCATGAACAATGATTTAAAAATAAATTCCCTGGGGTTGGGGATTTAGCTCAGTGGTAGAGCGCTTGCCTAGCAAGTGCAAGGCCCTGGATTCGGTCTCCAGCTCCGAAAAAAAGAAAAGAAAAAAAAATTCCCTCAAATTTTCTTCCTTACACTTCCTCTTTTTTGTTGTTTTTTTATTTTTTAAGACGGGGTTTCTCTGTGTAGCCCTGGCTGTCCTGGAACTCACTCTGTAGACCAGGCTGGCTTTGAACTCAGAGATTCGCCGGCCTCTGCCTCCCGAGTGCTGGGATAAAAGGCATGCACTGCCATTACCGCCAGACTTTTTTTTTTTTAAACATTTATTTATTTATTATGTATACATCATACAGCTTTCTGCCTGCATGTATGCCTGCAGGCCAGAAGAGGGCACCAGACCTGATTACAGATGGTTGTGAGCCACCATGTGGTTGCTGGGAATTGAACTCAGGATCTGGAAGAGCAGTCAGTGCTCTTAACCTCTGAGCCATCTCTCCAGCCCCCACTGCCAGACTTCTTAAACTTCCTCTTGAACACTCTTCTTCACTAGAAAATATTCGAGGTTGGGGATTTAGCTCAGTGGTAGAGCGCTTGCCTAGGAAGCGCAAGGCCCTGGGTTCGGTCCCCAGCTCCAAAAAAAAAGAACCAAAAAAAAAAAAAAAAAAAATCAGAATTTGTGGGGCTGGCAGTGCACTCAGAAGGCAGAGGCAGTAGGATCGCTGCAAGTTCAAGGCCAGCTTGGTCTGACTACTGAGCTCTGTCTCAAAAACAAAAATAAAACCTAGAAAACATTCATAATTTACTCACGCTTCAACTTTCACCGAAACAGATATTTACATTAGAGAATGATTTCATGAGTAGTTTAAAATCCATCCAAGACATCTTTACAATTCAGCATAAGACTATTCATGATCATGAACTTAATGGTCATTCGCAAATTCACAGTTGTGAAATAGAATAAAACATGATTATACAGCAAAGGAAATGGATACGCAGGAAATAAGCTCATGTTAGAGCCCATCTTGGCCACCACCTCCTGACAGAAGACTCCTCTTCTGCTTATCATTCTATAAACATTCAAACCAAACATAACTAAAACCAAGCACATCTTCTTTCTCCAGGGTTCCCCCTCCCAATGCCCTCTGCTCTTAACAAAAGCGTACAATTTAACTAACACTAACTTTTTTCTTTCATTTTCCACTGTGCAGTCAGCATCAAAGCCTACTTCAGAATGATTTCCTCTATCCCTCAACCCCTCCTGCTTTACCCATACTTTCTTACTTAAACTACCTTAACTCCTCGTGAAAACCAATTCCCAGCACCCCCCACGGCAGCTCATACCGACCTGTAACCCCAGCTCCAGGGCCTCACACACATGCAGGCAAAACACCAGTGAATACAGAATAAGAATAAACTTTAAAAATATATAAAATGGCCGGGCGCGGTGGCGCACACCTGTAGTCCCAGCCACTTGGGAGGCTGAGACAGGAGGATTGCTTGAGTCCAGGAGTTCTGGGCTGCAGTGCACTACGCCAATTGGGTGTTCGCACTAAGTTCGGCATTAATATGGTGACCTCCCGGGAGTGGGGGACCACCAGGTTGCCTAAGGAGGGGTGAACCGGTCCAGGTCGGAAATGGAGCAGGTAAAAAATATATAAAATGAATAAATTTTTAAAAATATATAAAATTTAGAGGTCAGAGAGGAGTATGCGCCAAAGCTCACACATGGAGGTCAGAGGACGGTGTGCAGGAGTCGGCTCTTTCCTTTCACAGAGCTCAGGTCACCAGGGTCAGTGCCTTTACTTGCTGTGCTTGTTGGAATGAGAACGGCCCCATAAGTTCATATATTTGAAAACATGGTCCCAGTTGCTGCAAGTCTCGCTGTTTAGGAAGAATTAGGAGGTGTGTCCCTGGGGGTGTGGTTGAGGTTTCCTTGTTAGGTCTCTCTTCCCTGTGGTTGGTGTGAGGCACGTAAGCTCTCAGCTGCTGCTCCAGCACCGTGACTGCCTGCCTGACTGTTGCCTTGCTCCTCCTGACTGTCATCGACTCACCACTGAAACTATTAGCCCAATAATCCCTTTCTTCTGTAAGCTGCCTCGGTCATGGTATCTGCCTAGTAATAGAAAAGACACCCATAGAACAATATCACAGGCCGCACCACTTAAACTCTTCCCACTCAGTTTGAAGATGGACTCAGAGGACAAGCACTTGCTAGTGTACTGGAGGCCCTGGGTAAAACCTCGCACCCGTGTGGTAACACAGGCCTGTAATCCTAGTCATTCCAAAGGTTAGGGAAGAAGATTAGAGAATGTGAGGCCTAGGCAACACGTTAAGGAGGGAAGGGAAGCTTTGATCGGGATGTAAAGTAAATAAATTAATAAAAAGAAGAAAAGACCCTTTTCTTTTTTTTTTTTTTTTTTTTTTTTGGTTCTTTTTTTTGGAGCTGGGGACCGAACCCAGGGCCTTGCGCTTCCTAGGTAAGCGCTCTACCACTGAGCTAAATCCCCAGCCCCGAAAAGACCCTTTTCTTGAGGAGAAAATTTAATTAGTCAACCGTAAGGCCTCCATTTTCAAAGCTTATTCTGGTGCTGGAGAGATGGCTCAGCAGTTAAGAGTACTGGTTGCTCTTCCAGTGGACCCAGGTTATCTAAAGAGATATTAACTATCATAAACATCTTACAGTTTCTCATCATGCAAATACCCAGAAAGATAAGAGATTTTATATATCTTTTCATGATATACACAGGTGGTAATTTAAGTTTCCTTTCAATCATTTAAAAAGAATCAGCGTAACCAGGAAAAGCAGGAGCAGAAGTAACGTGATGCTATACAAGTACCTTTCTCAACAGTGTCCTCTACCGCGGGGCCTCGGGGCAGCCCTTCAATGTATGTGCTTGGCAACAAGTCTGCTGAGACAGGCTGACCTTGTAACTTTTCAAGTCTTTCCTGCACAGCATTGGTCAAATCTATATAAGCCTCATCGATGCTGGCACGTTCAATCACAGCAAAGTGAGACATTATCTCCATCACTTCAACACTAGCTTCCCGGTACCTAAGTAGAAGGATCACACATGCAGGCGATAAGGGGATGTAAGTTTGTGGCTGTCAACCCCATTTGTTCTTTCCATAATGAACAAGAATATCCATAAGCAAGTGACAAGTGGCTTAATAGAGAGGTAATAACAACACGACTGAAGGGAACAATGCTTAGGTAGAAAAGCAACAGAAACAAGGAAAAGAACGTCCTAGGAAAGCCTTCTCCTGCAAGGTTAGCATTATACTAAGTTTACAAAAGCATGCAGACTCTGAACTTTTATAACAAGGACCTCTCTCTAAAAAAGAAAAGAAGTGCCTAGCATTCTCAAACAGCCTCTGTTCGCTTACCCCTTTCCTATTTATACACAGCTTTCCTATTTATTTTTGCTTCAGAATAAATATTCAAACAACTACAATTTATAGAGAACATGACACTCATCCAACTAGATCTTTCTTATGACAGCAGCTCTCACTACAAATTAACCAATTGACTATGGAGCTCAACTTTAGTCAGTAGTGTTGGGTAATATTAGCTAATCACTCTGAATATACTATCAGTCAAATTATAAAGACAAGTGCCTAGAATGTGGGGATACATCTAGGGAGATAGCTACTTTCTTCAGGGGAATATGTCATCATAGATCTATTTAAAACATGGGATAGTCTTTTGTCAACTTGACACAAGCTAGGGTCATTTGGGAAGAGAAAATTTCAAATAAGAAAATTAGGGGTTGGGGATTTAGCTCAGTGGTAGAGCACTTGCCTAGCAAGCGCAAGGCCCTGGGTTCGGTCCCCAGCTCCGAAAAATAAAAAAGGAAAAAAAAAAAGAAAATTAATAATTGGGGCTGGAGAGATGGTTCAGTGGTTAAGAGCACTGACTGCTCTTCCAGAGGTTCTGAGTTCAATTCTCAGCAACCACATGGTGGCTCACAGCCATCTGTGATGAGATCTGATGCCCTTTTCTGGTGTGTCTGAAGACAGCTACAGTGTACTCACATACATAAAATAAATAAATAAATATTTAAAAAAAAGAAAATTAATAATTGCTGTATAAGACACAGTTCACTGAGGGCAGTGCTACTCCTGGGCAGGTATCCTAAGTTGTATATGAAAAACAAAACAAAACAAAACAAATTATATACAGACTGAATATATGTGAAACCACACGTATGTGTGTGTGTGTGTGTATCAATAATGTAACATAAATATTGTAACAATAATTAAGGTAAAAGAGGTCAGATTGTCTGACTTTTCTCTTACAACCTTTATCTGCATTAGGAAAAAGCTGAAAAGGAAAAAACAAACAAACAAACAAACAAACAAACAGTGTACAATACAATCATACACAAAATGGCAAAGAATACGCTATTGTAGTAGTCTGTACGTCTTAACAGCCTCTCAGGGAAGCTACTGTTTTGAAGGATATGTGAGAACCCTTACAAATTACTTACTGCACTGTGGTGGTTTGAATAGGATTGGCCTCCATAGGCTCTGCTTGGCCCACAGGGAGCAGCACTATTAGGAGCTGTGATCTTGTTAGAATAGGTGTGGCCTTACTGGAGGAAGTGTATCATTGTGTAGACAGGCTTTGAGGGCCCCTAGTGCTCAAGCTCCACCCAATGTTGAACAATCAGTCTCTTCTGGGCTGCCTTCAAAAAATGTGAACTCTCAGGCCCTCCTCTAGCACCCTGTCTGCCTGCTTGCTACCATGTTTCCTGCCATGATGATAATGGACTGAACCTCTGAAACTGTACGCCAGCCCCAGTTCAATGTTGTCCTTGGACATGGTGTCTTCACAGCAATGGAAACTCAATCTAAGACATGTTTTTGTAAATAGTCTATTTATAACCTGGTATCTTAATCACTAAAATGATTTGAAATCATCAGGTCCTTTAAACTCTCTGACCTATATACTCATTCCAAAGCATCCTAAATTCATAATTGTTCATGATTTACTGAAGATTTGCTTTGTGCTTTGTTTTGTTTTCTGAGGCGGAGTCTCATATACCCCATGTTGGTGTGAAATTTATTCACTAGGTATCAAGGGATGACCTTGAACTCTAGATCCTTCTTTGTCCATATCCTAAGTGCTGGATTTACAGGGATATGCTACACAACACCCAACTACTAAAGGGTTTTTAAATAAATGGTTCTATTGAGGTTAGTGAAGTATGCTTTTCCCCAAACTTTAAAGTCAGCAACATCTATTTCACAGAAGCTATACTGCTAACATAGGGTGCAATACTACATGTCTATTAACTGAATAAATTCTGCTTTATGGTTGAGCTATTTTTGTTGTTGTTTTTATTGTTATTCCAGACATGGTTTCTCTGCAGAGCCTAGGCTGTCCTTGATCTAGCTCTATAGACCAGGTTGACCATGAACTCACAAAAATATGCCTGTCTCTGCTTCTGGATTACGGGGATTAAATCTCAGTACTTGAATTAAAGACATGGCCTCCCACCTCCAACAGCTTTTATCAACTATATCTTTAGACTTCCAGTTCAGTCAATTCATCAAAGCCTGATGCCTAAACCATAACATACAACATACTATGATAATGTATGCAGGACATATGGACCGTGCCACCAGAGGAACTGGCACAGAACAGGTAAGGTTGAGCATGTTCAAACCCTAGAAATCTCAAAAATTGAGACTAGAATCTCATCCTGAGACCAGCAAGAGTAGGGCTAACTTCCTCCCTGTTTCCATGCCTACCTGGGAGCATGTAACCCAGAGACCCCCCGACCAGGTGGTACAATTGTCAGTCATGGAACACAGCGCCTGGAAGGCCTCTCCATGCTAATGAGGCATCTCAGTTCCTTAGCTTTCAGCCAAGGACCTTTTTCCAGCCCCCAAACCATAGAACCCTTGGTTCACCCGAAATAGAGGGTATGCGTTCAAACCTATTCTGGATAAAGAAGTATGAACAAGCTAAGATCATCTCAGAGAGCTGCTTCATTTAAAGATCTTCAGAGGGGTTGGGGATTTAGCTCAGTGGTAGAGCGCTTGCCTAGGAAGCGCAAGGCCCTGGGTTCGGTCCCCAGCTCCGGAAAAAAAAAAAAAAAAAAAAAAAAAAAAAGATCGTCTAAAAGGACAACACTATGGATGCTAATAACTGCGACCTGGGGTCCTCTGAAAGATCAGCAAAAGCTCTTTAAGTACTAAGCCATCTTTCTAGCCCTTGTGTAGCTTTATTTTTAATGGTTTTATTATGTGTGAGTGTGTGTGTATGTACACATGCATACATGTGTGGAAGTCAGAGGATAACTTTTGGCAGTTGGGTTCTCTCCTTCTGCCACCTTTACTCACTGAGCCACCTCACTGGTCCATATGAAGTTTTAATGACGACTGTTCATCTCCCTCTCTCCCCACCTCCCCACCTCCCCACATACCAGTCAACCTGTCATGTGTACGTGCGCATTTGCCTGGGTGTCAGAAGACTACGTGCAGGAGTCGCTTCTCTCTTTCCACCATGTACAACCAAGTACCACCAAGTACAAACACCTGCTGAGCCATCTCACCAACCCAGTAATAATTGATTTAAATTCAATCCTAGCACTCGGGAGGCAGAACCCATCGGAACTCTGTGTTCGAGAGCAGCCTGGCCTACAGAGTGAATTCCAGGACAGACAGGGCCACACAGAGAAACCCTGTCTTGAAAAAAAACCAGCAGGGTTGGGGATTGAGGTCAGCGGTAGAGCTCTTGCCTAGGAAGCGCAAGGCCCTGGGTTCGGTCCCCAGCTCCGAAAAAAAGAACCAAAAAAAAAAAAAAAAAAAAAAAAAAAAGACCAACTAACCAACCAAATAAGAAGCCAAACAACAACAATTATGTTTTTTTTAAATTATGTGTGTGTGTGTGTGTGTGTGTGTGTGTGTGTGTGTGTGTGAGAGTATGATATGTGTACCTGACTGCAAGTGCCCTCAGAAGCCAGAGGCCTCCAATTCCTCTAGTGCTGGGGTTACAGGCAGTTGTGAATGTCCAGTATGGATGCTGGGATCCTCACATCTTCTGCAAGAGCAGTGTCTGTCCTTAACCATTGGGCCATCTTTCACCTTCCCATAATTGATTTTTTTTTTCAAAAAAGGTTTACTTATTCCATGTGTGAGTGCTCTTCTGCCTGCACGTCAGCGGAGGGCATCGGACCCCATTACAGATGGTTGTGAGCCACCGTGTGGTCACTGGAAATTGAACTCAGGACCTCAGGAAGAGCAGCCAGTGTTCTTAACTGGTGAGCCATCTCTCCAGCCCAATAACTGATTTTTTTTTCTTTTTTTTTTTGGAGCTGGGGACCGAACCCAGGGCCTTGCGCTTCCTAGGCAAGCGCTCTACCACTGAGCCAAATCCCCAACCCCCAATAATTGATTTTTAAATAAGGAAGATGATGAATGGTTGCATAAAAGCAGGAACTATTAAAAGCAATGCTAACACGGTTACTACTGAGGCACACGTGAAAGAGTTAGCGCAGACACAGACGCTGACAGAATGTCTTCATAATAGTCTAAACAGCAGTTCACTGAGCAAGGAGCAGCAGACAAGCAGTACCAAGTATCACCTGTAACTTTTTAAAAATGTGTTCCTTGGTATTAAACCTGGGCAACCACTCTACTACTGGGCCACACTGCATTCCCAGGAAACCCTCTCTAACCCCTCTACCTTCCTGTGCGGTGTTCTTTTGCTTACTTGGTGAGGTTAGCTTTCCCACGGGACTCACGAACTTGTGCCAGCAGAAGATCTGGACATAACTTCTTAGCATCATCAGCCCACATGTTTCTAGTCACGCCAAATGCACGCGCCTCATAGCTCACTGCAATAATTCTAAAGTTAGAGGGGAGAAAAGGAAATAAAACCAAAAATATTACATGATGCTATTGTTCAATCCCAGACACAGCAGTTCAGAAATCTCACATACAAGATCTAGAACAGAGTTATTGAGTTTCCATAGATCAAAATATCTGTGGGGCCTAAGGTTAAGAGCACTGGTTGCTCTTTTTACCTGGGTGGCTTACAAGTGTCTGTAACTCCAGTCCCAGGGGGATCTGACACCCTCTTTTGGCCTCTGTGGGTACTGAATGCAGGTGGTACAGACATGTGGACAAAACACTCACACACATAAAAATCTAGGAGGGGCTGGAAAGACGGCTCAATCAATAAAGTACCTGCTGTACCAATAGGCAGATTTGAGTTTGGATTCCCCAGGACCCCCAGAAAAAGCTGGGTGCATTAGTATATGCCTTTAATCCTAGGTCTGGGAAGGGAGCTAACAGCCTCACTGAATCAGTGAGCTTCAGGTTCAATGACAGTGTTTCAAAACATAAAGTGGAAAGCAACTGAGGAAGACCCTCAATATTAACCTGTGCACACACAGACACACAGACACACACACACACACACACACACACACACACACATGTGCACACACCAGTCATGACACAATCATGATACATACCCACCACCTTTCCATGATTTGTACTGTACAACTGCACAAGGTTTATTCCTTAAATGAGGATTTTGCCGCTGTTCCACTTGTACGAAAAAACAGTCCATGTCTACAAGAGCAACCACGCGGTCCTGTCCTGGAGCCATTTAGTCTGGAAGACATTTATAAACAGAAAAATCATCTAAAACACAGAACACCTCCACTGCATTTCTACCAGGTGTGGGAGTACACATCTTTGATCTCATCCCTCAGGAGGCAGAGGCAGCAGATCTTTCAGTTTTACATAGGAAGACACTGTCTCAAAGCAATGACCGCCACACATTTACATTCTAATCGATGAGAACAATAACTGCTATACATTTACATTCTAGTTGATGAGCCGCAACAGTAGGAATGTGGTCACTAACATGAAGGATATTTTCACCTACTGTTGACACGAGGATAAACGTATAATTTTATGAAGGTGATAATCTGAAAGCTTTAAACATAGTTCTACTTGGCTCAAACTCTACTTGCTCCTCCTGCTTCTACCTCCCAAGTGGTGGGGTCACAAGCACCCATCATCACATCTGGCTACCCATTCTAAGGAAAAGACGTTTCATAAAGGATACACATATAGCCCAAAGTTGCCTGTCTTAGTTGCTACTCTGTTGCTGTGAAGAGACATCAGCACCAAGGCAACAGAAAGCCTTTAATTTGAGGCTTGCTTACAGCTCTAGAGGTTAGTCCATGACCATCATGACAGGAAGACAGGCACGGTACTGGAGCACTAGTTGAGAGCTTTCTATCTTGATCCAAAGGCAGAGAGACACTGGGCCTGGGGTGGGTTTCTGAAACCTTAGAACCCCAAACCCAGAGACACAGCTCTTCCCACAAAGCCATTCTTCTAATTCTTTCTGAACAGTCCCACTAAGAACCAAGCATTTCAGACAAACAGGCCTATGGGGGTCTTGTCACTCAAACTACACAGTGCTTAACAATGGACTCAGCATCACTCATCATGGAAAAAGGAAAATTAAAACCAGAGATCAAAACGCCCACAATGTACAACACTCTGGGGAGAGGACCGCTGTAGTCTCGCTGACTCAAACATAAATTGAGGGAAAAGAAAAGAAAATGTTCTATATCAATCAACCTCAGATTGAAAACATTCAGGAAAAAAGACCCTGCAGGCAGGGAATGCACATGAACACTTCCGGTATCTCTTCACACAGCCTACGTGCTATAATCTGAAGTGTCTGCAGAGTGTTGCTCAGTGTGAGAGCTCTTTCCTAGTGTTCTCAAGGCCACAACTTTGAGTCTCAGCAAGCGCCTCTGTGTGCATGTCTGTGCATGTATGTGCATGTTTGTGCATGTATGTGCGTGTCTGTGCATGTATGTGCGTGTCTGGGCATGTATGTCATATCCCAGTTAGGGCATCACGGGATCAATCCTCTGTGTGCGTGTCTGTGCATGTATGTCATATCCCAGTTAGGGCATCATGGGATCAACCCTCTGTGAATATAACACCATAGCATTCATGAAGAATTGGGGGGTGTTGGTGAGACAGGGGCTCACTGAGCAGCTCTAGCTACCCTGCAACTCACTCTGTAGACCAGGCTGGTTTCAAACTCACAGAGGTCCAAACTGCCCCCTGAGTACTGTTCTCATGCAAATTTTAAATCTTGAAACACTTAGAAACAGTTGGACATAGAACATAGTGGCACACTTTTTAAGTCCTAGCACTCAAGAGGCTAAGACAAAAAGCTTTTAAGTTCAAGGCCAGCCTGGATTACATAGAAAGAAGAAAGCACAGCCACATATGAATGAAGAGAATAACCTAATACTATGTGAATACCCCGTTTCTCTGCAAATTTTCAACAACCATGCAACTATCAATAGATACCTTCAAGGATTGCTTTGTGAGGTTCAGTGATTTTCCCATTGTGTAATTCCTTTTTTGTTTTGAAGAATGGTTCTGAATGTCATGTAGCCCAAATCAGTCTCAAAACTTGCTCTGTAGCCACAGATGAACCTGAGCTCTTTGCTCCTCCCCACAAATGCTGAGATTACAGGCACAGGCCACCACGGTCATGGCACTGTGGTTTTTAAAGGTTCTCAAGATGATTTCCAATATGCACTGCTTTGCATACCAATGGCCTAGCACAAATAATACTTTTTACAGAAATGCAGGAAATGCATTATTTAAATACAAGAAACAGGTTATACAGACGAGTGAGCTAGCACCCAACTGTAACTTTAAGCAGTTATTTTTCAAGTTCAACTTCAAAACAGTGCCGACCCACTTCTACCACAGAGCTGCAATATTATTGCAAAGAAAACAAACGCCTTACAAATCCAACCCTTCACCTAAAACAAAGCGATCCAAGGTTTAAAAACCTTTACACTTAAGTCAGGCAACCCTTTGCTCTAAAGTGGCTTTTCTGTAATACTGGAACAGATAAAGCCAGAAAATGGCAAATGCACTGTCACAATCAATATAGGGTAAGTACCACAATCAATAAAAATATCAGAGGTAAAACTGGAAGCGAAGCTGTGATTTAAGGGCAACAATTTACTGTGAAAAAAAAAAAAACCCATAAAACATATGCAAGATAAGAGATAATGAAGCCTTTTAATTTATGTGTTCCTTTTGTACTTTTATGTATTGGTGAAAACCCAACGCAGTGACAAAACTTAAAGGACTACGTAAATTTGGGTTCGGCTTTTCTCCTTTTTGGTTTTGTTTTGTGAGGTCTCACGTTGTAGTTCAGTCTGGCCTCAAACTGGAAGCAATCCTCCTGCCTCAGCCTCCCAGAGGTATAGTGGGATGCCTTTTCAAGCATCTCAGTTCATCCCACTCTGTACAAAACACGTTTGGAGTCGGTGGTATAGTAACACGCTCGAGAAAATAAACACAGGTGAAGAAGGTTTAACAGTTACAAGAAAAATTCTTTCTACAAGAAAACTCTTTTAGAGACAATCTCAGGGCCTTCTCTCCCAGTAAGCATGTTTTCATTTCGACCCAGTCACTCCAAGTTAAAACCGACAGCTACAAAAGCAATCCGACGCAGCGATCGCGAATCGCGTTTTAATGTTCTTACCAAGGCGACAGACACCTGTCAAACTGCCAAGAGCGATGCTCCGGGTTCCGGGCTGAGTCCACTGGAAGGAAAATGACAGCGTCTAGACGAGGTCGTCGCCTTCCCAGGATCAGGTCAGTAGGTTCCGAGAGAGACTTACTGCCTGTGGTGACACAGAACCGAGTAGTTATCCCTCGGATCCTTCCGAGCAAACAGCCTTCAGAGCCTGAAGGTTTGCGCCCCACAGCAAGCCCAGGGGAAATTAGGAGTTCAGCACCGCGCGCGCTGAGAGAGACGGTTGATGCGCCTGCGCACCGCAGAACTTCCGTCCCCAGCCCCGCCCAGCCAGGCGCGGCCCTCACATTGAGCCGCCACTTCCGCGCGCGCATGCGCCGTGGCTGACCCGGCGCATGCGCGGCGCTGGGTTCTTCCCAGCTCCAACCTCTGGTACTCACGCTCCTCCTCCCGTTTCTCCACCCCCAGCCCGCCGCGGCCCGGTATCAACGTGTGGTCCCGCCAGGGGAACCGTGCGTACCTCGTGCTCCTGGGACGCCGGTGGTTTTCCCGGCACTAGCCATGGAGATGGAGCAAGTGAACGCGCTGTGCGAGGAGCTAGTGAAAGCGGTGACGGTCATGATGGACCCCAGCTCTACCCAGCGCTACCGGCTGGAAGCCCTCAAGGTAGCTGGGGTCCTGGCGGCCTGGGCCTGCCCCGAGACCCCTATCCCAGGCTTCCCTCACGGCCTCTCCAAACTCAGTTCGTCTCCCGCCTCTGCGGCCTTTGGACCTCCCACTCCCTGTGGGGAGGGTGGCTTCTGGTCGCGGCCCTCACCTCCCACTTGAGTCTTCTCTTGCTTGCGCGCTTGCCTTTGCATCGCACGCAAGGGTCCCTAACTGTTGCACATTCCCTAGCCACTTCTCAGTGGCCCTTCTGCCCGCTCCTCACTTTTTTTCACTCTAGATCACACCGCGGTCACCACAACCGCAGGGTGCAGCGGCTCTGAAGCCAGAGCAAACCCCATATTCCCTGGCTTCGGGGAGCGCACGTGCAAATTCCTGCCCCAATGCCACCCTCATTCTTCCCTGCTGATCACTCCAGACTTGTGCTGATTCTAGATCCCCGAGTGTCCATTTTCTTACATCCTTACGTCCTTCTATCTCTTTCCAGTCTTGGGCATCTCTGGGGCTGATTTGTAATGCTCCTTCCATGTTTATAGCTGTGAGATATTCTTCGGCTATTTTTGCGCGAAGATGAGCTTTACCACTGGCTTTGCATTTGCAAAGGGGCACTTTGGTTTCCTGGAAGTAGTTTTCTTGCATCCCGTGTGCTCTCTGCCCCAGGGTCTAGCTCAGGTTTTGCTATTTGGGAACGCTAATACCTGCAACAGAGCTGCTTTTTCGTTAGAGTGAACGCCAACATATAGATGTATGTGGCGCAGGATTTGGAATCAAACAACTCTGTTCTCTGTTTTTTATTATGAAGAATTTTACGTAGGCACAGAAATAGACCACCACAATGATCCCGAATAGGCCTATGACCCAAACTCAGATGATACAGAGATTTGCTTGTTCACTGTCTCTTCCTGGCACCCGTAGTTTTTAAAGCTAATTCTAGAGATTGACATTCCACTTGTATGGGTATATCTCTTAACATTTTTTTTTACTCGTTTAGATCCAGTTTATTTTTATTTAGTATTAGCATGACTAATATCAAAATGGAGAGTGTCTGCATTACTAGTCTAGATTCTCTCATCTTAAAAATACAGCTAAAAGGACAGCAGATAATCCCTGCTACTGGGGAGACTAAGGCAGGAGATTCAAAAGTTAAACCCCTCCCTGAGCAACTTAGTAAGACCATTTCTCAAAACAAGTAAACAGAACAACCTTGGGAGATGGCATAGAGGGTGAATTGCTTGTAATTATGGCTGGCTACCATAATTCAGGTGTAGGGGAGGAAGAGACTCACCAGCCAGTCTAGACAAATCCTGAGTTCCAGGTTCTCAGAGAGAAAGACATTCAGCTTCAATCTCTAGCTTCCATTTGAATGTGCAGCTCTGTCATTGTGAACATATGCATGAAAACACTGCACACGTACAGTAAGAGAGGAAGCCGAGGATATAGTTTAGAGGTATTGGGCTTGCCCTGCTCGTGAAAGGTTCAGTTCCCAGTAGCACACACAGTCGGCTAAGGTTGTACTTTTATGATTTTTAGTCTCTATTTTTCATGCCTCCCCATGGAAATTTAACGTTTCTTCTTTCAGTTTTGTGAAGAGTTTAAAGAAAAGTGCCCTATCTGTGTCCCATGTGGCTTGAAGTTGGCCGAAAAAACACAAATTGCCATCGTCAGACATTTTGGCCTTCAGATCCTGGAACACGTTGTCAAGTAAGGAACTCTTACCACTATAGCTTGTTGAAGAGAACAGCTCTTTAACCCTTTCACGACCACACAGGTGCTTTCCCAGTGACGAGAAATAAACAATGATTACTAAGGATGAACTCAGGATGTTGTTCTTTCTTCAGGAAAGTGTGTTAAACATATTAAATATTCAACAAGCCAGGCTCGGTGAGTCACATTTAAGGCTTAGCACTGAGGAACTGAAGCTAGAAGATGCCACAAGTTTAGGCCTTCCTAGGCTACATAGTTCTACTATAGTGGGCTACAGAGTGAAACTTTGTCTCAAGAAACCAAATTTTAAAAAGAAACAGAAAAGCTTTTTTGTTTGTTTTTGAAGAGCAACTCTATTATTGTAGATGGCTAGATGGAGAAATGCTGATTTGTGACATGAATCCCATATAAATGCTAAGTGATGCATGCATGCATGCATGCATGTATGTATTTCTATTGTTCCTGTTCTGGTCGAATGTGGACTTTTTTTGTCCATTCTCTGAAGAGTACAAAGTAGAAATATCCCATTTCCCCCCCTCCCCCCAGCTGGGGACTGAACTCAGGGCCTTGCGCTTGCTAGGCAAGCGCTCTATCACTGAGCTAAATCCCCAACCCCTACAAAGTAGAGTTTTTAAATGGACTATTTGTTTATGTGTGTAAGTGCTTTGCCTGTGTGTGTGTGTGTGTGTGTGTGTGTGTGTGTGTGTGTGTGTGCGCGCACCATGTATGTACCTGGTACCTAGTTAGATCCCTTGGAGCTGGAGTTACAGATATGATCAACTGCCAAACTCAAGCTCCCTGCAAGAGCAGCAAGTGCGCTTTGCCATCTTCCTGGTACCAAGAATCTTTTTAAGATTTTATTATATCTTATTAAATGTGCATTTGTTTGAGTATGTGCTTGTGAGGGCAGATACAGAGGTATTTGATTCTCCTGGAGATTGTAGGTGTTTCTGTGCTGCCCAACATGGGTGCTGGGAGCCAAACTCAGGTCCTCCTAACTACTGAGACATCTCAGAAGTGTAATTTCCTTATTTTAAAGGATTTTTTGTTTTGTTTTGTTTGTTTGTTTGTTTTGGGGTTGGTTTGGTTTAGTTTGGTTTTTTGCTTGTTTGTTTGTTTGTTTTTGAGACAGTCTCAATGTAGCCTTGGCTGTGCTGGAATTCACTATGTAGCCCAGCTGGCCTTGAACTCAGAGAGCGCCTGTCTCTGCCTCTGGAGTGTTAGGATAGAAGGTGAGTGCCACCACAGCTGGCCAAAAGCATTTCTTAATGAAACCTCTAACATCATATAAAGCAGGAAACACAGATATTCTCCCGTGAAGAGAAGACTGCTGACATGGTTTTGCTGGTTTTCTGTTTTGGTGGTCAGGTTTCGGTGGAACAGCATGTCTCGATTGGAGAAGGTCTACCTGAAGAACAGTGTCATGGAGCTGATTGCAAATGTGAGCAAGGGGTATTGGGAGGCCATGTTCCTAGGCAACTGTGCCAAAAGTCATGACTTCCACGTAGGTCACCCGGGTGACTAAGGAGAGACCGGAAGAGGTTAAAGATGCTCAGCAAATGAATGAAGAAGCTTCTTAAAGAAGCTGGGTGTGGTGTCATACACCTTTTACCCCAGCCCTGGGGAGGCAGAGGTGGGCAGATCCCGACGCACTCCAGGCCAGACTGGTCTACACAAGTGAGTGCCAGGACAAGGAAGGCTGCATAGAGAGACCCTGCCTAAAAGGAAAGATTCTTAGGTATAAGTTAGATGGTCATAACACCATCTTCGTATCTTTTCCTTTTATCTAAGCTGAACTACGGTGATACATGTGGTGAAATACAGAATGGATTTGTTTCAACCTTTAATAAGACTTCAAACGTGTTATAAAGTGATGGTCTTTTTACTTCTTTAATTCAGACAGGTTGTGGTAATAATTATTATTATTTTTTTTTTAAAGATTTATTCATTTATTATATATGAGTACACTGTAGCTGTCTTCAGATACACCAGAAGAGGGCATCGGATCTCTTTACAGATGGTTGTGAGCCACCATGTGGTTGCTGGGAATTGAACTCATGATCTCTGGAAGAGCAGTCGGGTGCTCTTAACCGCTGAGCCATCTCTCCAGCCCGGTAATAATTATTATTAATCGGAGGTTTCTACCCTACCTTTGACCATCTAGTTCCCAGATAAAACACAGAACCTTTACATTTATGATAAACCTTTAAAGCGCTAGAGCTGGGCAGATATGCACCCTCTAAGCTATTAGTATCTACTTCTGCACCAATAACCCTGAGTTATGACTTGCCATCTGGGCTGCTCTTGCTTTCATGAGTTACCTGCCTCACGGCATCTTCTCCTGTCTACTTTCTTCCCCATTCCTTCATGAGCTCTTGTCTCGGACCCCAAGTCCAGGAACCAAAGCTGCCTACCTCTCCTGTCCAGCTATAGGCTGGAGGCATCTTTATTCAACCATTAGCTTTAAATTAAGGAGCAAGGTCATATAGCATCCCTTGGTATACTGAGTAAATCCTCCTAAGGAATCTTTGATGTAAATTAGATGATTGTAAGAGGATCCTCAGAAGGACTCCTCTTCCTGGGAGCAGCCGGCCTTGGAGTCCAGTGTTAGCATTGTAGGACATAGCAACAGACCAGACCTCAGCCAGCTGTCCACATAATCTGGATGGCCTCAGACTCTCCTTCCGGGATTCAAGATTTGCCCCACCATGCCAAGCCGGTCTTTCCTTTTTTTGAGACAGGACTTCATTCTGTGGCCCATGCTGTCCTCCACTTGAGAGCAGACCTCCTGCCTCAGCCTTCCACATACTGGGATTGCAGGCATCAGCCACCATGCCTGTCTTTTCTGTTATAACAAAGGGCAGGAAAGGAGATCCCTGAGTATTTGGTGAGGCTGCTTTTTGAGATAAGGTCACATGAAACACAGAGTAGCTTCAGTCTTTCTGTGTCGTGGAGAATAAACTTGAATCTCTGACACTGCTGGGTGCAGCCTTACAGGCAAGCACTAACAATCCGGCCTTGCACTACTTTTAATAAGAAAGAGGCGCTTTGCCAACTTATGGATCCGTTTAGCTAGTGGAGACCTATAATTTACTACTCCAAAGAGACGAGCATTGATCACTCATCAATTTTAATGTTTAAATTCTTGGAAGACAGAGATAGTGTATCTTTCTCTTTAGTATTAGAACTTCTGTGACTGTAGTGCTCTTCAATGCCCTACCGATTTATCAGTGTTCCAGTTTATTCCTGTATTCCACTTTGGCCTTTAGAACTCCGAAACAGTGTGAAAGTCTCTTTAGTTCGTGAGTCAGAGCGACTGTGCTTTCCTGGCTCTGTGACAGCTGTTCATTAGCTGTGGAAACAGTGACCAGTGAGAATGCAGGCCAAGTGACACAGACATGGAGAACAGGTTAGGTTCAAAGAAGACCTGATGATCAGTGTTGTGCTTCCGTTCATGTAGAGGGCTGGGTGTGGTGAGTGCTTGGCGTGTATTGTGAGATCAGAAGACACCTTGAGGTAATCAACTCTTCCCTTAACCATTTGGGTTCTGGGGATGGAACTGAGGTTGTCAGCCTTGGCCCCCAGTGCCTTTACTCACTGAGCCATCTCCTGCACCCCTCTCCACCCCCGCCCCCCCTTTTTGAGGCAGGGTTTCATGTAGCTGACCTCAAACTTGCTATGTTTCAGAGAATGGCACTGACTCATTTTTTGTCACTGTGTGTACACACTCAAGCACAGACACATAGTAGAGGATGTCCATGAAGGTTAGAGGGCAACTTTCAGAGGCCCACCATGGGTTCCAGGTCACCAGGCTTACACAGCAAGAACTTAGCCTGCTGTGCCATCTCGCTGGCTCTGAGGAGGACTTGCTCTTCTGATGCTCCTATCTCCCCTTCCTGTGTGTGGGATCACAGGTGTGTCCTCCTGGAGCTCAGACCCTGGGCCTCAGCAAATATTGTGCCACCTGAGCCATATTCCAAGTGCAAGCATTCTGTGTCTTTACAGCGCAGTTTTCATGCCTAGAAGTCCAAACCTTAGAGTCTTCACGATCTCATTCTTTTTCAGGGAACACTGAGCATTTTGGAGGAGGAGAACCATATTAAAGATGTTCTGTCTAGAATTGTGGTGGAGATGATCAAGCGAGAGTGGCCTCAGCACTGGCCTGACATGCTCATGGAGTTGGACACTCTCTCCAGGCAAGGGGTATGGAGTGCATGTGTGACTGCATGTGCTTATGTTAGAGCAGGCTGACGGCTTTGCTCTGTAGCCCTGTCGTGTCCCTGGTTTTATCAGTAGCAGGTCATCTGTTTGCATGTGTCCATAATCTAATGCTTTTGTTTAATAGCCTCTTTCTCTTGGCCTAGGAAACACAGAGGGAATTGGTGATGTTCATCCTTTTGCGACTGGCTGAGGATGTAGTGACCTTTCAGACACTGCCCACTCAAAGAAGAAGGGATATTCAGCAAACGTTAACACAGAACATGGAAAGAATCTTGAATTTTCTACTCAGTACACTTCAGGAAAATGTAAACAAGTACCAGCAAATGGTATGAATTTCTGCCCTGCAACACCCCGTCTTCCCCGTGTCCACAGCTGCGTGTGCTGAGCAAGAACTTGTCTCAGCCCTTGAGAGGCTGAGGCAGGAGATACTATCAGGTTGAGGCTAGCCTGGGTTATACAGTGAGCTTCAGGCACAGTGGCGCTATATAGCAAAGATTTTGTCTGAAAACCAGGTCCTTTATTGGAACATAGGAAGTTGCTGCCTGGTCTTTTACTCGGTAAAACTTTGGTTTCTTTGTTCTTTTCTTTCAGAAGACAGATGCCTCTCAGGAAGCAGAGGTGAGTGCACTGTGTGGACCTGAAGGGAACCTCTTAAATGCTCAGTATGGGTAGGTGGACCACACGGCCTCCGTGCTGGGTGGGTTTTGTCTGTCCCCTCAGTGCTCTAGGGGAATGGTAGATAGACCCTCTTGAAAGAGGGTGAGCGGCCGCACTTGGCAGCGCGTTCTTACTCATCGGGGCTCAGAGTGCTCAGAGATGGCTGCATCCCAGGAACAAAACTGAGTCCCCTGCCAGTAATTCTTCCAGAAAAATCGTTTTTCTGACAAATCACCTTTATTTTAGAACTTGAAAATAGAAGTTTAATTGAAGCCTTAGTTGTCAGGACCTGATAACCAGCAGTGATTTCACACAGGCTCAAGCCAACTGTCGAGTGAGCATCGCGGCACTGAACACGCTAGCAGGCTACATTGACTGGGTGTCTTTGAATCACATTACTGCTGAGAACTGTAAGCTGGTGGAAACTCTGTGCCTGCTTCTCAATGAGCAGGAGCTGCAGTTGGGAGCCGCTGAGTGTCTTCTCATTGCAGTCAGCAGAAAAGTGAGTAAGCTTTGCAGCAGTGCCCAGAGTACCTGTGAGGAAAAGGATGAGTGCATGGTGGCAGCAGGTGTGCTGACAGGAACAGGAAGCGAGGGAAGTAGAAGCTGGGAGAGCCTATATATTTTGGAAAGCCCCCCACCACCCTACTTGATACATTGTACATCTGAAGATTCCACACCTTCCCCACGCAGCGCCACCAACTGGGAACCACGTGTTCAGATACCTGCCCGGATAGAGTCCATTCTCATTCAGACCACTGCATATTGAACCCATTCTGTCCTTGGTGTTTCCCAGTTCAACTGTGTGCTTCATTGCATTTAAAATGTGTGATTTATCCTTGAGCACAACTTACTAGATGCTTCCAACCCCCTTAGACAGAAATTTGCAGCATTGAAATTGTTGGCATAGGATATTGAAATCTATTAGGCTTAACCCCCTGGCACTTGAAGAGCCATGATTCTTGCCATTTGTGCGTAAAGTAGTATTAAAGTTTAGAGCTCACCATAGTGTCAGTTAGAGGTGTAGGAGACGTCAGCTACTGGATGAAGAAGGTTTTGTCTGTGTTTTTGGATGATGTACTGTCCTAACCTTGGGCACAGGGCAAGCTGGAGGACCGGAAGCGCTTGATGATCTTGTTTGGGGACGTGGCCATGCACTATGTTCTCTCCGCCGCACAGTAAGTCTGCCTTTCGGGTGCTGTGGGCCTGGGTGGGTTTGGGTTTGCTTGGATGTCTTGTTTGTTTTTCATTTTATTTTGTATATATTGTGTGTAGGCGTTGGTGTGTATGTATGTGAGTCCTTTATTGCTCCTTGTTTATTTGAGCTGACATCTTACTGATCCTGCTCTGATTGGCTAGACTAGCTGGCCAATAAGTTCTAGAATCTGCCTGTTTTCAACCCTGAACTGGGGTTACAGGCACACACCCAGCTCTACAGAGGTGTTCATAAGTCAAATCAAGGTCTCCATACCAGGACAGAAACTATTGGAGCTAAACCCCAGCCGTTAATTTAGGTGGGTGTTTTGGTGCAAAGGATTGAACGACAAACTTCATACATGCTGAGAAAATACTCCACTGATCAGCTCACCTAGTTCTACAGTATGGTTTTTATTTCTTTAATAATTAAATTTTTATTGAGAATATATATAGATTTATTTTCTGTATGTGAGCACACTGTGTCTGTCTTCAGATTCCATTACGGATGGTTATGGGCCACCATGTGGTTGCTGGGAATTGAACTCAGGTCCTCTGGAAGAGCAGCCAGTGTTCTTAACCGCTGAGCCATCTCTCCAGCCCTGAGAATACTTTTTTTTAAAAAAACAGTATATTCTGATGACAGTGTCCCCTGTCCCAAGTTCTTTCAAGCCTCCCCTACAGTATGCTGTCTTTTGCTTCAGTTTCGTTTGCTGCTTTAGGCAGGGCAGGGGTGTACAGGAGCCCTCTGTGGGCTGCCCTCCTCTGCAGGCTTCTCTCTGAGTCCAAGGACAAGTGTGGACAGACAGTGTGTGCCCGGGATCTGGTTTTTAAGGAATTCTGGTACCTGAGTGATAATGACCGCTTTGGCTGGCACAATTTGTCATTATGGCCGAGGTGTCCTATTCACATTTCTTCAGCTGGTTACACAGCACACCCACCCACCCACAGACTAGGAAAGCTGCCATTCAAAATGGGCTGCTCTGCACAGCCAGCCCCAAGGCCACCTGAGTCCCACGCTTTCTCATTCTCTCGTGCCTCCAGGTCTCACTACTGCGTCTGCGTCTCACATCAACTGTTACTCATGCTCATTAGTGGCAATAATCTTACTTGTCTCAGACCAGTTTTCACCACCAAAAAAAAAATTAAATGTAGGGTTTTTTGTTTTCGTTTTTGTTTTTTTTTAGAAGAGCTATTGGGTTCTGATGAATTTTGGATCTAAAGTCAGTATTTTAAGAAAGTGAGAGAGTTTTTGTTTTGCCTTGTTAAAGGTGTGCACACTTCTGCCTGGCTGTTTTTGTTCTTAAGACAGAGTCTCATTATATAGCCCTGGCTAGCCTGGGACTCAGTACATAAACTAGGATAGTCGCAAACCCCAGGAAATGCCTGCCTCTGCCAGGGTTGAAGGTGCGCACCATCACGCATGACCAAAGGATTTTTAATTACATTTAATTATAATTTTAATTACATCTCTTTATATGCATGAAAGTGTACACATGAAGACATCATAGTATGTGTTTGGTCAGAGTACAACTTGTGGGAACTAGTTTTCTCCAAACACCCTGGGGTCCCAGGAATTGAACACAATTCTGTATTTTGGTGACAAGTGCCTCCCTCTACCTGCTAAGCGATCTAGCTGGTGGAAGACATAAAATACTTTTTTTTTTGTCCCTGGTATAAGAAATTGTTACATTAATACCCAGTTTCCCAAACCCAAGAATCTGTGCGAGGCCTCCTGGGTATTAGCCAGTCTTTGTGTAGCTGCTCACAGGTGTGTGTGCTGGCTTTGCAGTGACGTACAACTCAAGTGGTTCCAAAGGACTTTTATGTCTAGGATCAGAGTATTTAATGATAAGGGAAGGTATTGCATTCAGCCATGTTCCACATCAATCTCAGTGTAGGATTTTGTCATTTTTTATTTTGGTTCATTGTTTATTTGAAACATTCTCACTTTGTATCCCTGGTGACCTGGAGCTAGCTGTGTAGATCAAGCTAGGCCTCCATCTGCTGGGGTTCGAGGCAAATCGCACGTGCCTGGCTTGGTGAGTTTTTTTGTTTGTTTGCTTGAGACAGTTTCTCTTTATAGCCCTGGCTGTCCTGGAACTCACTACGTAGTCCACACTAACCTTGAACTCACAAAGATCTGCCTTTGCCACCTGGGCTGACCTGGTACTTGTTTTTTGACTTTAGTAAATACTAAGATTGTACGTACGAGGCAGACAGGCAGTAGAACTTACATGTTGTGGACTCCTTTCTTTGATGATGCACAGCTAATCACAGTTCTCTTCCTCAAACAGGACTGCTGATGGAGGAGGCTTGGTGGAAAAACACTACCTCTTCCTGAAGAGACTTTGTCAGGTGTTGTGTGCTCTGGGAAATCTGCTGTGTGCACTGCTGGTAAGCATGGGGCTGCTTGGGGAGTTGTTCACTTAGCAATCATGGTAGCACTTTGCCACCACACTGATGGGAGCTGGTGAGGCATTGTTCTGCCAGTGTTTTTCATGC
The DNA here is from genome assembly GCF_021556685.1 of Rattus norvegicus. Lineage (NCBI taxonomy): Eukaryota > Metazoa > Chordata > Mammalia > Rodentia > Muridae > Rattus > Rattus norvegicus. The sequence goes on along the minus strand of NC_141542.1, from coordinate 29,962,268 downwards.
AATTCTATAGATGAAGTCATCGCCAATAAAAAGGTGAATATGGGTGCATTGCTGGGTCGTTGCTGATTTCCTTCCTCGACACAGAATCTCACTATGTAGTTCTGGCTGTCCTGGATCGCACTGTGTAGGCCTGGTTGGCCGCAGATCCACCTGCCACTGTCTCCCAAGAGCTGGGATTAAAAGTGTGTGTGACCACACCCGGATTGAAATGATGAATAGAGGAGTCGCAAAAATATGAATAGAACAGGTCTGATGAAGTCATGTTTTCTTATAGCCTTTGATTTTAATTTTTTGAGTCACTGTCTCTTTGTAGCTTAGTCTATTCTTAAACTGAGCGTGCTTCTGTCTCAGCTTTCTGGTGATGATAACAGGCATGGATCAAGGCTAAATGGATCAACACATCAGGCATTAAATGTTATCTCTTTCCTGTTTATTATCATTCTCCCTACCCCCTCCCCACCTCTGTTCAGCTGCTTCTTACTCATTAATGTGCTCCGTTTTCTTCTTTAGGCCTTAGATGCTAACATACAAACACCGGTAAACTTTGGAATGTACCTGGAGTCTTTTCTTGCTTTCACAACCCACCCAAGTCAGGTAAGCTTTATATAAATAGCTTATTAGTATCAGGATGGTCAACCCACATCACACATGACAGCCTGAAGTATTTCCTATTCATGTCTGAATGTCACTTCACTGAACCTAAGAAAGGACTAGAGGGTTGCTTTGAAGTGCCCGGGACCTAGTGGGAAGGCTTAGTGGGTAAAGAGCGCTTGCCGTGCAAGCCTGGCCATCTTGTAAGTCCCTGGGCCCACGGTGATAGGAGAGAACCAGCTTCTGAAAGCTTATGACCTCCGACCTCTGGCTCTGACATACAGAGACAGATAATGAAAAGAGAATATTAGTCTATTTCGCCATCACTTCACTGTCTTGGTCAGCAGCTTTTCCCAACAGTGGCTGGCTTTCTAATTGTGCTCCATGGGGTGTGTGGCCTAGATGATTTGAACAAAAAATATTTAAATTTAAAAGTTTAGTGAATTTTGTTACTTTGATATTAATTGCATTCAATTCAATATTTTTCTCGTCACTTTGTGATTCTAGTTCCCTTCATAACAGAGAGAGTTGAGTGGTGTCCTGACCATACTGCAGGGCTCACAACTCTCTTATTGAGTGTCATAGCGAGTCATCCATCCTGATGTGCTGCAGAAGTTACTTCAGAATGGAGTGGTTTCTTCCTATGGAAAGTTATTTTTGAGAACTGCTAGGCTGAGTGACAGTCTTGCTCAAGTAATATCTACATCCGTAAGCTGATGTGTAGGTTTTTTGTTTTGATTTAGTTTCTACGCTCTTCAACCCATATGACGTGGGGAGCCCTCTTCAGGCATGAAGTTCTGTCCCGGGATCCGTCGCTGTTAGCGGTGATACCAAAATATCTTCGTGCTTCTATGACGAACTTGGTCAAGGTAACCAATGGAATCCTGAGTGTGCAGAGTGTCTTAGCAGTGGGATCCTGAGTGTGCAGGGTGTCTTAGCAGTGGGATCCTGAGTGTGCAGAGTGTCTTAGCAGTGGGATCCTGAGTGTGCAGAGTGTCTTAGCAGTGGGATCCTGAGTGTGCAGAGTGTCTTAGCAGTGGGATCCTGAGTGTGCAGGGTGTCTTAGCAGTGGGATCCTGAGTGTGCAGAGTGTCTTAGCAGTGGGATCCTGAGTGTGCAGGGTGTCTTAGCAGTGGGATCCTGAGTGTGCAGAGTGTCTTAGCAGTGGGATCCTGAGTGTGCAGGGTGTCTTAGCAGTGGGATCCTGAGTGTGCAGAGTGTCTTAGCAGTGGGATCCTGAGTGTGCAGGGTGTCTTAGCAGTGGGATCCTGAGTGTGCAGAGTGTCTTAGCAGTGGGATCCTGAGTGTGCAGAGTGTCTTAGCAGTGGGATCCTGAGTGTGCAGAGTGTCTTAGCAGTGGGATCCTGAGTGTGCAGAGTGTCTTAGCAGTGGGATCCTGAGTGTGCAGGGTGTCTTAGCAGTGAGATCCTGAGTGTGCAGGGTGTTGATGAGAGTACATAAGACTCTGGCATTGTTGAATCTCTTAAACTCCTCTAGGAGAATTCTCCTGTTGAGGAGGAAGTCAGTGAGAATGGCTGTCATACCTGTTCTTCAATAGTGTAGAACACGTAAACAGAAAGCATGAAGTCGTGCTAGGGGAAGAGCAGGACTCAGGAATGAACTCATCGCTGCTTAGGCGGTAAAGCAGGAGTAGCAGAGTGTTTTGCAAATGCGTGAGGGAAGAAGCAGGTAGATTCTAAGATGGAATGATGTCTAAGGATTGTTTCTGGAAGTCATGAGCGATGGGGCTGCACATAGGGGTGTGGTGACAGTGAGGGCTCGCTCTTCAGAGACCTGCTCATAGGCTTGTGTGGGAAAGTCTCAGATCTGGGAGAGCTGCAGCTGCTGGACCTTTGTTGATCTTCCCTTTTCTTCCCCTCCCCTCCCCTCCCCTCCCCTCCCCTCCCCTCCCCTCCCCTCCCCTCCCCTCCCCTCCCCTTCCCTCCTCCCTGGGCTTTGGACATACTAGGCAAGATGCACTGACACACATACAAACTCAACGCCAGCTCTTCATCGTAAGGTATAAAGACAGAGAACAGGAGGACTCTGTTTCCTCAAGAATTTATTTAACACATACTGTGTTCTAATTTTGTTATGGTTTTACAATATCTTTTTGCATTGTATGTATGTATGTATGTATGTATGTATGTATGTATGTATGTATGTTTTGGTTTGTTTTTAGTCAGGGTCTCACTATATGACCCAGGCTGGCCCGGAAGCTCTATATAGACAAAACTCACCTTAAACTTGGAGAGATCATCTTGCCTCTTTTCTCAAATTCTGGGAATGTAGGTGTGGGCCATGATACTCAGCCTCTGGTACTCAGTACATAATAAAATAAGCAATTTCCAATCCCTCATCTTATTCCATATGAAATTAGTACCTTTTTTTTGAACTGTGTTCATACTTGGACCTTAAATGGACCCTGGAAGTTACTGAGGAATGTAGAAATTATACTGGCTTTCTGTGTTCTCTGTTTACCACTCTGAAGAGCATTGGCGCTGGGAGCCAGCCAGTATACTGTACTTACATTCGTAAACTATCCCCTGCAGCCTTAGCCCCTCTTGGGCTTTGGATGTGGTGGACTCTTCTCAGTGGTCTGTCCTTACCCCTGTCTCACTGATTTTCTTTCCCTTCCCAGATGGGTTTTCCTTCCAAAACAGACAGCCCCAGCTGTGAATATTCCCGGTTTGACTTTGACAGTGATGAGGACTTCAATGCTTTCTTCAACTGTAAGTGGCTGAACTTCTTCCTTGCACTCTCAGAATGGCATCTACTGCTGTAATCCTGGGAGTGACACCTGAGACTTCCTATTAGCAGTCCTCAGGCCTGGAGAGCAATTCTCTTTAATTTCCAGGTTTTTATTGCAGAAGGGTACTGGTAGTACATTTCAGCATGATACATTCTAAGCCCATGAATTGTATTTCTCCTTTCCACCACTATGACTTGTTGCACCTTTTGAGGAGCCAGGCTGCTCTCCACAGTGGCCACACCCTACATGGCCCTGTCTAGCTGCCCCCTTGGCTTTCATAGATGTGGCAAATCAATGTTAGCTTGCTGCTTGCAGGGTCTAGCTGCTAAGACATTGTTAGAGGTAATTTACTTTTTAAGGTTTTGGGGTTCGTTAATTCAACAAAGCTGTAGTGAGCCACTGTGATCTAGAACATGAGTGTACGACCCAGGCCCCAGCAGCTGAGCAAACAATGGCTTGAGTTCGTGCCCAGGTGTTGATTCAGATCCTTCTCTTGCCAGCCTCCCGAGCCCAGCATGGAGAGGTGGTGAGGTGCGTGTGTCGACTGGATCCTAAGACTAGCTTCCAGATGGCGGCAGAGTGGCTCAAGTATCAGCTGTCAGCTGCTATTGACACTGGACCTGTGAACTGTTAGTTTTTGCTTTTTGTCTTCTATTACTAAATGTTAATATTGTATAAAAACTGTACACACAAAAATAAGCCAGAGGCACATGTCAGAGCAGTGTGCCAACATGACTGAAGGTCAGTTTGCCCACTGCCTACTTCCAAAAAAACTCCTCACGGAGAAAAAACAAAACAGATAATACCAAATACCCACTGCTGTTTAAATTAGGGCGAAACCTCTGACTCGCTATCAGCTTTGACTATGTTTCTTTCCTACTAGAATCAACTGTTGCAGGTTCTACCGTGTCCCCTTAGTCAAACTGCACGTCTAGACTTAACTTCCGCTTTAAACAAGTGCCAGTGCATTGATTCAGAAAGAATCTCTGGTTAGGCATACCAGGAACAATTTAAGAACTTCCCAGTCAAACACCTCAGAGCCTTTGGGCAGCCTCATTTTACATAAAACCAAAATTCCTACCTCTGCAAGCACTTGAGCCAGTTAAATGTGTCTGTTTGCCTTATCTCTGTCTTACTCATGCATGTTGTGCTTAGTGGGCAGGATTAATCAGGCAGGAGAGGTGATTTAGCAAGGACAAGTCATGCTGCAGTCATGGCCATTCCCAGAGCACTAAGAATTTAAATGATGAGATGTAACATTCACTTGGGACTGTAAATCCACTCTGCAGGTCTGGCTTGACTGAGGAAACCCAGCTGAACTGCTACAAGACAAAACTAGTGAATGACAGCACTATACAGAAGCTGGAAATTAGTCTATTAGCATCTGTCTGTGGCTTCCTCTGGGGGAGGGGTTCTAGTGATGTTTATGAATTTGGACTCTAGACCATTTCTCAAAATGGAGCTCTGAGAATTGCTATGAGGCTATTGGATTGTTAAGCAGCATATTATAACTTAAGAATTCCCGTGTGTGTGTGTGTGTGTGTGTGTGTGTGTGTGTGTGTGTGTGTGTGTGTGTGTGTGTGTTTAAAACAGTGTGTCTATCCTAGGCTGGCCTAGAGCTTGGTATGTAGCCCAAGCTGGTCTCAGATGTAACTGTCCTGTCCATCAGCCGTTGAGTGTGGTGTTCCCATGCCACCCTTAGCATTCCCAAACCCCAGGGTCCACACAGGACTTTGTAAATAAATGCTGAGTAATGGGGCTAGTGCTGGGCAACAGCTAGCTTGGAACAATTCCTTATGTTCTCAGATATGTTGATTTGGGGGATCTCCACCTAAGGAGGGGAGCAATTAATATTTGTCAGGGCCTTGTAAGCCATACTGTTTCCTTCCGTGCATATTCTCAAGAGACTGGATGGAAGTGAGTTCAGGTGGTTCACGGGGAGGAAGCTGAGCACCTCCTCAGTCTTCTCACGTTGGGGCGCCCAGATCCCCTCTCCTGGACCTCTCAATTACTGCGTGGTCCTCAGGGCGCCAGCTGTGGCTCGCTGTGCCTTCTGCTCTCCTCCCACACTGATAAGTGTTTGCATGTGTGTTTCAAAAGCATGTTCTACAGCTGGAACTGGAGAGGGAGGCTTCTGCTCCATCTTCTCACCTTCATACGTGCAGTGGGAAGCCATGACTTTTTTTTTGGAAAGTGTGATCAACCAGATGTTTCGAACACTAGAGAAAGAAGTAAGTAACTTTCCCGTGCTCACCGAGTGACGTGTGACTTTTCGTAAATTGTTGTTGGATAGAGAGACTTAGGGATATGCATCTTATAAACGAGAAAACAGACTTAGATAGTAAGGTGCATGCTCAAGTTCAAATAGGTAATAAATGGGGGAGCTGAGACCAAAACTCAAATCTGGGATTGTGAACCCTTGAGCATTTGGTATCCATGTTGAGGGGCTGGTCAGTGCCTGGTAGTGCATAGGAGCCGCATGGAGGGCGAATCTGTAGTGAAGGCAGTGACGAGAACTTAGACGGGGATCACGTCGAGCCATCCTCTTGATAAAGCGTCTTTCTCAGTTAAGACAAGTAAAGCATAATGTTCATGGTGTGTGGCATTGTCCTCCCCAGGATAATGACTGATCATTGGGGGCACGTGCCTGTTGGTTGTGGCAGGGTTTTATACTGGGCCCTTTTCTTCTCACTGTATTGCTGACAGCTGAATCCAGGACCTTGCACAGACAGACAAGCACCACTTCTGAAGCTATAACCCTGGCCCTGGGCTAGATTGCTAGTCCTGAAAGATGGGTATTTGATGAGAATGTAGTAGGGTTATTTTCTTCCTGAAGCCTCATGGTGTTTGTGCCCAGGGTGTGCAGGCAGTAGGCTCTAGCCTACGTCTTGCCATGTTTGTCTAGTCTGACGGTTTGCAGACTGCCCATTTTCCTCCTCCATTGTAAACAGAAGCAACTCAGCTTCTATTTTTTAATGTCCTTTCAGTGGAAGAATTTGGCCAAGAGATTCTTTGAGTAGAAGGCCTAAAAGTTTGCTCCTCCTTTCTATTGTAGCATTAGCTTGATTGTTTCTAGTCCAGGAGAGGCGGCGACTGTCGCATAGGCGAAGCTTTAGCCCCTTCAGCGACGCCCTGATGATGAGATCGTTTGGGGAGTGCGTCACATTGTGATGAGGAAAGCCCACGGCGTTACAGAGCAGTGTGATGTAGCCATAGACAGAGCCTGTTGAAACAATTCCCCCACCTATCTTAAAAGGAAAGTAAGATGAAGCGTGGTTGACAGTGTAAGTTGGGGATGGAGAGACGGTTCAGTGCCTTAGAGCACTGTGTGTTCTTTCAGGGGGCCTGAGTTGGGTCCTGTTAGTTACAGGCTCACAAATGCCTTTAACTTCAGCTCCAGGGCATCTGACACCTTTGGCCTTAGAGGACACCTGTACTCTCAGGCATTCATGTGTACCCATGTGTGCAGTCATGCTTGAGAATGTGCATATGCATGTACATACATACACACACTCACACACACTCACACACACACACACACACACACACACACACAAAGATAGTCAAATAAATCTTAAAGGAAGTAGATTAACTTTTAACACCACAAATTTAGCCATTCCCTCAAAATCTATTCAAATGAACTCATTGAAAATGTACTTATTTACTTGACACAGAGACTTGCTGTGTAGCTTGGCTGGCCTTGAACTTGTGGCAATCTTATTGTCTCTGCCTTTTGGGTCCTAAAATATAGGTGCTCTCCAGCTAAGGGATTCAGCTAAGGCAGCGATCCATCTATCCATGAAAATGGAAACTTTTTTTTTTTTAAAGATTTATTTATTTATATATATGAGTACACTGTAACTGTCATCAGACACACCAGAAGAGGGCATCAGATCTCATTATTGATGGTTGTGAGCCACCATGTGGTTTGTGGGATTTGAACTCAGGACCTCCAGAAGAACAGTCAGTGCTCTTAACCGCTGAGCCATCTCTCCAGCCCCAACTTTTTTTACTTATAGGAAATTATATATCATTATATATCCCTGTTGTGCTTGTTGGCATTAATTATAGAATTTTTTTTTATTTTTTATTTTTTTAAACATTTATTTATTTATTATGTATACATCATACAACTTTCTGCCTGCATGTATGCCTGCAGGCCAGAAGAGGGCACCAGACCTGATTATAGATGGTTGTGAGCCACCATGTGGTTGCTGGGAATTGAACTCAGGACCTCTGGAAGAGCAGACAGTGCTCTTAACCTCTGAGCCATCTCTCCAGCCCCAATTATGGAATTTCTAATGGAGTGCTTTAGTGGTTTAGATTTTAATGGTTCAAAAGTATATAAGCTGGGCTTATGATTGTAAATACTTGAAAGCCTGGAGTAGGACTACAAGTTCAAAGTTATCTTGGGCTCTGAGTTCAGGACAGCCTGAGCAAATGTAAAAACAGTCTGGAGACAGAGTTGTGGGGCTAGGGACAAAGGGCTGAGATAGGCAGTGGTCGAGCCCTTTCCTAGTATGTATACACGAGGCTCTGGCTTCAGTTCCCAGAAACACTAACACTGCTTGTACGTGCACTGCGTGCAGTCATATATGCTCCTATGTCATAGTTTTAAACCTACGGTGTGAAGAAAACGTGTGCTGGTGGTGGTTCTTGCGCTGCAGCCCTGCTGACTTCCTTCTTGTGCCTGCCTGACAGGAGCTCCCGGTAAATGAGGGGATAGAGCTGCTGCAGCTGGTTTTGAACTTTGAGATGAAGGATCCCCTCATCCTGTCCTGTGTCCTCACCAATGTCTCAGCACTCTTTCCATTTGTCACATACAAGCCTGCCTTCTTGCCCCAGGTCTTCTCGAAGGTATGATCCCATCTTTACGAATTTTATTTTAAAGTATGAGTCCGGTTTTGTAACTGTTTGAAAGTGTGTGTTATAAACTGATGAAGGGGCAGGTGTGTTTTCGTGTGTTAGGTGGTTTGCCTGGTGCTTACATGGGTGAGATGCTGCACTGGTACCCTATTGTTGCATACCACTGGAAAGACACAGGCACAGACACTGTGTCTTCCCACAGGGCATTGCAATGAGTAGATGCATCTCCGTGCTGGGAAACAGGAAAACTGAAGAGGCTTCTAAGTGTGCTGTTGGCTTGGTGGTGGAGATTTTGAGTCAGGAACAGCATGGATAATTTTTAGGTCTCTGATTTAGTGGTTCGTTTCATGGTAAGAGGCCCCACTGCATCTGAAGTTCATATAAAACCTTACAATTAAAACAGCTCTCAGCATTGATAGGAGATTAAATGTCTAGGCTTGAGGGGTGCCGAGATAAAATGTAGGCATTATCTCAAGACTGAAAGTGTAATGAGGCTAGAGAGATGGGAAGAACACCGGCTGTTCTTGCCAAGGGTCAGAGTCAGTTCCCAGGACCCATGTGGTTCCTCACAGCCAGTGATGTAGGCATACATACATGCAAAACACTCATGTACATAAAGTGCATAAGTATTTTTTTAAAGGACCGGGCGTTTAGCAGTGGTAAACAGGATCTGTGTGTACACTTGGAGACATCCTGCTCTAGCCAGGAATCCAGTCTCCGCATCAGTGAAGGAGCAGCACAGAGGGCAAAGGTCCCACCCTGCCTAACCCAACAGAGAGAGCTAGCCAAAGGAACGAAGACCGTACTGCACTCAGTAGAAGCCCACTAAGCCTTGGGAAAGGGCCAGTGGGTTTCTTAAATTGCCCCTTGGGCCAGTGTTATTCCATTCTGGAGGCCAAGGCAGCACCCGCACTGCTGGAGGGAAAGAGCAGAGGGGCAGGTACCGAAAGGCTCGTGCAGATCAGAGCTGTCCTCAGCTGCGCTGTAGGTGATGGCATAGACTGATGGGTCTAGAAACCCCCACCTCCTACTTTATAAATGCAGAGGGAAAGTCAGGGCTCTTGAGCCTTCTGTAGACACCTGAGAAAGTGGATTGTGACCTGTAACGCCAGTGACCTCCTCCACCCTTCCCCTGCCAGCATGTGGATGCCAAGAACATACTCGCAGGGTGGGCGGGAGGGAGCTGGTGCTCACTTAGAGACAGAGAGTAATGACTGTTGCTTTTCTTCTCCCTCAGCTCTTTTCATTTGTCACTTTTGAATCTGTTGGGGAAAGTAAGGTAAGACCACTGTTTTCCTTTTTGTTTGGGGTTATTTTTTGGAACAGGTCTTACTATGTATCTCTGGCTGGCCTTAATTCGACCTTCCTACCACTGCCCCCCAGTGCCAGGATTGCAGGCATACACAGCCATGCAAAGCCGAGGCATTGATTTAAACTGCTGGCCTCTAACTTCTCATACGCTTAAGTGTAAGTCCCTCACACCCACACTTAACCTGGATTTCTGTGTGTATGGACTGGTTAGCGAAGCGGATGGTCACAGGCGTCTCTCTGGAGGCGTCATCCTAGGGCAAGTCTGAACATAGGTTCATGGGGCTGTGACTCTGCTAACTGTTACATGGTCGTCAGGTGCACGAGAGAGCGGTATTTAGTGTCTCTGGGTTGGGGGTGTTTCTCTGCAGGCCCCCAGGACTCGGGCAGTCAGGAATGTAAGGAGACATGCGTGTTCCTCCATCAACAAGATGTGTCGAGACTACCCAGACCTTGTTCTGGTAAGCTGCTGGACCCCGGCTGAGTCTGCTGGACCCTGGCTGACTGGTCTTGTGCAGATAGCTTTCTTGAGTTGGTCAGTTCTTCCTCTTTTTACATAGAACAGCTGTTCTCGGCCTTCTTAATGCTGCGACCTTTTAATACAGTTCCCCACATTGTGGTCACCCCCAGCTATAAAATTATGTTGCTGTTACTTCATAACTGTAATTTTTCTACTGATAGAGTTGTGATATAAGTATCTGATATGCAGGATATCTCATATGCAACCCCAAAGCAGTTGTAACCCACAAGTTAAAACTGCTGTCCTAGTAATACAGGATTGAAGGTAATTGAATTCACCCCTCAAGATGAATGGCTCTTTGAAATTGCTTCTGTCAATGCACAGAAAATGCTTTTTCTGTGTATAAGCAGCAGGTAGATCTTGGTGAATAGACAGTGACATCAGTGTTGGGAAGCGCCAAACAGAACCGCCCCTACCTGGTTCCGTGCTGTTCAGACAAGGAAGACTGTGACAAAGCTATTAAGTGATGGTTTTCTGGCATTCTTGACTGGCTCGACTCTCTGAAATCAGCCTTTCTTCTTTGTGATATGCAGCCCAATTTTGACATGCTTTATAGCCATGTGAAGCAACTCCTCTCCAATGAGCTCCTCCTGACCCAGATGGAGAAGTGTGCTCTCATGGAAGCCCTGGTTCTCGTTAGCAACCAGTTTAAGGATTATGAGCGGCAGAAGTTATTCCTAGAGGAGCTGATGGCACCGGTGGTCAACATCTGGCTCTCTGAAGAAATGTGCAGGTATAGGGGATTTGGGGGCCACTGACTGTGACAGCACTTGAGGAGAACTGGTTGGTATGTTTCCAGAACTGTGTCATGGGGGCTGAGGATGCAGGGCTGTGCTGGCTCTCTCAGTGACATCATCTCATCTCAGAAAATGCTGCCTTGCTCTACAGCGCTGCAGTAGGAGTGGTCAGAGGTGGCTAGCACGTTCATAGGCACGCAACGCTGTGGCACGTTTGCAGTGCGCCCTCAGCACCTTTGGAGAAACGAGAGCAGCTAGGAAGGATCACAGTAGGATCTGCGGACATGGTGCCTGGGTTGTCCACATGGTGGAGAACCTGTTTCTCTTGTCACTGTCTTAATTTATAAAATACACAGTGATAGTTGGGAGTGGGGAATTTTTTTTAAAGGTTTATTGATTTATACTATGTATATAAGTACACCATCTCTGTCCTCAGACTCACCAGAATGGGCCATCAGATCTCATCACAGATGGTTGTGAGCCACCATGTAGGTGCTGGGAATTGAACTCAGGACCTCTGGAAGAGCCGTCGGTGCTCTTAACTGCTGAGCCATCTCTCCAGCCCCGGGGAGTGGGAATGTTACCACAAACTTTCAGTTACAGCTTATAATTCGTGTGATTTAACTGTCCTGTAACAACCGCTGCTTGGTTTGGCTCAGTAGCACACACCTTTAACAGATAACCTGTCTCTCAGCTCTTTTTAACTTAGTTTCTCCAGACTGGGTCTACTGAACCCAGGTTGGCCTCTAGATAACCATGTAGCCAAGGATGACCTTGAACTCTGATCCTTCTTGCCCTCTTAAGTGCTGGGATGACAAACCTGTGGTAATGATGCTTCATTTGCCTGCTGCTAGCCCTTGTGGAGGAGAGTGTCTTTCCTTAAAGGCGTGACGCTTGGGAGCTGTGGTGGCATGTACCTTTAGTACCATCAGAGGTACACACCAATCTGGATTCCCTGTCAGCCAGTCCTGTCTCAGAGGAAGCAAACAAAATTTGGGGGGCTGGAGAGATGGCTCTGCTGATAAAAGAACATTTATTGCTCTTGTAGAGGACACAGGTTCATCCAGTTCCAAGCACCTACATGGTAACTCACTACCATTTGTAACTCCACCCCAAGGAATCCAGAGCCCTCTTCTAGCCTCTGAGGAATTAAACAGTCATGTGGTGCACAGGTATACATAGATGCAAGCAAGCATTCCCCCCATTTTTTTTTTTTTTTTTTTAGATCATGATGTAGGGACTGGAGGGATGGTGTAGTGGTTAAGAAAGCTTACTGCTTTTTCAGACAACCAGAGTTAGTGCCCCGCACCAGGCTGACCTGCTCCTAGCATCTGTAACAAGCTCCAGGGGACCCAGTGGTCTCTTGGCCTCTGAGATCACCCGCACTCCCATATACATACCCACACACAGACGTGCACATACACCAGCTTGTCTAAACAAAGATCACGATGTAACTTTTCTTCCCCCCTCGCTTCAGAGCACTGTCAGATATTGACGCCTTCATTGCCTATGTGGGTGCTGATCTGAAGAGCTGTGACCCGGCTGCGCAGGACCCGTGTGGCTTGAACCGTGCACGAGTAAGACTCTCCTGGGAGTGGGAAGTTTGACTGGCCAGGGGCAGTAGGTAGGGGTTTCATTTATCAAGTTTCTCAGATTTGTTGTATCTGTACTGGTGAGAGACCCAAGAGTCTCTCCTGCCCTAAGCTTCTCCTTTCTTTTCTTCTTTAGTCTTGAATTCTTGAGTTAGTTCTCACAGCAGAGCACATGGTCTTTTCTATGAAGTCATTATTTTGGCTTTAAGGATCCCTAAGTAGCTCGGAAGATGGAGGTGTAATGAGGAAGTAGGTCAGAACTTGGTCGCAGGGTGAGTCCTCCCTGCTATTGCTCTCTGGCATGTGAAGTCCTAGGTGATGGCCAAACCTTGAGAACCTGAGGCTTCCCAGTGCATCGGTACTCAATAAGCCACTCTGGTGAAAGACACGTGATCAGCCTGGCATGAGGGGTTGGGGGTTAGGCTGCAAACTGGAGTCCTGGATGGAGGGTCAGGTAAAAATGGCAGTTTAAACACCTGGTGGTTGAGCTCATCCAAGCCACCCCTACCCCAGGGTCCTAAACCCCTGGAAAGACATCCTAATGAAAAGGAAGCTTCCAGAGCTTCCTACCACTGGTCCTGAAAACGGCAGTGAGAAGACCTACCTCCCTTGGACTGAACCATAAAGACAAGGACTGAGGTCTTGCCGGGGTGGGAGAGACAGGCTTTTTCCCTGTCTCTGTCGCTGTCGCTGAGCTGTCACTTGAATACAAGTCACAATGCTTTCCCCCTTAAGCCCCACTGTATTTTCCATTCTCCATAGATGAGCTTTTGTGTGTACAGCATCCTGGGGGTTATGAGACGAACTACCTGGCCTTCCGACCTAGAAGAAGCCAAAGCTGGGGGGTTCGTGGTGGGTTATACACCCAGTGGGAATCCAGTCTTCCGTAACCCCTGCACAGAGCAGATCCTCAGACTTCTCGACAATTTGCTTGCCCTCGTAAGGTGAGTCAGAGATATTCTTTGTTTTTATTTTAACCCTAAGAATCTCAAAAGTTTAATCTTTTATATCTGATCGCACTGGTGGTATGAAATAGGTCCTGATTCTGTTGAGAGAGGAGGCTCTTTTTTTTGTCTTTTTCTTTTCTTTTTTTTTTTTTTTAAGATTTATTTATGTAAGTACACTGCAGCTGTCTACAGACACACCAGAAGGGGGCATCAGACCTCATTACGGATGGTTGTGAGCCACCATTTGGTTGTTGGGAATTGAACTCAGGACTTCTGGAAGAGCGGTCAGTGCTCTTAACCACTGAGCCATCTCTCCAGCCTCAGAGGCTCTTCTCTCTAAGGGCAGTTGTCTTCCCTGGGTGAGGTATACTCTCGCTATAGACATAATGGTGTTGTCTGTTATATCCTGTTTTGGTTTTTCAAGATGTGTCTCTCTGTGTAGCCTTGACTATCCTGGAACTCACTCTGTAGACCAGGCTATCCTCAAACTCAAAGAGATCCACCTCTGCCTCTCAAGTGCTGGGATTAAAAGCGTGCACACTACCAGCACCTGACTTTTTAAAAACTGCAGTCTGGTAGGTTTTGTTGTTGGTTTGCTGTTCCTGTGTTGGTGCTGTGGGACTGACGTGGATGGACCTTGTGCATCTGTGACCACAGCATACCACTGAGGTACATCCCCGCTCTTTCCTACTCTTTAGAGCTCATGCCTGCTTGAAGGTTATTTTGTCTACATTTTTACCGGGAAGGGAATGGCTTGTTGGAGTGGGACAGTTGGGTTTCTGTAGGAGTATTTCTCCAGATGGTGTCCATGTGCACTAAAATGAATTTCTCACTCATGACTGAGCTCATGTAGGCCAGACATCCATTGGCTCAGAAACCAGAGGAGAGCTTGATGTCTTTCACCTCAGTTTGTGCCATGCTTCACTGTGACACCTGTGGCATCAGCAGCCACCTGAGCCCTTGCTTAAAAAGCAGAATTAGGGGGCTGGGTATTTAGCTCAGTGGTAGAGCGCTTACCTAGGAAGCGCAAGGCCCTGGGTTCGGTCCCCAGCTCCGAAAAAAAGAACCAAAAAAAAAAAAAAGCAGAATTAGGAACCCTCTGCAGACTCCATATGTTAACAAGCTACCCTGGAGTTTGATGTACACATGAGCAAGTCGGAAGCATTATCCTGGGCCACATGAGTTAACCTGCGCAAATGAAAGCTAGTCAGTCCAGGCTTACTGGTTATGAGAAGTGTGCTTTCAAACTTCATGTAAGTGAAGATACTACAAATATGCAGTCCTTGGCCTCTGACTTCTTTTGCTCAACATCATGGCGTGGGAGCCATGCAAGTTCTGTGTAGCTGAGGTCTGTTTTTTCTGTCTGTGTGGTATTCTGCTGTGTGGCTGTCCTGTCTCCTACTGGCCCCAGTGGGCTTTTGGACAGATTATTAATAATACACATACAAAAATTTGATAATAAGCTCCTCTCGCCATCTCAGGAATGTACTTGTAAGATATTTGCATAATCTCTTTGGTTATACACGGGAGGGCAGAATTCCTGAGTTGTAAGTTATGTGTATTTTTAGTTTTCCTGGCGAGGGCGGCTTTCAGATATGGTTGTGATGATCATGCCCCCAGCAACTGTGAACAGGAATGGTGGAAAGTTTTTTGGTTCTTTCTTTTTGTTGCTTTTGAAGCAGTGTACCACCAGCCCTTTGTGTGTATGTGTGTGTTTGCGGTGTGTGTTGGGGGGGTGTTTGCACTAATGTACAGGTATGTGCAGACAGAGACCAATGTCAGGGTGTCTCTCCATTGTTAATTCTCTGCTTTATTCTTTGAGACACAGTCTCCAACTTGAACCTAAACCTGGAAGTTTGGTGAGACTGCCTGGCCAGAGAACCCCTGGGCTGTGCCTGTTTCTGCCCACCTCAGCCCTGGGGTTATGGGCGAGTGCTGGCACAGCAAGCACTTTATTCTCCGAGCCATCTCCCCAGGCCCCTTTTGTGTTTTATAGTTCACCGTGACCTTGAACTCTTGGTCCTTTTTCTGTCTTCCAACTGTTACCATACCCAGCTTAGGCTGTCTGTCTGTTATGGTCACATTTAATAATGAGTAAAAGCAGAGGTCGGAGGGGTTGGGGATTTAGCTCAGTGGTAGAGTGCTTACCTAGGAAGCACAAGGCCCTGGGTTCAGTCCCCAGCTCCGAAAAAAAAGAACCAAAAAAAAAAAAAAAAAAAAAAAGCAGAGGTCGGGTATACTGCAAAGCCCGTTACAGCACATGTAATCAGATCACCTGAGGCTAAAGCAGGAGACTCTTGGGCACAAAACATTGTCTCAAAAACACCCAAAGCAAATGGGCATGTTTCACACGCCTTTACTACTAGTGTTCGGGAGCAGAGTCAGGCTGATATCAGCCAGAACTGGTCTTCAAGTTCTAGGCCAGCCAAGGCTGCATAGTAAGACCTTGTCTTTTTTTTTTTTTTTTTTTTTTTAAGATTTACTTATTTCTGTTTCATGTGCTTTGGCATTTTGACTACATGTATGTCTGTATGAAGTTGTCAGATTCCCTGAACTGGAGTCACAGACAGTTGTGAGCTGCCTTATGGATGCTAGCAATTGGACCCAAGTCTTCTGGAAGGGCAGCCAGTGTTCTTAACCACTGAGCCATCTCTCCAGCTCCAAGACCTTAGAGAGAGAGAGAGAGAGAGAGAGAGAGAGAGAGAGAGAGAAACAAACTATGACTCATTTGCTCAGAGTCAATTTAAATTCATTCAAGTAATTATATCAGACATTATTTTATACTATTACCATGATCCTAAACTTCTGAGAGAATTTTGTTTCAGAAAGCAAAATACTACAAATTGAGCAGAGTGTAGTTTTGTTTTTGTTTTTATTTTTCTGAGAACCTTGCTCAAGTCAGATTGACCTTAAACATACAATTTTCCTATCTCAGTGTCAGATACTTTTCCTGGAGAAACAGTCATCTGTCTTTGTTCTCTAGACAGGGCACTAGTAAGAGGTCTGCGTTGGTGAACGGGTGAGTTTATAGAGGTCATTTGGGAGTACAGGTGTCTCAAAGACAGCTTAGTCACCAAAAGGCCTGTGTGCGTCCCTAGAGCATCCCAAACAGCCTACAGCAGCTTCTGCCACAGAGTGTGCCCCTCCTCAGGGACCGTTCACTGTTGAAGAAGCTTGGCTCACAACCACCTGTAATGAGATCCTGTAATGCCCTCTTCTGGTGCATCTGAAGACAGCTACAGTGCACTCATACAGAATAAATAAATAAATCTTTAAAAACAAAGCAACAAGCCTATTAGAGGTCTTTACACTGAGCTCATTGTGTGGTAGACGGAACAGGAGGACAAGTTCAAGACCTGACTGTACAGTACAGCTAGCTCTGGGCTAGCCTGCTACCATCTGTACAGCTAGCTCTGGGCTAGCCTGCTACCTTCTGTGGGCTCCCCACAGAGGCCAAGGAACGTGCCATCCCCTGGAGCTGGTTACAAGAAGTTACTAATCACTGTGTGGATGCTGGGAATCAAAATTTTGTCCTCTCCAGGAGCAGCAGGTGCTCATGGCTGGTGAGCCATCCCTTAGGCCTTTGTTGTTTCTTTTTAATATTTGCTCACTTTGTAAACTCAGGCATGCCAACGGGGTCAGAGAACGACTTAGAAAAAGCTGTGGTTTTTTTTTTCTTCTTCTACCCTATTGGTCCTAGGGATTGAACTCAGATCAAATCAGTCTTAGTGGCAAGCACCTTTACTGCTGAGCCATCTCACCAGCCCCAGCCCCACACATTTTTCTTCACATCTTTATTCTGCAAGTGGATCCACTCCCCACCTCCACATGGAGGCACTTTATTAGCTTAGGCTGCCCAGGGTCAGGGTCAGGATTCTGAGCATCCATTCCCCACCTCCGTCTGCCGATAGCTCTGTAGGAGCCAGGGATGGGGCAGCAGAACAAAAACTCCAGGGCAGCCTGAACCACAGAGTAGACCCAGTCTCAGAAGACAAAGCTCTCACAGCCACTGACACGCTGGGAGAACACTGTCTAGGATATGAAACCTCTGGACTGGCACGAGACTAAGGCTGTTTAGAAACTTCTTTTAAATCCCCTATTAGATTGTGGAAAGAAAAGCACTCTGCTGTATTTTTTTTAATTATTTGATTTGTTTTTTAAGAAAGGACATCTCTACATAGCCCTGTTTGTCCTGAAATTCACTGTGTAAGACTAGGCTGGCCACTAAGTTAGTGAGTTCCTCTTACCTCTACCTCCTGAGGGTTAGGATTAAAGGTGTGCACCACCATGCCTGGTCTGATTGGGAGTTTTTTTAAACTCCCAATAATTCATGAAGTGATAATCACTGGTTCTCATTGCCATGTATGTATTCCATGCCATACATAATTGTAGGCTGGAGTGTTCTGTGACTGTCGATGTAACATGTTTGTTGCACTGTATCCACTACAGTCTCAGTGCAGCTGCATGCACTGTGGTGTCCATCTCATGGTTGGTCTGATGGGATCCCTCTTGTGTGCATTACTGACCAGCACGTCATTCTGTGATGCATGTCTGTCTGTCAGTGCTCGATACTGCAGATGTTCTAAAGTCACCTTTCAGGAGAAGCATAGGATTCCCAGCTTGATCCTTGGGCTTTTATTAGAAAGTTCAAGGGTCACTATGGCTGTAGAGTAAGTTCAAGGCCAGCTTAGCTTGGACAAGTTAACAAGATCTCGCCTCAAAAGGGAGTCATCTAAAGTGACTCACACTTGTAATTCCAGAAGGTAAAATGGGAAAAATCTCTGAGATCAAGGCCTGCCAAATTTGTATAGCAGGCCCCAGGCCAGAAGGGCTATCTAATATTAATAAGATATTTTCCTCTTTTTTTAAGTCAACAGAAAGCTGAGGTGACTAGAGAAATGGCTCCGAGCTTAAAAGGCACTTGCCGCCCTTTCACAGGACTGGGGTTTGGTTCATTGCACCCCATCAGGTAGCTGACAACTACATCCAGCTCCAGGGGATCTGATTCATCTTCTAGCCTACCCGGGCACAGAAGCTCATGTGGTCTACACACACATCACAATTAAATCAGTGACTGTTTTAGAGTTGGTAAACCCAGGGGTAAAGCCCCACACTACAGTGGGTTTTTCAGTCCTGGGTCCTGGGTTTGGTCCCTGTCTCCAGAAAAGCAAGGATGGATGTGGCTGTTGACTGTACAGTGAAGTAGTTAGTGTGAGCAGGAGCCAGGCAGGTCCTGTTTCAGGTCCTTGTCCCTTGGTAACACATGGCATTTTGATAGGGAACATGTTTGAATTTTTTCCTCTTGGAAGCTGTGTTGACGTTTGTCAGGTCTGTGCTCCATAAACAGAGACTAGGAAATGAAAGGTGGGTCATACCGCTGCTCCGTGTCCTGCTCTGGCACATTCGTGTCACGGACAATACTCTCATTGGTGTGGTGATTTGAAAGTGCTTGGCCCATAGAGAGTGGTACTTTTAGGAGGTGTGGCCTCGTTGGAGTCAGTGTCACTGTGGGGTAGGCTTTGAAGCTCCACCCAGTGCGGAAGAGGCCGTCTGCTCCTGGCTTTCTTTAAAGACAGAACTCTCAGCTCCTAGAACACCACGTGTGCCTGGATGCTTTCTGGATGCTTTCCACTATGATGCTAATGGACTAAAAGTCTGAAGCTCTAAGCCAGCTCCCGTTAAATGTTGTCCTTATAAGAGTTGCCTTGGTCAGGGTTGGGGATTTAGCTCAGCGGTAGAGTGCTTGCCTAGCCAGCGCAAGGCCCTGGGTTCGGTCCCCAGCTCCGAAAAAAAGAAAAAAGAAAAAAAGAGTTGCCTCGGTCATGGAGTCTGTTCACAGCAGTAAAACCCTAACTAAGACCGTTAGGTACCACCAAATAGTCAGAAAACTGGGAGTGTCCTCCATCAACTCAAGCCTAAACGGATTTTGCTTTAGAGTCATATTGTTGTGGCTGTCCTTCGATCTCAGGATTTGATGTGTTATTAGGCCAGGGAGATCGTACACAATGTAGTTAACACTTCAAGAGTGCATCTTTCTCTGGAGAATCCTCTTTTTTTTTCTTTGTTTTTGTTGCCTTTCTTGAGGGTAGTGATGATGGGGGAATCTGTTTGGAAGGCTAGCCAGATGTTTACCTGACGCCCTTATTTCTTTCAGAACTCACAATACTTTATATACACCGGAGATGCTAACCAAAATGGCAGAGCCTTTCACCAAGGCTCTGGATATTGTTGAATCTGAAAAAACGGCAATATTAGGTAAGAAGGCTTTACCTCCCTGTCAGGTTCATCCTAACCTCCCCTGACCAGGTCTCTCAATTTTCACCCTGATAAAATCACTCATTCTTACCTTTGATAAAGACAGAAATGACAAAATAGTCTTAAATGTGGACTCTGCTAGGAAGGAAAGAGGCAGGTCCTTGGGAGAGTGTCAGTTTGGAGGCCCAACCTGTTTGTCTGGGAAGTTCCTTCCTGAAGGACTAGTGAAAGCTAACTATGTCAGATGCAGGAGAGATTCTGGGTTAACTGTCGTGGACCTGGCCCTGGGTCTCGTACCCAGTTGCAGGAGGATGGGAGGAGGAGAAAGGTCTAACAACTTCACGATGGTTTTAGTACTCTGCTGACTGGAATTTACGGCCACTGCTTTGTAATGTACACCTGTTCACAGACATACACGCCTGCTCTTGGCTGTTGGCTCTTTGGGAAAAAGCATGTTCCCAGCCCACTTCTTATTTGTAGGATTACCTCAGCCTCTCTTGGAAATCAATGACCACCCTGTCTATAGAACCATTTTGGAAAGAATGCAGCGGTTCTTCGGCATCCTCTATGAAAACTGGTAACGGCCTAGCACTGCTCCATGCGTCCTCACTAAACACTCATTCTGTAGGGAAGCTAACACAGACTTTGGTGGGGAATTCTGGGGTAGGGGTGAGGTGGAGCAAGCAGTAGAAGGGAAGTTGGTGTTCATTCTAACGGAGCAGCCTGCTTTCCTACATCGCACCTTACTGTGTCACCTCACAGCCCTGGCTGTGACTTGAAGTTTACACCAACTGTGTCCATGCTCATGCATAGCGATGAGCCAAGAGTTAAGAGGGGAGTGCGTCTGCTCTCATCTGAGTGCTTGTCATCTCTTCCTCGTGGGCAGTGGGAGGCAGCTAGCCAGGTTTCTGTTCTGGTTACAGGGCTTAGTGACACCCAGCACATGCACACCACACTGAGCTGCAGCCTCGGTCTACCAAGCACTGCAGGACCCTTGAGCAGGTCTGACAGCACTGAGTACCAACACCAGTGACTTTGCCTTACAGTTACCACATCCTAGGGAAGGCAGGCCCTTCCATGCAACAAGATTTCTACACTGTGGAGGACCTTGCTACCCAGCTCCTTGGTTCAGCTTTCGTCAACTTGAACAATATTCCTGACTTCCGGCTCAGATCTATGCTTCATATCCTCAAATGCCCTGACAACCCAGAGGCCAGAAAACTAGAGAGAGGAGTGAGAGGGAGGGAGACCTGACTGCAAGGAACTGGTGGGACAGTGGACTTCAGTGCCGCATGATCCCTTTCCAGACAGAAAGAGTAAGACGGGGAAAACAGGAAGGCAGCTCCAGTGAGGGTGGGGTATTTTACAAACCCTCAGAGGGTCTCTCTGGAGATAAATTATTGTCTTCCTACTTCTTAGAAATATAACAAGTTTATTTTCTTTTCTACAGTTTGTTCAGTGCTTCTTTTTAGTCGGTTTGGGTTTGCCAGGGACGGTATATATGTAGTTTAGGCTAGCCCTACACATGCTGCCCTCCTGCCTTAACCTCCTAAATGCTGGATTCTAGGCATGAACCACCTGGGTTTTGTATTTATTTATTTTAGAGTTCTCTCTTCGGCCTATGCCTCCTAAGTATTGGCTGCTACCACTCCTGGATTTATTTTGTTTTGGTTTTGAGTAACAATCTCAGTGTTCTCCAGGCTGACCTGGAAATCTTGGGCTCACCATCTTCCTTAGCCTCCTGGTAGCTGGAGCTACAGATGAAGGCTGGTACAAAAGAACACTCAAGACTTCGTGTTCATCCAGAGCCTTTTGTGTAGGATGTCTTTTAAGTCTCCTCAGCAGCGCGGGCCTGGGATGTACAGCTAAACAGAAAAGGCAGTTAGGCTGATGCACAAGACATTGAGTATTTGCAGTTTAGGATTCCAGGTCAAGCAGGAGTGGTTTTCCTGCCAACACAGGACATGGTTGGCACTCGAAAGCCCTAGTAGACTGCCCGGTAGTGCAGCTTGTTGGCTGGAGAAAGAATGGCCTGCTCATATGAGGAACTCCTTAACCTGCGGTAGCACGTGTCTTCGTGAAGCCCCTCGTGCTCTTCTGCCCCCCAGAACACTATGAGACCCTGATATCTCCCATCCTTGGACCGCTCTTCACCTACCTTCACATGGTAAGTGGGTCGGCGCAGTGGGCAAAGAGAACTGGGGAGACGGCTCAGGCTGTAAAGCGCCCATAAAGTGTAATGACATGAATGTAGATCTCCAGAAGACACATGAAAGCCAGGCGTGTTGCCACACATCTGTAACCACACAGCATCTGGAGCTCTTTGGCCCAACAGACTATGATAATTGATAAGCTCCAAGTTCGGGGAGATTCAAAACTATGATGAAGGCGGACAGAAACACTTCATCTCCAGCCTCAACACAGGTGTGCACATGGCCCGTACAGAGCACCAGATGCACACACACACAAGGGTGCATGGCTGCTCTGGAGTCTTACCCTAAGGGGCTCCTGAAGTGCTCCCCCAGCGCCAACATGCCGTCTGTGAGGTGTCTCCCCAGCAGATGATTGCTGCTGTGTGTAGAGCAGTCCCAGAGAGACAGGCAGCTTTGTTGCTACGGGGCAACAAACAGTCCTGCTTAAGTCCTCCAGTGAGGAGAGATGATCAAAGGACTGTTTCCTCTGCATCTGCTCATGGCTCTAGGATGAAGCAGTAGACAGCTTGACAGAGAACAGATGTTTCCAGAGAGAACCAGAACTTCTCAGTGTTAATCAGTTTCAGCAGATGGTTGACATTCTGTCCTTGTCAGTCAGCAGAGTAAGGCTATAGAAACCGTACCTCCTTTTCACTGCATTTGGTCTGCCTGGCTTGGGAGATGTTGTTACAGGAAGGTGACTGACATCCCTGAATCCCTTAGATTGGCAATAAATGCAAATATTGAATTCTTCAATACTTGTAACATAGAAGTTTGATATCTGTTCCAACAATTCAACTCTTTCCTGTCTTGACTAAATCAAAAGTTATTGCTAACATTAATTAAAGTTCCTGTTTTAGATTCCTTTTTTCATATTTGGGCCTTGGTACAATTTAGTTTATAATTTAGAAAAATGACTTTAGGTTGACATAATGAGTTTCTTTCTGGGTAATTAGTTGGGCCTATAGTTCACCTTAATGGCTGTGTGTTACCCCTTACATCTATAATCCCAGCACCAAGGAAGCTGGAACAGGAGGATCACTCACACGTTTAAGGCGAGCCTGGGATTTATAGTGAGTTCTTTTTTTTTTTTTTTTTTGTTCTTTTTTTCGGAGCTGGGGACCGAACCCAGGGCCTTGCGCTTCCTAGGTAAGCGCTCTACCACTGAGCTAAATCCCCAGCCCCTTATATAGTGAGTTCTTGGACAGCCTAGACTACAGAGTAAGAAGAAAAATTAGTAGTAGGCCATGTTCTCCAGCCTCTGTCCATTCTAGCACTTGTCTTGTCTCTCCAGAGGCTTTCTCAGAAGTGGCATGTCATCAACCAGAGGAGTGTCCTGTGGTAAGGAGTACCCCTCCTTGGTGGGTGAGCCAGCAGCCAGCTTCCGGTGGGGAAAGGAAGAAGGGGCAGGCAGGTTCTGACTACCCTGTGGCTAGAATGGCAGTGGTTTATAACCACCTCCAGCCTAGATGGGAGGCAGTTTGTCTGGACAGGCTGTTACCAGTGAGTGGGCAGATACTGAACTCAAACCTTTCTGTGGTTTCCCCCTTACCTCTCCTGAGCCCTCCATTATTCCAACGAAGCCGTCTCAAAAGACAGTGTCCTGCTGTTGATCCCTGGTAACAGCTTCAGAACACAGACATGGGGAGAAACAGCATAGAACTGGCCTTAGGGAGGGCAGGTGCGGGTCACCACTTTTCTTATCCTCGGCGATTTTGCTCTTTCATGGAATGTGTCCCCTGGTTCTTGGCAGTGGAGAAGATGAGATTGCAGAGGACAACCCCGAATCTCAAGAAATGCTGGAGGAACAGCTGGTGAGGATGTTAACCCGAGAAGTCATGGACCTAATCAGTAAGTGACTTGTGGGGACCAGGGAAGCTGCTCACCCGGCCACCCCAAGGCTGAAGGATAACAAGGCCCCACACAGACAAAAGCTAATAGTCCAAGTCAGTCTCTGAATGAAGTGTTCACAACCAAATAAGAAAGGGATCCAAAATGAGAACTTGAACAACAAAGTTGGCAACAACTTTCTAGCTTGATAAAATAAGAAAAAAGTTTAATTCTTGAACATGGATGTCAATTTCTATGTTCAGAAATGTTGACAGATTCAATACTAGTCATTTATTGTCAATCCAAAGTAGTTAGGGATATGTCAGTCACCTTCCCTAAGAGTAGTCTGTGATGTCCCCCTAGCTGACTGACTGGAGGAGGGACCCCCTGTCTGGTTGGGGTCCTCAGAATACCACCTTCTATCGGGGAAGCTGATTTTTATTCTGTGGACAGTATCTGCCCACCAGCCTTCATGTGGCCAGTGATGGCCTGAGATAGTTGGTGAGAGGAGGCTTTATGGAGTGGGTAGACGGGACCTTCTCCTAGCCTAGGAACTGTGCTCTCTCCTAGTGGCTTGTTGTGTGTCAAAGAAGACTGCCGAGCACACTGCCACTCCCACTGCGGATGGAGACGGTAAGTGAGCGGTGGCTCAGCCCTTAGAGAGAGACAGGACAGACCTACCATAGTCTCGTGCTGCCCTGCTTGCAGTTTCCTTCTACCATGACATGACCCTCTCCGCTCATCAGTCTCCGCTCTTATGTTATCTCCTCCCAAGCACCTGTGATTGCCTGCACTGTTTCCGTTTAATTCCTTGCCTGTCCCCCTCACTGTGGGCTGTCTTAGGGACGGGACCAAACTATTCCTCCTGTCCTCCAGTAACGAAGTTCGTGCCTGGTAGCATGAGCACTCACATGTGACATACCCTAGTGTCCTCAGCACCCAGACGCTCCTGCAGTGCTCGCTTCCAGGCGTCATTCAAATCTCTATCTAGGTTGTCAGTCCTTCACGGACACTTAGAGGGCAGTGTAGCACTGCTCAGCACTGGCTGGCTAGGGCTTCCAGCTCGGGCGTTCCTCTTTGCTGAGGAAGAATCGTGCTTAATGTTCCACATTGTTTACAGACGAGGAGATGATGGCCACCGAAGTAGCCCCTTCGTCTGTTGTGGAGCTCACAGACCTGGGCAAATGCCTGATGAAGCATGAGGTGGGTGCCTCTCTCATCCAGCTTGGATTTTCCTGCTCTGGGCAGATGCTCTCAGTAAATGCATAAGTACACTGCTGCAGATTCCTGGTGTTTGGCTTCTGTAGCCCTGAGCTTTTGCCTATCCCCCACAAAGCTATTTCTACCCCCACCCCAGCCTTCGCTCTCTCTTTTTCTAAAAGAAACAAAATCTCACCTTGTCTGGCCTGGAACTCACTCAGTAGCCCAGGGTAGCTG
The DNA here is from genome assembly GCF_021556685.1 of Rattus norvegicus. Taxonomy (NCBI): domain Eukaryota; kingdom Metazoa; phylum Chordata; class Mammalia; order Rodentia; family Muridae; genus Rattus; species Rattus norvegicus. The sequence goes on along the minus strand of NC_141542.1, from coordinate 29,937,241 downwards.
CTGGGACTAAAGTCCTGAATTGGTGTCTAGGGCAACCAGAGGTAACAGTGCTTAACCCATTGTAATCTGTCTTTCCTGCTCAGGATGTTTGCACGGCACTGTTGATCACAGCATTTAATTCCCTGACCTGGAAGGATACCCTGTCTTGCCAGAGGGCGACCACACAGCTCTGTTGGCCTCTCCTCAAACAGGTGTGCTTACTCACCTCACTCCTTTGTGTGGTTGGAGGGTGGGCCTCAGGCCACAGCGTGCTAGGGAAGCACTTCACCACTGAGCTAAGCTCAAGTCCCTTTCCCTTTTATTTTGAGTGAAGGGTCTGACTAACTTTACCCAGCTAGCCTTGAGTTCACTGCTCCATCCCCAGGAGGCCATGTCTTTGCCAGCCTGCCTCAGTCTTAGTAGCTGAGCTCACAGACCTCAAGCCCGGCGGTTACCTTTGTACTGCTGTGATGCCATTCACCTAGCAGACTAGCTGAAGTCAGGGGTCTCTGGGTTTCAGTCCATGGTGATAAAGTGTGGTTGAGTTCACTGTGGTGACAGATACTCACCACACAGGAAGCAGAGAGCACAGGCCAGAACCAAGGGCGGGCGGTATAACCATTAAAGGCCTGCCCTGCTGAGTCAAGCTCCCCTCCCTTATTCAGAGTAGCAGGAGACGGAGTGTCGAGCACAGGGCAGGGGCTCTTCAGACTCTGTCAGATAAGTCAGGCTAGCAGGGTGAGTCAGTGTGAGGACTGGGGGACGGCCCCTTCCGAGGCTGGCATGGCTCCTGAGCACAGCTGTCTTCCCAGGTGATGTCTGGGACCCTGCTCGCAGATGCCGTCACGTGGCTCTTCACCAGTGTGCTGAAAGGGCTGCAGATGCATGGGCAACACGACGGGTGCATGGCTTCCCTGGTCCACTTGGCCTTCCAGATATACGAGGCACTGGTAAGTGTGCCAGGCGGGGTGGCTGGCAGCCTAGTGCTTCACTTTACCTTGCTCCCCAGATCCTGAGCTGTGGCATCTGCCACACTGCCTGTGCTGCCCCTGAGAAGTGGGTGTGGCATGGATCCAGTGAGCTTATCCCCATTTAACCAGCGCCCCAGGTACCTAGAGATAAGAGCAGTAATGGAGCAGATCCCTGAAATAAACAAGGAGTCTCTGGACCAATTTGACTGCAAGCTTCTAAACCCCTCCCTTCAAAAAGCAGCTGATAAACGACGGAAGGACCACTTCAAACGCCTCATCGCTGGCTGCATTGGGGTGAGTCATGCACCCATTAGGGCTTGCAGTCCCACACAGTGGTGGTTGTCTTAGACTGCTGCAGGTAAACTCAAAACCAGCTAGTCACTTGACTGTTCTGTGTGTGAGGGTGTGGTGGTGGAGGTCCTCTAACCCACAGCCTAGACCCAGCAAACTGGTCACTGCCTGTTCTGACAATATGTGGTGGGGGCTCTGTTCTGTATGTGGGTGGGGGTGGGGGTGTCTCTAACTCATCCATTTTCTTGTTTCCGACAGAAACCCTTGGGAGAACAGTTCCGAAAAGAAGTCCACATTAAGAACCTTCCCTGGCTTTTCAAAAAATCCAAACCAATGCTGGAGACAGAAGTGCTGGACAGTGAGGAGGGTGGACTGGCCACCATCTTTGAACCCTGAATCAAGCTTTTGGGCGTCCTTCTCCGGCCTCAGTTGTCATGTCTTCTTCCCTGTGTAGCTATCTCTAGGCCTTCCTCACACTGCCACCTCACTTCCCACCGAGTCAGCCTGGAGGAGCTCAGATCCAGGTCTCCTGTGAGAGGGCCTGAGTCATCCCACTAAAGTAAAAGGGTATTGGGACCTCCACCATTCCAAGAAGGTGACCTGGGAGTCGGCAGCCACCTGCAGTATGGGCTTCTCCAAGAAAAGCTAGAGCACCATGGCTTTGCCCAGAGCAGCTGCACCAGTGCAGACAGGAGGACCAACCAGGGTGCCGTGCCCAGCCCCACTGACCTGATCGTCCGGTTTCCTTTGGACGGCACTTGAGCCCCTTGCCATGGGGCTTTCGGGATCCTCCTCCACTCCAGGGGCATGTCTGGCCGAGGTGCTACATGCTGACCTGTGTCTGGCCAGCTTCCTCGTCTCAACCTAAAGCTAGAATCTGGTCGCTTGGTGGGACCCGTGGTACAGGCTATTTCTAAAGTCTGAGCACACCATCCAGGGACAAGAGCTGGGCAGAATTCCTTAGAGTGGACATCTTGCCCTTCTGACGGACCCTGGAGGGTTCCCCAGTGACACACCAACCATACAAGAGTAATCAGACCAAGGAGGCTTCTGACGAGCGAGCAGAGCCACTGTCCCTCCTGGGACTAGCTGAGTCCGGGTGCCTTTGAGAATCTCAATGGTCTTTTAAGCTTCTGAAGGTCAAAAAGTGTTCCAGTCATTGCCAACACTTTTGGTCCCTGGAAAGGGAATGAAGCAAACCAAGATGGGTGTGGGACCTAGTTCTGCCTATTGTGACAGGCAGATGTGACCTGTGTGTGTGTATGCTAACAGGCCCACTGTCCACCCAGCCCCAACTTTGACCTGGTGTGGGACACAGGCAGGCATGACAGAGTTGGAGTCAGAGCTAGGAGGTAGCTACTAGGGTTCGAGGTCACTGCTGCACAAAGCCGGCCGTCCTCCCTCTGCGTGGTGCTTGGGGTCTACAGATTGTAAGGTGAGCTCAGTATTTCCCTCCAGACTTGATAGCTGCCTACTCCTGTCTGCTTAGGGCTACGGAGGATGTAGTTGTATTTATTATGTTGTAATATTTTTAACATCCTATGACTTCATGCTAGAGATTTTCTATTGTTTATAGAACTTTTGTAGAAATGCTAACTCTAAAGTACATGTGCATGTCAGTAAAACCTGTTTCATACAGAAGGCCCTATTTTCCTTCTTCAACCCAGTGACTCCAAGCATCCTGTTAGGGGACAAGAGATAGACTGTTGACGAGTCACCCAAGCTATCAAGCAATCAGGTCCCTGACCACCAGAACCTAAGTCTGTCTCTCCTAGGCTGACAGTGGCGACTAATGACAGCTCTTTCCATTGGGAGCCTGGGAGATGCACAGTAGCGAGCTTCCTGTGTCTTCCCCTCTGCTGGAGCTGTTGTAATCTGGCCTTTCTCAGACAGCTTTAGTAAACCCAGTCCTTGTTATTGCCGACCTGCTCTGAGGCAGAGCTTCTTACTAGACAAAAGTCAGCCTGAAAAAACTTTTAAGACCAATTTATTTACAGCAAAGGCCTTACAAAGGCATCTTAGTCTGTGGCACATTTAATAAAATGTAGTAACTAGAAATGAGACTGAAATCAGACCTCCAGTTAACACCGGGCATAGCGGAGCAGTTGGGAAAAGGTCAAACTCCAAGAGCAGCCAAGCCCTTCCAGAAGTACTGTGGAAGCCTCAGTCCATCTCAACTGCATCTAGTTCATCCAAGAACCGCCGGCACTTCCCCATCAGGATCTTGATAGCTTCACTCACCAACACATCTGGTGGCAAAACCCCAGTTGACTCCACAGAAACTAGAGAACAAAGAAAACACAGTCCAGCAGGACTTACCTTTTATAGGCCAGTTCTAAATCCTATCCAGAGAGTAAGTACTACCGTCACTCACAGATGTAATGGTCCCGAACACGGGCAAGCCGCACGGCCTTCTTGAGCTTCTCATGACGGAAGATCTCCCTGCTGAAGGTATCCAGCCGAGCATTGGCAACCCTGGCCACCTTTTTACCTAAGGAAAACAATACCACACCTTGCCTATTTAGACCTTTCCTTGTGTGTTACCTTCAAACAAAACACCCTTGGGTCTCAGTCACCAAAAGCACACCTTGTACTTCCTGCACCGCAATCACGCCGGGTGAGAAGCACTGGCTCAGCTCCTCGGCTGCTTCCCCTTCTACAGGTTCAAGCAGGGTGATGTCCGGCAGGAGCCTGTAGCTGGCTGTGGCCACCGGTGAGAACTTGGCATGGTCTTTGCCTGGGACAACACAAACACGTTGGCTTTCTGCCTGTTGGTGCCACATCCTACCGCACCACTACAGTCAGCCTCACGGGGTTCTCACCGATGCCCTTGACGCAGTGCATCATCAGGTCAATCTCCTGGCCGGGCCGAAGCTGGGCAATGAGGATGTCGTCATGCACAGGGCGAACCGTGCCCTCCGGGAAGACATCAGCCTGGTTTCCCAAGGGCACCCACGTCATGTGCCTGGTATAAACTGGAGGGAAAATGTCAGAAACCCCAGATCCTACAATTGCCCACCCAGGCTGGTGGGCCCTCTCAGCACCGCTCACCTTTGTGGTTCACATAGAGTTCATTGGGGTCGGAAGAATCCTTAGCAGCACTGGGGTTCCTGGTACACCTGACCTGCAGCCGAAACTGTAGTGTATCTATCTCTGTTCCCTCCTCCTCTCCTGTACAGGGAGAAGCAGCAGGGTTGGTTTGGCTCTGAGATAGGGTTTCACAAGCCCTGTCTATCCTGGAATTTGCTGTGTAGACCAGGCTGGCCTTAAACTTCTGCCAGTCTTGGGAGTAAAGATGTACACCACCATGCCTGCCTGGCCCTACTAGCTCTAGTAACGGGCTGACAAGAAGCCTCAGAGGGTGCATGCTTGCTTAAACCTACAGACCCAACTTCAATCCCTAGAAACCATGTAAAGGTGGAAAGAGCCTCTGAGCGCTGCTGGCACTGTGCTAAGAGTGAGGGATTAAAGGCAGGGGCAAGAGAACGTTCTCACAGGCGAAGGCCCATGTACAAGAGCCAACTAAGATCACAGTTAATTAGGCCTGGGATCTGAGCCCATGACAGATTCCAGGACAGTTCTGCCTAACTCATAATCTCAACCTCTCAGCCTTACCTGGGTTCCGATATTCAAAGAGACGTGGATCAGCAAGAATGGGGATAAGCCCCAGGCGGTGAGCAAGGATCTCATCCTGGACGATGGATGTGTTGTTATACACCAAAACCTTTTCCACAGCCATTGTTGGCACCTGCCCAAGGAAGCAAAATGATCTACCTGACCTCCACCCATCCCCTACCTGGAAAAACGAGGGGCAGCCCTTCTTAGTTTTGCCCTTCAGATTTGATACAAGGTTTACTGTGTAGTTCGGACTGCCCTCTGAAGTGTTCATATTATAGGTGTAAACCGCCCCACCCGCCCGGTAGTCTACAGATGGGGTGACAGTTTCCACACTCCAGCCCGCGACTTCTAATACCTCAGCTAACAGAATCCTCCGGAAGGCATTGGCAATGGCAGCATCAATCCCCACCATGTCGAACTCCAGTGTGCTCTCGTCCATATGCACCACGTCCACACGGAAGTTCTAGAGGGGTAGAGAAAGCCCAGTGGGTGGGAAACCTGTTCCTCTTGTGTGAACCCAGCCTACCCTGGCACTATCCCCCAAGATCATCAGTAGACATTTTGTCTCTAGTCCCACTGGGAGGGCAGTGTACTGTTCCTTGTTTATGTTTTTCAAGACAGGGTTTTTCTGTAGCCCTGGCTGTCCTAGAACTCACTCTGTAGACTAGGCTGGCCTCAAACTCAAAGATCCACCTGCCTCTGCTTCTTTTTTTCTTTCTTCTTTTTTCTTTTTTTTCGGAGCTGGGGACCGAACCCAGGGCCTTGCGCTTGCTAGGCAAGTGCTCTACCACTGAGCTAAATCCCCAACCCCCTGCCTCTGCTTCTTGAGTGCTGGGATTAAAGGTGTGTGCCACTATGCCTGGCTTCTCAGATAGTCCACAGACCACCCAGCAAAGCTACTGTACAAAAAGCAGAACTTCCCACCTATTTAAACCATTTGATACTTGCATTTTTTAATATCTACTTTTCCTTATCTAAATTTTCTCTTCCACCCAGTAAACGTTACTTTCTCCCAGGTTCTAAATCCCCTGGGTGACCTTCATGCTGCTGACTCAAGCAAGGGCATAGCAGCTCCTGACCTTGGTCTGACTTCAAGCATCACCACTCGACCGGTAGACTTCGCAAACAACTGTGCCATCGCCCTGGTCCTCCCGCTTAGCAAATGACACAGCCAGCAACACAGTTCCCCAGTGTGGCTGGAGAAACCACTCGGCAGTTAAGAGCACTTACTGCTCTTGCAGAAGAATGGATTTGGTTCCCAGCACCCAGTGGGACCTCCTCACACTGCTGGGAGCAGTGGTGCACAAATACACATGCAGGCAAACATACATACCAAGAAAAGGTTATCCGTTCCTCAAGCCACAAGGTCCTTTCTCACACTGCCCTCACCACAGCAATGGTCTGCATCAGCTAGTTACTACTCTCACTCCATTACCACCATCTGCAGTTCATCCATGCCCCCAATTTCAGCCTCCATACACTAGCTGGCAGATTCGCCAGATTCATTCCTTCCCAGCTATCAAGACTGCAAAATTTTATCAGTCTACTGAAAAATTCTAACGGGGCATGGTGGCTCATGCCTTTAATCCTGTGCACGGGAGGCAGAGGCAGGTGGACCAATCTGAGTTTGAGTCCGGCCTGGTCTACAGAGGGGGTGCCAGGGCAGCCATGGAACCCTGTTTCAAAAAGACATAAAAATAAAAATCTATCACCTACAGAGTCTAAAATGCATTCCAATCTTATCTACTGCTCATGCTGGTGGACTTACATTCTGACAAAAATGAGCTGCTGCAGCTGACTAAGAGCAAACCTTATACAAGCGTTTATAATGAAACTCGAATTAGGCCTTCACCGCTCAACTTTTATTCATAGTTCAAAGCTTAATTCAAATGTCACTCCCTAACTACGTCCCTTCAATTGGCTGGATTAAGTGCATCAATGATTCCTACCCCATCCCAGCCATCTTCATCGCTATTTTATTATACTGAAATAACTTGTTTGTGGCCCATTACCCCACCGAGAGCAAACAATTTATTCCACAAACAGGAGCGGTGTCTGACGGCCCGTCCATGGATCGGGAAACATGTTTTCATGTTTCATGAAAACAGAGATCCCCAACCCAACCTGTGAGGTCTGGCCCCTCAAACCGTCTGGACACTTCCAGCCCTACCCACCTTCTCGAACCGGTCCTGGTCCCAGGCATCATCATAACCGGAGTAGTTACCGGGAAAGTCAGTGGTGTGGACCTAGAGCCAACAGAAAGGGCAGTGAGGCCAGGCCATACACCAGGCCTCCTCTCTCCCGTGCCTCCCCCATCACTCCCGCGGTCCGATCTCTTACATTGCGAACCCCAAACTCTCCCAGAACCACGCGAGTCCGCATTTCCTCCACCGCCTGAGCAGCCGCCATCTTCCACCATCCGCCGTGAGAGGAGGCTCCAAGTTAGCGCGTGCGTGCTAGCGGCCCGCCTCCGTCTCCGCGGCAACGTTCCGTCTCCGGCAATCTTCACTGTCGCGATATCTTGTCCCGCCTCTGTCCACGTCCTTCACTTCCGGACGTCAATTGGGGCCAAACATCCGGGTTTCTCACTTTTGCGTTCCGGCTGGTCCTACCTCGCCCAGTCGCTCCTCTGAACCTTTCCTTCCCTCGGGCCCAGGTCTCACACTATTCCCACGAGCGCTAGCTTCAGCGACGGGAAGCCTCGAGGGACATGGCGACTCAGGCGGCGCCGGCCAGCGGCGTCCGAAATGGTGCTGGCCCGGAATGGGGAGGCTTCGAAGAAAACATCCAGGTATTGAGAGCTCTTGCTGCCAGCAACTTCCCGGGCTGGCGGCCGAGTGTGGTTGCTATTTTTTCTCGCGGCGTGGAAGTCGGCTCTATTGCCACACTGCCTGTCCTCTTTCAGTCTTCCACGCGAAAGTGTGTAGAGCTTGTGCTGGCGTGAAAGGGCTAGATTAAGGTTCGAGTCTCTGTACCTGCCCGGGGCTTTGCAGACGGGTTGGGGGATCTGCCTGGATCAGGCATAGTATGGGACTACAGGATAGAATTTCGGCACTTCCTAAAATAGGCTTGTTTGAGAGTTGGGAAAGGCAGATGGGCTTCTTTGCAACTCTTTGGAGCTTTGGGAGGGGGGGGGGGGCGAACTACAAGTGTCGCCACCAAGAGTTGCCAGCAGTGAAAGGTTATGTATAACACAGTGGGTAGCAGTTCCAAGCCATATCCTCGTCAGTGGAAGAGCAAAGCCTCAAACTGTCAGATGAGGGGAGAACCAAAGGATGCAACGGAAGGGCCCCTCACACTAGGAGCCATTGTCTTCACAGGGTGGGGGCTCGGCTGTGATTGATATGGAGAACATGGACGATACCTCAGGCTCCAGCTTCGAGGACATGGGTGAACTACATCAGCGCCTGCGTGAGGAAGAGGTAGATGCTGATGCAGCTGCTGCAGAAGAAGAGGACGGGGAGTTTCTCGGCATGAAAGGCTTTAAGGGACAACTGAGCCGGCAGGTAGCAGATCAGGTAAGCCAATGGAAAGGAAGACCTGTGTGTGTCCTAGGTTGATACACTTTTTCCACTTAGACCTACATACACAGAAATCAAGCGGAGGCCGGGTAACCGTCTAGAGCCAGGAGTTTTTCATAATACCCATCTCCTTTCAGATGTGGCAGGCAGGGAAGAGACAAGCTTCAAAGGCCTTCAGTTTGTATGCCAATATCGACATCCTGAGACCCTACTTTGATGTGGAGCCTGCCCAGGTCCGAAGCAGGTGAGGAGCCTTCTCTGAAACATCTGTCCTCACATCTAGACCCTCGTCCAGACTTCAGTCAGATACAGAGCCCTGAGCTCTGGTGGGCTCCCATATTTGTAACCCCATCACTCTGGTCACTGAACTTGTTGCTGAATACATGGTGAAAAGTACAATTGGCTAGGTCCTCCATCAAGTGCGCTAACCCCCGCCCCCGTCGTTCCCCCACCCCCACCTGCACCTCCCTCAAATGTGCTGACCCCCCCCTTCCCTCTACACCTCCATCAAGTGTGCTGACCCCTCCCCCCGTTCCCTCTGCACCTCCCTCAAGTGTGCTGACCCCTCCCCCTTTCCTTCTGCACCTCCCTCAGGTGCACTGCCCTCTGCACCTAGTCTAAGCAGCACTCACTTTGTTCTCATTCCTTCCTAGTCCGTCCTCACCTGGACTCCTAGACAGCTCTCTCCTCGGGTGGCTCCTCAGAGTGCAGTGCGTTCTTACTCCTGAGCCAGTCTCCCCTAACACCAATGGCTCTGCAGGCTCTGCAGCCCTTACCCCCGCCCCCTCTGGCATCAGAACAGACTGGGCACCGGTACCAGAGCACAGTCATTAACTTGCTTATCCGAAACTGGATTTGGTCCTGGCTTCATTCTTCACTCATCCTCTAACCAGCACAAAAGCTAGGGCCAGTGAGAAAGTGCACACTGAGTTCTGAGGCTGTGTGGAGCACTGTCCTGAGAATGTCCCACTCACCAGTGAGGGTGGGCTGGGGAGCTTGGCCCTGAGTGCTGGGACACACAGGAGGGACGCCGGAGCCTAGAAAGACTTCGGGGTCCAAAAGGGAAGGCTTACCAAAGGAAGAAATATCTTAACTGAAAAGAATAGTCCAAATATCATTGCTAAAAACAAGAAAAGCCCAAGCTATAGTAGCCATGGGCAAAGAATGAAATGACCCTTTTTTATTCTGTGTGAATTTTTTTCTCTTTCTTTTTTTTTTTTTTCATCTTTATTAACTTGAGTATTTCTTATTTACATTTCGATTGTTATTCCCCTTCCCGGTTTCCGGGGCCAACATCCCCTAGCCCCTCCCCCTTCTGTGTGGATTTTTAATACCGGTTCAAGTATATTTTTCCAGAAAGATGCTCACTGCCTGGAGCAGTGAAGAGGAAGAGGCAGGAGGCAGGAGGCAGGCTGCTTCTCTCACCCCTCAATGTTGTACAGTCCTGAGGTGTCTCTGCCTGTCTTCTCACAGCCATGTAGGTAAACAGTCAAATCCAGTTCTCCCAAGTTCTCCAAGAAGCTGCCTCTCCACTTACCTCAGGTTCCGAGGGCTGTCCTTCCTCAAAGTGACTTTGTCATTCTGTTTTTACCCCTACCCCTCTCGTCCAATATGTCCCCCGAGCCAGCCCTATTCCTGGCAGAGACATTTGAGTTAAGATTCAGACCCTGTCCACCAGAACACAGCTGCTTCTACTCTCACCTGCCCTCTCCTCTCCTCTCCTCTCCTCTCCTCTCCTCTCCAGGCTCCTGGAGTCCATGATCCCTATCAAGATGGTCAACTTCCCCCAGGTGAGGAGGGAAAGGCCTGTCTGCAGAGCAGGGGGAAGCATCAGGGTGGAGGGCGGGCACCAAGCTACGCCTGTGAAGGTGTGAAGAAAAGGCGCGTGGTCTCCCGTGAACGTATTGCTGTATTGACAGAAAGTTGCCGGCGAGCTCTACGGACCTCTCATGCTGGTCTTCACGCTGGTTGCCATCCTTCTGCATGGGATGAAGACTTCTGACACTATCATCGTAAGCGGGACACAGGCCTGGGGAGACGGGTGGCAGGGGGAGGTTGAAAACTCTCTGAGGATATGACTGTGGAGTAAGACAGGAGCAGCCCTGCAGAAAAGGCCCTGGGTAAGGCTGAGACCTGAGCTCTCAGCCTAAGCAGAGTCTTCACCCCACAGCGGGAGGGCACCCTCATGGGCACAGCCATAGGCACCTGCTTCGGATACTGGCTGGGTGTCTCGTCCTTCATTTACTTCCTTGCCTACCTGTGTAATGCCCAGATCACCATGCTCCAGATGTTGGCGCTGCTGGTAAGGAGCCAAACCTGGGGTGCACGCAGGGGAGCCCAAGAAGCTCTGCTGCTCTCCTGGGACCTGTGGGCCTAGGGTGGGAGGACCAGGGGGTGGGCCTGGGGTGGGAGGACCAGGGATGGGTGGGCCTGGGGTGAGAGGACCAGGGAGGGGTGGGCCTGGGGTGGGAGCAGCAGTCCAGCCCAAACAGTGGTGCTCTCGTCTCCGTAGGGCTACGGCCTCTTCGGGCACTGTATAGTCCTGTTCATCACCTATAACATCCACCTTCATGCCCTCTTCTACCTCTTCTGGCTGCTGTTGGGTGGGCTCTCCACCCTGCGCATGGTAAGCCGAGCAGATTCTGCAGTCTACCCTACAACGGGCCCTAGAGGCGTCCACTGACAGTTCTGCCCTGGGCTCAGAGTATCTTCTCCACCCCTCACTGTGAAACCTGGCCTTCTGAACTATATACCTGTGGCCCTAGGTGGCAGTGTTGGTGTCACGGACTGTGGGCCCTACCCAGCGGCTGCTGCTCTGTGGCACACTGGCTGCCCTGCACATGCTCTTCCTGCTCTATCTGCATTTCGCCTACCACAAGGTGGTCGAGGGTGAGTGACAGGGGTGCCGTAGAGGGAGTGGACTGGGTGAGCTGACCGGGGGCCTGCCCAGCTCTGTCACTCATTCTCCATCCTTCCTCTTTTAGGGATCCTGGACACCCTGGAGGGCCCCAACATCCCACCCATGCAGAGGGTCCCCAGAGACATCCCAGCTGTGCTCCCTGCTGCCAAGCTTCCTGTCGCTGTGGTCAATGCCACCGCCAAGGCCATAGCAGTGACCCTGCAGTCACACTGACCCTCTCTGCAGTCCTTGGCCTGCCCTGACCCCCCAGCTCTGGGGCAAAAGATTAGCGGACAGTGCTGAGGATGTGGCTCTGCTGGGGTCTGCAACCGCCAAGCTGTTGCCTAAACAGCTGGGCGCCAGGCGTGGCTTCTGAGGGGCTCAAGGCCAGGAACTCATGACTAGGACTGCAAGTGTCTGCAGCCAAGTGCAGGATGTGTGTCAGCTCTTCTGGGCCTCACCACCTACCCCTTTCTCTCCCTTCCCTCCTGTCTTGCTAAATATAGACTTGGTAATTAAAATACTGATGAGGTCTGGACCTGCAGCTCCTGCCCCAGCCAGTCTCCTGCCCCCCATTCTGATGCCCGTCTCTGTTCCGGAGCCGTGGCAGTGCCGCATGCCTTCTGTGCCCTTACACCCAGGATGAGGGCAGGATAAGCAGACAGAGGGCATGAACAGCCGATTGCAGAAGCTGTCCCCAGAGCGGCACAGGCCCAAGCATAAGAGCCCATGGTCCTCGTGGCCATGCACCCAGGCCTAAGTCCCCAGGCTGCTGTCCTTTTGAGAAGCCAAGGCAACAGTGACAGATCTCCACTTACAAGGACCTTCCACACCTGGGCCATCGTGGAAGAATGTCCCCATCGAGCGGACATTTGAAGCCAAGCGTGGTCTACGAGGCTTTAGTTTCCTAAAGGTTTTTCCAAGTGTTAACAGCCACTCCCCTTTAACCTCCACTGAAGAAAATTCAGGCCGAGTGTGGTGCATTCCTCGTAATCCCAGCACTCGGGTGCATAGGGAGGCGGATCTTCAAGGCCAACCTAATCAACAGAGTTCCAAGCCAGTTAGGGCTACACAGTGAGACCCTATTTCAACAAAATGTAAGTTCAGGATGCTGGAGAGCCTGCTCAGTGGTTAAACAGACACTGCTCTTCGAGGGGGAATGGACTTCAGTTCCCAGCACCCATGAATGTCTCACAATTGCTTTGAACTTCAGCTCCAGGTGCTCCAAGGACCTCTGAGGGACCTGTGTGCTCACTGCGCAGGCACAGGCACAAACACAGTTAAAGTAAGATCTAGGGGCTGGAGAGATGGCTCTGCTTAAGCGTGTACTGCCATTGCAAAAGGATTCAGTAGCTCAGTTCTCAGCATCCACGGTGTGGGTCAGATCTCTCATACCTTTAGCGCCATCTTCTGGCTACTAGAGGCACCTGCAAACCTGTTAATATTTTAAGTAAAACGTAGTTAACAGAAGTAGAGCTGCTCTTTTTTTTTTTTTTTTCCCGCGATGAGCATGGGGGTGGGATACGTTCTCACTGTGAAGCCCTGGAACTCACCTTGTAGGCCAGAGAGATCCACCAGCCTCTGCAACACAAAAGCTGAGATTAAAGGCGCGTGCCACCACGCCCTCCTCTTACTTCCCCCTCCCCCCTTTTTTAAGGAAAAGAACGCACCTCCTCTGGCTACTATACTGTCCTGTTGCATTAATTAAGCCTCCATTGCAATCAGAGATAAAACTCAGCTTCACTGTGGTAGTCGAGGCTTTACACACCCCCACCCCGGTTCCCACAGCTCTGGGATGATCTGACACCCTTTAATTTGGGCAACCCCGTTTTCCAGTATGTTAAAACATCTTGAAAGGTGGTTCACCTGCCCTGTCCCATGCAACCATATTGTCCTGGCAGTCAATGCCTGTGGACTGGAATCCCCACGCATGCTACCCCTCGCGTCACTGGGACAAAGGGGCGGGGCACGGCCGGATTAAAGAGCCTATGAACTTCCAAGCAGGACTGAATGTCCTGAGCCTTGGCGAAGGCGCTGAGTCTCGGATCTAGACCTTAAGAATGGAGAAGCACCAGAGAATAAGAGGCGGAAATGAGATCAAAAGCTGTCTCAGTGTGACTTGCCTCCACCCTCCCCACGTGAGACTGCATCCTTCTACCTACTTTCCGCGCTGTCAGGCCCTCAGATCCTAATGCTTTGCCCTCAGACACGGACCCCGCGCGGGCCGCGTGGTCCATGCGGGGATGGGGGCGGGGCGAGGGCCAGTGACGCAACCGTTGCCATAGGAACTCGCCGCCTGCTCCAGCTCAGCAGCTGAAGCTGAGCTGCATCCCGCCCCGGCTGTCCCCGAGAGCCGTGCTGCCGGGCCCGGGGCCCGCACAGCGGGCGCGGCCTCCCAAGCCGCGAGGGAGAGGATCAGCGCGGGGTGGCTACCGCTCTGTCCCCGGCCGCCCCCGCCCCCGCGCCGCCCCTCCTCCGCGCCTCCGCACCCGGCCCCGCGCCTGCTTTCGATCCCGCCGCGGCCGGGGCGCGCTTCGTCGCCGCCACAGCCGCCGTTGCCTCTGCCGCCTCCGCCTCCGCCTCCGTTCCCGCCGCGACCCTAACCCGGACCACGACCTGAGTCCCCTCCCCGCCCCGCCCCCTCCCGCAGCCCGGCCAACTTCTGCCCAGGCCGGGACACCGGCGCCAGCCCCCCGAGGCCCAGCCGTGGGGACCATGCTGCCTAGCTCCATCCAGATTTCGGGGGAGCCGCTGTCAGGCGCCGAGGTGCGGGACATCTGCCGCGGCCTGCGCGACAACGCGGTGCGCCTGCTCTCGCTGCGCGGCTGTCGCCTGTGCGACCGCGACTTCGGCCGCATCTGCCGGGCCCTAGCTGGAGCCACGTCCCTGGCGCAGCTCAACCTTAACCTGGGCGTCGTGTCTAGCCCCAGCCGCATCAAGCAGCTGGCAGAAGCGCTACGGACCAACCGCTCCATCCAGTCCCTCTTGTGAGTGTGTCCCTTCGCAAGGGGGTCCCGGCCACTGCACCCCTCTACACACCCTCTGCCACCTCCTGTATTTCCACACTACCTTTCCAATACCTGTTCTCCCACCGTCCTACCTTCGCAACCTCTAATGCACGTCTCATCTCTGGGTCCACCACACCCTCCCAGAAACATGCATCGGTTCTAGACTTTGCTCCACAAGCTATCCTGCTGGAATACCTAGCCCTACCCTAGTAGAGAATGCTGACCTCCCCACCCCACCCCCCAAGTAACTTCATTGTGAAGCCCCTCATTTTTGATGAAGAGTCACCTCCCATGGAGACTAGAGCCGAGCTGTTCCAGCCCTTCCCGCTGAAGGATCTCGGAGGATCACGAGCGTGTGTGCTGGCTCCGCTGTTCACTGTCCATCCACACGCCCCTCCCTGTGCAATGTTCTCCTCAGTTCCTGCCCCAGAAACCAAATTCCCTTTCCATCGCACTCCTTCAAATCTAGGATTTCTCTTCTTCCTTCCCAGTCTTGTCACAGGGAGGAGCGGCTTCCCCAAATAGACAAGGCTGGTCATACATAACTAATCTCATCTCAACCTTCAGCCTACATGGAAGCCCACTGACAGATGCGGGACTGGCCTTGCTGAATCCAGCCCTGGCTCTCCACCCTGCCCTTGTGGCTCTTGACCTGGGGGACTGCATGTTGGGTGATGAAGCCATCAACCTCATCTGTGGCCTCCTCCCTCCAGACGGGGCCAAGTCTGGTGAGCAGGGCCCTACTGAGTGCATGGGCTAGTGTGACTGGTGAAGGCTAAATGCAGAGAAGGGGGTGTGGTCCAGTGCTGAGGAGCTGGGAGGGTGCAGTAAGAATGCCTTTTTACCCTTCTCAGGAAGGGAGAAGCTTAGGAACTGAGCACAGTGGAAACTGATCCAGGCAGGGGAGGCGTGAGTAGGTCCCTAACTGCTCTAGACTGCTGTGGTTGGGGGCAAAGTGGCTCCCAGCCACTAGGGTTACCCCCATAGACACGGGGTAGAGAAGGGCCTTACTTTGCCCATCCTGGATATTCACTCTGCTCCTGCTTAGGTCTGAAGGAGCTAACACTAAGCGCCAACCCTGGCATCACCCCTAAGGGCTGGAGCCGTCTCGCTATTGCTGTGGCCCACAGCTCCCAAGTCCGAGTTCTCAACCTGGACTACAACCCTCTGGGTGAGCTTAAGATCATTCATTCTCCTCAATGTTCACTGCTGCCCTGTCCCAAACATCACATCATCAGTTGCCATAGTAACAAGGGAGGGAGGGAGGATGAATGAGAACCCCCAAGGGTCTTGTGAGGGAGCCATCCTCACATATCAGATTGACCAACAGACAGGTAGGTTTAAACCTTGGTCAGAATCCGGATCTGACTTGCTTCGTCTCACTTAAGATGCTGCTACCTTTCAGGCCAAGTATTGGGTCCTGACCAGGAGCAAGGATTGACAGACCTCTGTTTTCCCCAGATGGCTGAGCATTTGTGCTATCTCCCTAGGTGACCATGTGGCAGGGATGCTGGCTGTAGCTGTGGCCTCAAGCCGTACCCTAGAAGTCCTAGACTTGGAGGGCACAGGGCTCACCAACCAGTCAGCTCAGGTGAGAAGCCATCGTGTTTTGGAGACAAGCTAGGGGACAGGGTGAGTCATTGTCTGGGACACACCCAAGGCTGGCCTGTTGGGTTCAAGGACTGCCTAAATCGTGTTTTAAATTTTATAACTTAATGGGGGCTGGGGATTTAGCTCAGTGGTAGAGCGCTTACCTAGGAAGCGCAAGGCCCTGGGTTCGGTCCCCAGCTCCGAAAAAAAAAAAGAATCAAAAAAAAAATTTTATAACTTAGTATTTAATATAACTTTATGTGAATGAATGTTTTTTTTTTTTTTTTTTTTTTTTTAAAGATTTATTCATTTTATTATATATATAAGTACACTGTAGCTGTCTTCAGATACACCAGAAGAGGGCATTGGATCTCTTTATAGATGGTTGTGAGCCACCATGTGGTTGCTGGGAATTGAACTCAGGACCTCTGGAAGAGCAGTCGGATGCTCTTAACCGCTGAGCCATCTCTCCAGCCCCATGAATGAATGTTTTGCTTCTATGTCTCTTGTGCCCATGGAGGCCAGAAGGTGGCATCAGATCCCCTGGAACTGGAGTTATAAATGTGACCAGCAGTGATGTGGGTGCTGGGACTTGAACCCTGGTCCTTAGGAAGAACAGCCACTACTCTTAAACACTAGCCATCTCTCCTGTGTTTACTCTTTTCTGTGCACATCTCTCCTTTCCCAAGACCCTGCTGGACATGGTAGAAAATTACCCAACAGCCTTGCGGAGCCTCGTGTTGGCTGAGAACAGCATTAGCCCAGAGCTGCAACAGCAGATCTGTGACCTCCTGTCTGAGGGAGAAGAGGAGGAAGAGATGGCAGGAGGGGCTGCTGACACCCAGGAATGGGGGAGAGGGCGAGAGCCTGCTGCCCACCAGCGGGGTGGCAGCTCCTGGAAGTGCCCCAGTGGTAAGAACCTGGAGGGTGGGTGAGTTATTTCTGGAAGATTTGGAAAAAGGGCATGATAGTGGGATGTATGAGGTCCACTATGGAGTGTATGATGACCTGAGCATCCTTCTGCCTGTCCACAGATCCCAATTCTCAGATGGTGCTAATGACATCAGGACTAGGGGACAGTCTGTTGGCTGAGACCGAGATGTGACTCTCTACTTGGACTTCTGCACATCATTACACGTCTGTGTCCCCACTACCTTCCTCTACATGGCAGGGAAAGGCCGTGGCTGGGGCTCTGGCAGTTCCCAATAGTGGTACGAGCTCTGAATGCTGTCAGTGGGCAACAGCCTCGGGGGGTGGTGGGGACTTGAACCCAGGGTACTGACTTTGAACTTGCTGGCAGCTCTGGCTGCAACCCGCTGGCTCGGAACAGATTTTATAAACTCCACAACCTGACTTGCAGCTGTAGTCACTGGGGGATGGCCAATGGGAGGGACTGGCAGTACCACTGACCAGTCTTAGGGGTGATGTCACCCTACAGCTCAGACTGCAAAAGGTCAGCCTAGGTCTAGAAGCTGGGGTCCTGGGAACTCGGACACTCAGAGATATATAGTGAGGGCTGGGCCGAACTGGACCTTTCTTCTTCAGGGAGTATTATTAGCCCCTGCTGTTACCTGAGCATCCCTCCTTCCTGGGCCTCAGGCTAAGGGAAGCCAGGAAGACAGGTAAAGGGGAGTCTGGCAAAGACTAGGCAAGGTTGGACTAGAAACACTGAAGGGCTGGAGAGGTGCTCGGGAGTTGACATGTTAACTCCAGCTCCGGGGCACCTGTACACAAGTGTGCGCTCACACAGCCCTAAGTGTTAGCTAGGCATGGCGGCGCACACCTTTGACCCCAGCACTCTGGAGGCAGAGACGGGTGGATCCGGGAGTTCAAGGCCAGTCAGTGCTACATGAGCTGCCGTCTCAGCAATAAAAGCAACAAGGGGGTTAAAGTGGGAAGGAGAAAAGCAATCCTTCCCTGTAAAATAAGTTTTATTTGATTTTAAAATAGTCATTATTATGTGAAAACTTCCCAAATCTGGGAGTAACAGTCTAGAGCCAAGGTTAAGAGGGGGCTGGGCCTCACCTAGAGTCTAGCTTGAGGCCCCTGAAGTCATGCCCTCCCTCTGGAAGACAGGGTGGGAATAGCTGAGGGGCGCCCTGAGTGAGTCCGCCCTTGTCTCTGGGGCCAGCGGGGCAGGCCTAAGAGCAGCTCACGCTGGGGAAGAGTAATAGAGGTCAGCAGCACCAAGACACCCTCCCCCAACAACCAGAGCTCTTAGATATGAAAGGAGAGAAGATGAAAACTGACAAGTCTGCCCGTCACTTCCATGGCAACAGCTGGGCTGAATGAATGGTGGAAGGAGCTTGGGGCTCAAGTGACTTGTTTGTTACCCCTGGAGAATAGGTATTCAAAGGAAAAGAAAAATCCATGAGGCAAGCCGGCACCAGTCAGTGATTTGATGTGGGCTCCACTCACAGAACTGCCAGGTCTGAAGGAAGAGTTTAGGGTCAAATGCAGCCCTGAGGTGGTGGTAGGAAGGCGGGCAGGCCTAGCTGAGCAGGGTGCCCTGCTCCTGGGCTTGCGTTAGGCTGTCCTTGCGGTGCAGGTGGTGTACTCCCATTCTCTTGGGGCTGCGCTGGGGGCGGCTGGAACTGGAGAGAGGCCAGGCCCTGCCATCAACGTGGGAAGGGCTAGGTCCCTCCCCAGTGTCCTCTTTATCAGGCAGCAGGCTCTGGCGCTCTTCCTCAGGGCTGACAGGCAGGTTCAGCATTTCCTCTTCCTCTTCTCGAGGAAAGGCAGAGTCAGGTTCTGAAGGCAGCACAAGCCCACGCTCATGGCGTGGGGAAGGTAGTGGGGCTGTAGAGTGGCCCGGGGGGAAGTGCAGCTGTAGTTCAGGCAGCGCATCTCGTCCAAAGGCTGTGCGCTGGACCACAGCCGCAGGAGGCGGGGTGCGGTCCACAAATGCACGCTGCCAGCTGGCCAGCAGGTCCTCCTCAGAGCTGGCTGAGCTGGCTGGGGCACTCGGTGCTGAGCGAGCTGGACTAGGCTGGTGATAGGGTGACCCTCCGGCTGAGGCAGGACTGCTAGGCACCGGGCTGCAGTGCACCCGCTCACCGCCGTCCTCCACCAGGCTCAAGGAGATGGCCTGCCGGGTGGCATAGGTACAGTTGGGGAGGGGGCTGTTCCGAGGGATTCGGATCTTGTCCTCAGAGAACTCTATCACCTTCCTACCAGGGTACAATGGGTGTGGTGGGGATGGGGTAGGGTAGGGACTCAACTTGTCAAAGGCTGGCAAGGGCAGCTCCTCCTCTGGGGAGTCCCCTGCAATACTCACAGAGCAGCACTCCCCATTGAGTTGTGGAGAGGGACTGCCCGGGGCAGGGGGGCTGGCTGGGTCACCCCCGCTCATGTCCACATGCACGAATACATCCTCAGCCAAGGGGCGCCCAGCACTGCCCGACTGGTCTGAATTGAGCAGAAGGGACTCGGGTTTCTCCAACACCCGGGCAATGACTGAGGTAGGCACCACAGCTCCTGGGGCCAGGCTGGAAGAAGGGCTGCGGCTGGGACTGGCAACCTCCTGACCACTGCGCAGATGTTTCCGAACCATGTCCTGTAGCTCACAGGGTAGCTAAGAGAAGGGAGAGAGACATGAATGAGCCCCACTAAGGAGAGCTTGACCCACAGAAAGACGCTGGGCCCTGTGTCCTAGTAAACCTGTACACTCAGCTTTTAAGCTCCTACACAACCTCACGTCAGAGAGAAAGACAAACGGTAGGGATAAAATAACACGAAGTCAACCAGATCCGCTGCTGAGACGGTGTCCGCTGACACATCACCTCCTGTCTCAGTGGAGAACTACAGACCTTGCAGCTCTGCGGGCCAAACCAGCCTTGGCCTTGAGGCTTGGAGTCGGAGGCTTTGCCCCAGTGGAGTGAGAGCAGCTGGGTTTAATACTCACAGCCGGGAGCTCTAACACCCTTCCTCCTTCTTGCCCTGCCTCAGACCCAAGGAGTGCCTTACAGAAACACTAAGCCACCCCAACACTAGCAATGGGCCCCAGCAGCACCCAGGACCTCAACAGGGGGCAAAGGAAGGAAGGACAAGTGGAAAGAGGAGGCAGAACGGCAGAGGGAAAGAAGCGAGGCAGAGTCCTGAAACGGTGGAATGGTGCCAGGCAGGCGTCTCACTCACATCAGCAAACTTGTGGTTCCGGAAGTGGGACTTATTGCACTTGAGAAGCTGCACAGCCAGGTTGCAATCCAACCGGTACCGCTCCTGGAGACATGGAGCCGCTCAGAGCCCAGCCCACCCAAGGGAACAGGCCAGAGCCCGGCCGGCCGGGGATGAGACATACATTGAGTTCCTCCAGCTTGTTGATGGTGTTCCTGGCGTCCAGCAGCTTGTTGGTCAGCTCCACAATCTCCCAGTCCAGCGTCTTTCTGTCCATCTCAGCCTTCTTGATCTGAGGCACAGACTTACGGTAAACACAGCCCAGACCCTAGCCAGCCCTCTCCCCCTCCACCACCTCCGATCCCAGAGACATAAGGCCACACACAGGTGCTAGGGCAGCCAAGGCAGACAGAGCAGACAAATGACAACAGACAGAAGGACACTCGGCATTTCCCCTGCTCTGCAGGCTGCCTGTGGGAGGGAGATTTCTGAGTAGGACCCGAGGCCATGGATTCCCAGACAGAGGCAGTCTAAGAGCTATCCATCCTTTGAGGGAACCTGAGGGACTCTAGGCACCAGGCAAGGCACTGACACCCTAGAGGCAGGGACTGCAGCCAGGACTGAGCCTGTGTGAGCAGCCGTTCCAGGATCAGACTAGGAGAGGGGTGCCTAGGAGATGGGCTGGATGGGCAGGGAAGAGCTGCAGGATGGGAAGCACTCTGATCTTCCATCCAGGCTATACCGACAGCCCGGGCTTGCTGCCACTGCCACAGGGAATCCTGAGGGATAGCACTCAGTGCCTCTGCTAGAGCCGGGAGAAGAATCCCAGCTCTAGCTCCTTCCCAGGAGGGAGGCACTGTGGGACTCACAGTGACAGGCAAAGAGAGGATGTGTTCAAGGGGCAGAGGGAAACAGCCAGGGCCCAGTCGGGGCCCACACAATCCCTGACATGGACCAAGGAGGTCAGGACCAGGGAAAACAAACTTAAGACGCAACTGCAAAAATCCAGCTGTGGCTAAGAGAGGCCTGAGAGGAGAGTGCAGCAGCAGCGGTGGCAGCATGGGTGGGAGACGAAGAGAGAAGAGAAACAGTGTGAGCATTAGACTGTCCTGACTGGCACAGCACACTGCGGACCCCTCCCCACCACCACACCGCCCTCCCCCCTCCCCAGGCCCCAGGGTGAATGGCACCCCCCTGGCAAGTCCTAGCCCACTGCTATGCTGTGAGAGCAGTGCCAGACAAACTGCCCTTCCCAGCACAGTACCAGTGCGTGCAGCTTGTCCTCGAGCTCCTGGTTGGTCCGCTGGGATGCTGTGTAGCTGTTCTGCAGCCTATACAAGCAGAGAGAAGGCAGAGCCTGGTCAAGTCCTGCTCTGCAGGCCCCACCAACCCTCCTCTACACGGGGGTCTAGGAATGCCCCTCTCTTCCCAATATCTGGGTTACTAAATAAGTCAGGTGCGACTGAGGCTCTTCTAGCAAACTGTGAACCAGGGACGCTCCCACTAAAAGGAGACATTTGCCCCTTGTTCTGCACCTGCGGAATTTGTCCTTGAACTTGTCCAGCTCTTCCCGGCTCTGTCCTAACTCCAGTTCCAGGCAGTCTTGCCCGATTTCCAGCTCCCGCTCCAAGGCCTCAGTGCGTCTGGTGGCTGAGGCCAGGCGTCTGCGAAGTTCTTCATTCTCCTGCTGCAAAAGTCTGGGGTGGGGGGCAGGGAACCATCAAAACCAGCCAACTCTAGAGCACAGACAGAACTGAGGAAGGAACAGACAGGCAGGTGGGTCCCTTTGGCCTCAGTCTAGGAAAGGAGACTGAATACATGGGCCCTCTGGCCTTGAGGAAGGTCTGGAAGCCGTGTGTCTAGTGCAGAATATTCCAGATGGCCCTCCCCAATATAGAAAAGTACTAGGTCAGAATCAACAGGCAGTAGCTCCCAGCTGTCTCTAGTTACCACCCAAGCCAGCAGGCACCAACCAAGCCCTGCAGTCCTGTTTCCCCTGCACAGTCAGCCTTCTCCATTATTAATCTCTTGGGAATCCAGGCCAGCACAGTTGTCCTCCAGGAGGCCTCACATGCCTGACAGAAAGGCATAAGAAGCTGGCACAGGTGGGTCACTGTTTTCTGGAGCCAGCAGGTGGGCGAGGTCTCTCTGCAAGGACAGGTCCTCAGCTCATGGATCAAATAAAACCCTTTTCCCAGGCATGAGCCCTAAAAAGCCATACCCCAACCTTTACCCCTGCTGAGCACGAGGTGACACATGACACACATGGCTGTGTGTGGCCAAGGAAGGCTGTGGATGCAGCTCAATGCAAAAGCCATAAACTTACTTAAAGTAACCCTTTCCTGCAATGTGTATCTGTTTTGTAATTCAAGCGTATGGCTCTTGACTATCGAGGACACTGTGCAGTATTAGAAGTTGGAAGGGCAGATGTAAGGGAGTCTGGTGATGCCAATAGCCCAGCAGGGAGTGAAAAGGGCACAGTGCGCAGTCCAGTGACGGGAGTCAATACTCACTGCATCCTCTCTGCATCCGTCAAGGGCTCCTGGACAAAAAAGAGGAGAAGCCTGAGACTCAACTCCAGACCTGGCCTCCTGGTTGGCTCACACTGCAGCAGAGCACCTCAGCTGGCTGTCACGGGAAGCAGTTAGTGCACTGCCTCCTCAGGCTTCTTCAGAGGCCAGAGCTGGATGCCTTTCCTCTACCAGCACCTGGGGGGGCAGCTTCCCACAGCGTGGGCATGGATAGTCCAATGGGCTGACTGATACAGGGATCAATCCTGCGAGCTGTAAAGACTAGGGCTCCCTGACATGTGAACACATGCACAGCCCTCCGCCAGCACTACTGCAGCTGTATCAGCACAGTGAGTATCTCGCCTCAGCACTGCTGAGAGGCCGGCCACAGATGCCTTCAAGGGCCTGCTTCTGCCCCTGCTTCTGTCAGCCAGGGCCAGACCCCAGCCCTGCTGACCTGTTGCTCAAGCCGGGACACAGGGGTTTCCAGGCGCAGCTCTCGATGTTCGGGAGGTGCCTTCCGGTAAGGTTTCTTAGCAGGGGCAGCACTGGTCATCCTGGAAGGTGTTGGCTCGGTGACCTGCTGAGAGAAGCCAGGAACAAACGGGCTAAAAGATGTAGTTTAGAGGCTCTCAAGGGTCACTGAGATGGCTTGGGGAGGGTAAGGCACTTACTGCTCCTGACCAGAACCCATTAGAAGACAACTATCTCCCATCAGCCATCTTTCCTGTATAGGGGGTACTGTGGCACATGCGCACCCGTGCCTACCCACTCCCTCACATGCAAAATAAATTAATGAAATAAGTTCTAAGGTGTCTTTGGCCTGAGAATTCAAAGATGGCCAGGGATGTATACTGATCCCACAGGCAGATGGACCTGACCTACTGCTGCGCCATTAGAGGGCTGAACTTTGGTGGATCAGGCTGGATGGATCAGGGGAGTGCTGGAGATGAGGGCCAGAATTCAATGGAGAACAGATAGGTGACAAAAGCAGGCTCCAGGGCCTGGGCCCCAGGATGAGCAGACTTTGCTCTAAGAGTGCGGTGGGAGTCTCAACAGCAGCCCACACTGCTCCTTGTAAATACAGAGAACTGCAAAGCATCAATTTTCCTCAACTTCAAGGTGAGGGTATAGGCAGCAGCAGCAGCTCCTAGGCTGCTGTGAAGACTCCATAGTCCACAAGGGCATTGCCACATTAGGCCAGCAGAGTGGTATGTGCTTCTGACCAAAGCACTTGGAAGGCAGAGGCAGGGAGCCTCTGTGAGCTCCAGGACTGGTGTATAGTGAGTTTCAGGCCAATCCTACACACTGGAACCTGCCTCAACAGACAAACAGAGAGAGATACAGCCAGTGACACACATTTGCAATTGCAAGCATTGGGGAGGCAGAGGTAAGAGGGTCCTAAATTTGATGCTAGCCTGGGCTACATAGCGAGACTGTTTTAAACAAAACTAGGGCTCAGCACTTAGGTAACTTTAAGTTCAGGTTTGCCTTCCATAAAATGTGAACAAATCTTAGACGTCTGGGGACACTGGCCCACCCAGGCTCCTGGACTGAGGGTCTCTAAGCTTGAGCACTCTCTGGTCACTGCCCACAAGGGCCAAGCCTCTTTGGCCCACCTATCCTTTTTGTGCTGGCTCCACTGAAAGCCAGCACCTACACAGCTCCTCCTACCAGGCTCCCAGAAAAGAACCAAGTAGGGACTATAGGCCTCATGGGGACATACCGTCTGTGCGCTGGCACCTCTCTCTGTTCTGCTCTCCTGGAGTTAGCCTTCCGCTCTCCTCATCCCACGGCCCCTCTACTTCCTCTAGCCAAGAGCTCCTGAAACCAGAGAAGGGGAGAAAGTGGAAACCTGGTGTCAGCTGCCTGCCTGTCCAGTCTGGGGCCTGAAGGCTCCGAGAGAGCAGTGAGCAGACAGACCACAGCACAGTGGGTTTTAGGAGAGAGCGGCACAGTAGGAGGACCCTTAGTCTGACAGTGTCCTGCTTTATGAAGGGAAACCAACTCAAAACGGGAAACAACCAAGGTAGCGAGTCCCTGACTTTCTCTAACGACACAGCACGTGTGTTACTGCACAGGAGCACTGGCTGTCTCCACTCAGCACACACCCCATTCCGGATCAGGCCCGGTACTAGTCTTACTCCTGTCTCCTATGCCCTTTTCATCTCCTAGGCTTCCCAGAGTCTAAGGTTTACAAAAAGCTGGGAAATTTGAGGAACACAGATGACAAATGAGACTACGAAGGGCCCAGCAAAGGAGCAAGATGATGACCCTACTGCAGATGTCCCTAGCAATGACTCTAAAGGAGTCCAGAGACCATGTCTGTGTACAATGGTGTGCAGAGGCCATGTCTGTGTACAATGGTGTGCAGAGGCCACGTCTGTGTACAATGGTGTGCAATGAACCTGGCAACGAGTAAAGGCAGACCCAGGAAGAAAATCCCAACTCAGCAACTTAGAGCAGTGATTCCCAATCAGGTGAGTTCACTCCTGTTCCTCCCAGGGACAACGGGCAAATGTCCAGAGACATTTTTCGTTTTCAAAATCTGTAGGCAGAGAGGTACCACCGTGAGTGAAGATCAGGACTCTGACTAACAGAGATGGTGAGGCAAAGGTCAGCAGTGCTGAGGCTGAGCAGACAGAACAGAGTGTGGGAGCGGGCAGGGCGGCTCAATAGGTAAAGATGCTTGCTGCCATGCCTGAGGACCCAAGTTTGATCTCCGGGACTCACACGATAGCAGAGGGAACTGACTCCCACAGATGGCCCTCTGACCTCCACATGTGCACTGCAGTAAGCACGGATGACAACCATATGCTCAAAAGAAACAGGATAGAAAAAATTTAAACCGGAGCCTGGGGAGCTGAGACCCACGTTTCCAGGCCCAAGGCTGCTCCAGCAAACTGAAGTGCCTGGGTAGCAAACTTCCCCACTGCCAACGCCTGCTCTACATCTATGCCAATGGAGGGGCCAAGTGACCTGCCAGGTCCCCGTCCCCCCCAGCTTCTTGGGATTGAGAAGCACCTGTAATAAGCTGGGCTACAGCATGGGGGCAGCAGCCACCAGTGATCAGTAGAGACAGTAACCCTAGGTGGCTTTCTGAGCATTTAAAAAAACAAAACCTCTTCCCACCCCCATCAACCCAAACAGAGCTGGGGGCTGAAGGCGGCCTTACGGGCTAAAGCATGTGTTCCTACTGTCGGGACATGCCCTGGCCATGACTCCTGTCACATTCCAGCAGGGCCTGGGGCAGCAGGGTGGGGGCAAAAGAGGACGGGGAGGAGCAGCAGCCTCTCTCCTCTATTAGGTCCCTGGCCTGGATTTGGGGAGAGCCTGGTGTAGTAAAGCGCACGCAGCCAGCCCCCGCCCCCTTGACAGGAGGCAGAACGTGTCCCCACAGGGCACAAGCAGCATGCTGTCAGGCTGACTCCCTGCACAGGAATCTGGGAGGGCCAGAAAGGACACCACATTCCTGGGGTAAGGGAGAACAAACAAGACACAACCACGGTGGCTGTCCTCCAGAGGGCCCAGAGTAGGTACTCAACCTGGAGTAGGGATACAACCGCAGGGACTCCTGTGGCCTGAGGGAGGACCTAGAAAAGTCCCAAAGCAGTGTAGGTTAACCAGGGCCTAAACCAGGTGTGTGTACCTGGGAAACAAGGGAGGACCAAGGCCATGGACTAAAGGGGAAACAGGCAGAGCTTCTAGAAAATGATGGGCAAGCTTCCAGGAGCCAGGGAGCCAGCTCTCTCTGTTTGCTCCCAGAAGGCTGAGGAGCCGTTCCCTCAGCAGGTCCCTGATGTGCTTGTCCTCCTACCTCAGCCCTGTTTTACTTATCGAGCCCAACTCCTGCCAAGGCTCACACTCTCTTCTAGGTACCGGGGCACTTGTGCCAGCACTGGACAGGAACAGCAGACAGACACTCAGGGACCTGATATTCTGTGTGTGGGCAGACCTGCCTCACTGAGGCGCCACATCCTATAGCTTGCCCTGCCTTGGCCTGACAGTAAGTCCTGGCTGCAACTACGAGTACATGTTTATTCTTGGGCTTCTCTGTCTGCTGGTTGGGGGATGGTGTGGCTGTGTCGAGGACACAGAGCAGATGAGACTTAAGGTTGGGAAGGTGGCAGAGTGACACACGGAGAACATTCCTGACTAGGGAAGCAGTGGTGATCTACCAGGGGACCTAGGCCTCAAGGCAAACCTGTGCCCCTCCCTGCCCCGCGTCCATAAGCATCAGAGCATGTTGGGGCACCTGAGCCCTTGCTTCAATTTCCAAAATCTACTGACTTCACTGGCTCTTGCCTGTAAGAACTGGACAGACCATGGCCTAGCATCACTACCCTGGACTAGAGAACAGGCCTGGGAAGAGCAGGGACATCTGGATTCGGTGGTCCCCGATGGACACGTTCTGTGGACACGTTCTGTCTCCGGTGGGAGAAGATAACAAGGTGATTTAGAAGGCATCAGAGCAGTTACATCAGAAGTCTTGGCTACCAGCCGAGATGCCTCAACTGAGCATAACTCACCTAAAGGTTTTCCAGAGTTCAGCCCAAGGAAGATTCCTGACCCTGTGCTGAGAGGAGCAGGTTCCCTGGCCATCACAATCAAGCTACAGCCAAGGTCGGCCTCATGGCCTCTAGTTCAAGATTCTTGGAGGAAGATCTAGTAATGCGTGGGGAAGAATTCCACTCCCAACTACCTGGTCCCCAGGAGTCAGGATCAGGTGACTCAGGATAGGGGCTACAGCTTGCATGCTACGTCTATACTAAACGCTATCCCAAGCAGAACCCCTGGCTGATCCAGCAGAGCAGCAGGAGGAGAAGGGGCTCCCCTCACCCTCACCACCCCTACCCCACCCTAGCTAACCCTGTCTCCTTCCTCTGCTACATAGCATTCATTCTTCACTATTCAACATCAGGCCAGAAGAAAGACGACCTCCTATCTGCTGAGGAGGAGGAGACAGTGCTTACTAATTGCCATGTTGCAATCTGCCAGTCAGTGTGGCCGCCTGTTGCCACCTGCCCTGTATTAAATACCTTCTCCCTGATTCCAGCCCATGGGGCACGATTAGCTGCCTTCAGAGAACAAAGTCTACTTTCATTAGAAATGGGGCTCAGCACCCAGAGGCCCTGCACTGTGAACCCACTGAGCAGAGCACTGACAGATAAGACACAGGGCACGTGACCGGAAGCAGCCTACCTACTGTCAGTTACTCAAAGGGACAACCGTCTACCCAGGGGGTGGGGTTCACGTCTGTCCCTTTTCTGGGTGGGTACCATCAGGGGCTTCCACTGATGCCAGAGATCACTGTTGCAAGAGACCAGTGGGATAAAAGAAACCTTGTCAGATCCCCGCCTTTTGCCAGTCAGCCTTCCCCCATGAGAAGCCTCCTCCAGCTCCTCAGGTGCGGCACTGTCAGTGTGAACAAGTTCACTGACCCACATCAGCATCCTACCCAATGTGACCATCTCCTACCACTCACATCACGCACACCTCCTTTAGGAAAGGATGTCATTTATGTGGATGCAGATTATTGTAAAACCGAGAGAAAAAGTCTGCTCACAGCTGCCAAGGAACTAAGTTAGTGAGGGTCCCTTGAGGTGGTCAATGAACCTTTCAGTCAGGGTGGGGCCCTCACTACAAGAACCTTTATAGTTTTTCTTCATAACGGTTTTCAGAGAAGTTAGTAATCGCTGTTGCTTTCTAAGTGAAAGGAAAACTGATCCCGACTTCAGAAGACAGCTGAGCTATGTCTACAGCCATTATTTCTGGACCCAGCAGGATATAAATAGGTAATAAACACCTGCCCTTCTTAAAGCCCCCATCACCCAAATCACAGCGTCCTGATCACACAGGAACAAGGTACCTCTCCTTGACCTTCTTGAGCCACATGCCTAGGATATCCAATTTCTGACATCTGCAACCCGGGGAAGTTGCACATCACAGGAGCAGGAAACACGCTTGCCGTGCAAGGCTGGATGGTTCTGAAGCCTTTGAAATCTAGGCTCTGACTCCAATGAATGACGCCAAACACAAGCCACCATGCTACAACAGTCAACCCCATGACCCAATAATCCAACAGTATAGCCCTAAGTACTGCCCATGAAGATCCCCGCCAGTCCACACTACAATACAGCCCCTCCACCATGCCTGCTGTGAAGAGAACTGTCTTTACTACAATACATGGTTTTACCAAAGCTGGATTTAACCTTCCCCATGCACCCCTATCCCCTCTCATCTGCCTCAGCCCCCAATTTCCGGCATGCAGCTGTGCCTGAAGTCCATGAGCAAAGCCCTCAGCAATCCTGTGCGCGTGGCAGGCAGGCAGGCAGCCAGCAGCTCTCGGGGTGGGGCCTGGGCAAAGGTGCTGCTCTGGGCTGCTGAGTATGGTAGACGATGCCAGTCTGTGCCCAGACCAGCCCTGCTGCCCCCCATAGCTATTATTGCCTGGGTAAATACAGCCTCACCCTCTCGGGGATAAGCTGCCCGTGCTCTGTGCTGGCCCCCTGCCTACACTAAGCTGAATACACTGGCAGGACTCTGAGACCTACTCTAACCAGAGTTATCATGAAACCTCAGGACTAGTGCTGGTAACCCTGAGAACTCACCTGGCTCCCCTACCTGAGCAAACACCTTGTCTATCTGTCGGGCCTTTCATCCAGCAAACAGCAAACACTTGACAAGAACAAAGGGGTCAAAGACACTGATGGTGATCCAAGTGAACCAAACCCTGGCCAAGGAAGTGGGGCCAAAGCCCCCAGTCCATGCCTGCCCTTGACGTTAGACTCTGTGCCCCTCCTAAGGAGAGACGTTAAGCTGTGGTCCTGGTCAGTGTTCCTCTTTGCTTTTCTAGTCGAGCCAAGCCCAACAGCCCTCCCCTCTCCCCTTCAGCTTGCTAATTCCCTACTCAATTTCTTAGGCACCCTGGCAGTAGCTATGCCCCTCACATCCACACACACCCTTCCCACAGTGCAGCCACAGCCCAGTCTTCTCCCTTTCAGCCAACAGGAACAGAATCTGTGCGGAGGGCTCACAAGTCTCAAGCTCCAGCCTCATCTCCTGAGCCTGAAGCGGCAGTTTGTGGAGAGGTACCTATTGGGACTGCCAGGAGAGCAAGGCAACTGACCTAAGTCTGTCGGGCATCCCTTCTCTGTCCCAAGCACGAAGGATAGGGCCTAGGGGAGCAGCTCTGGAGCCAGGCAACACTCACCAATCACCCACTGAGGCCAGGACCTCTTCTGGGATCCAAAGTCAGATCCTGCCCTGTCTACCTGAGGCACCCTCCCCAGTTCTCGGCTAAAGTCCACCTGACACTCCATGTGGAGACCAAGCTCCACCTCAGAGCAAGGGTGACTGTGGGAACCACAGCACCACACACAGCCCTGAATCTGACATTCACTTTACTTCACTCTCTGACCAAGAAGTCTCCAGAGCCAGGCCAAGGGAAGCTCCAATCTCCCAACAAAGAAGAGACCCTCACTTCTCATTCTCAGTGAATAATAGGGGGACCATCCATACTTGCCCTCTTGGCAAAGGGAGGAAAGCATCTGGGTGCTCCTCAACCTCCACCTATCTCTGAAGCAGAGGAGCAGAAGAGTGTGGTAACTGAGGGAGTCGCCAGCTCATGCTGCTAAACACAGCACAGCACAGCACAGCACAGCACAGCACAGCACAGCACAGCACAGCACAGCACAGCACAGCACAGCACAGCACAGCACAGCACAGCACAGCCCAGCCCAGCCCAGCACAGCACAGCACAGCACAGCACAGCCCAGCCCAGCCCAGCCCAGCACAGCACAGCACAGCACAGCACAGTCAACCAACTCTGTTTTGTGGGAAGACTGAGGTGTCCGGTATGAGAGAGAGGGAGAGGCAGGAGTCCTGTAGCAGACATCTCTCTCCTGGCCATGAAGGGGTGGCTGTTTGAATGGCACTTGAATACTTGGTCCCTGGCTGGTGGAACTATTTGGGAAGTATGAGGTGGTGTAGCCTTACAGGTGGGTTTTGTGGTTTCAACTGAGTCTCACCATTCCTGGTCTGTTGCTGTGTGCTGGTCTGTTTACGTCTCTGTCCCTCTCTCCCTCCCCTGAGTTTGGGGATCGAGATCTGAGCTCTCAGCTGTTCTTTCTCTCTGCAGTCAGACTCCAACCCTGACATGAGAAACCCAGCCAAACGCTTTCCTCCCTGAGTCGCCTTGGCCATGGTGTTTTACAGAGCAACAGAAAAGGGACAAAGACCAAGGAGGTTATCTCCACATTAGGGAAAGATGAAAGAAAGGGACCCAGAAAACAGAGGTGGAAGCCTGAGCAAAGGAGGCAGGCCGCCTGACAGGGAATGTGGGGGACACTGATGTCAGCCCCCCAGGGCAGGTTAGCTAGCCAAGGTCAGACTCACAGGGTTAGTGTCTTCTCCCCAGCCAGCCAGTTCTCCTGGTTAGTGGTGTTAGCAACAGACTCATGGCAGACGCCCTCCAGGCACTCCATATAAACAGACAGCTTGGGGTGTGAGCAGCTCAACTCCGGAGCTGCAAAGAGAGAGCATAAAAGACCAAACTGAAGGATCCTCCAGCACGTACTCTTCTGTGGGGAAAGCACCTCTGACTTACTGCGGGACTCTCAGGGGCTTCCCACCACCAGAAAGCACGCCTGAGGAGACCAACATCCCACCTTGCCAACAGTTGAGTCCAGCTTTCTAACCCACACAACAAGGCTCTCTGGTTGGTCAAGAAAAGGCAACTATTGTAGAAGGCAGCTCCTGTCTCCCTAACTCCCACACTCCACTGCCAGGCTGCACCAGGACTGTGAACACTGGCCTATAAGAACAACCCCCACCCCAGATGCAGCCGCCACTCATCCAGGCCTGTGCCCAGAGTACTCCACCTCCTCCCATAGGCTGCAAAGAGAGCTGCATCAGAACACACGGTACAATGGGGCAGTGTGCGACCTAGCCCTAGAGCTGGGCCACTCAAGGAAAAGGTGGCACATTGCCAGACAGATGGCCCAGGGAGCCCTCGAGGACCCCCACATGGTGACGATGAACAGCACAGCAGCACAGCTCCCCATCCTCTGACAGGGGCTCTTCCACCCTCTCAGGACACCTTCCCAGGGCCTGTACGGACATCCTGGGGAAGACAGTGCGAGCCACAACAGTGGAGTCTTGAAAAGATGTGTCCCCTGGGGCGGCAGGACGGGAAACTCACTTCCCACATCCGGAACGGGCAGAAAGGCCCTGCTTGAGAAGCCCTGCAGGCAGAGCAATGGCTCGGCTAAATGGGAACTACAGTCTCTACCTGCCCCCAGTGTGGGTCTGAAGTCACCCAGCTGCCTGGCACACTAAAGCAGGAGGATGACAAGTTCAAGGCCAACCTGTACAACTTAGACTCTGCCTTGAAATTAAAAAAAGGAGGATGGGTGCTGGAGATAGCCCAGGGGTAGAGTGCTTGTTAGCATGTACAAGACCCTAGGGTTTATCCCTCAGCATGCACCACGAAAAATGCAAGCGCCAACAGGTTCCTGAACTGCCCATTAACTGAGACTCTCTGACTACTGCCCCCGAGCTTAAAAAGTCAACCTGCAACTGTGGAGAACAGACAGTGGTCTAAAGCAGTGGTTCTCGACCTTCCTGATGCTGTGACCCTTTAACTCAGGTCTTCATGTTATGGTGGCCCCACTACCAACAACCACAAAATTACTTTTGTTGCTACTTCATAAATGTAATTTTGATACTATTGTGAATCATAATGCAAATGTCTGTGTCCCCCGGTCTTAGGCGGCCCTGTGAAAGGGCTGTTCCACTTGACACCGGGGTCTTGACCCTCCGGGTGAGAACCACTGTTTAAGAAAGCTAAATCTTTCTAAAGGCTCGGCCTTCTTCCGGGAGGAGGAAGAAAGCCTGGCCCCAGCAGGTGGCCTTCAGACCCTTCCCCACAGGAGCAACAAGACAGTAGATAAGTCAGCAGAGTCTGGATTGCTTTCTAAGGGGAGAACATTGGGTGTGGCGGTGAAGGCCTTTAACTTCAGCACTCAGGAGGCAGAAGCAGTCGGATTTCTGCAAGCTAGAGACCAGCAGGGTCTACACAGTGAGTTCCAGGACAGCCAGGTACACAGAAAAACCTGTGCATACCCAGAATCCCAGCACAGATGACGAGGAAGGATTTGAAGTTTGAGGTTAGCCAGAGCTAAACCTGTCTCCAAAAAAAAAAA
This sequence comes from Rattus norvegicus, assembly GCF_021556685.1. Lineage (NCBI taxonomy): Eukaryota > Metazoa > Chordata > Mammalia > Rodentia > Muridae > Rattus > Rattus norvegicus. The sequence goes on along the minus strand of NC_141542.1, from coordinate 29,904,533 downwards.
AAAAAAGCAAGATCTAATCTAGTCTGGGCTGCAGAGTGAGACTTTCATCTGAAAAAGGAAAAAAAAGTCCTAAAAACTGGTAAGGTCTTACCAGCAAGACTTCATCTCCTCCGATCCACTCAGAAAGGGGGGCTGGACCCGATCACAGGGCAAGCACTTTCTCACAGGACTTAATGTTTGCCATTAGTTCCTTGTTCCTAAGTAGCCCCAGACTCAGATCTTCCTTTTAGAGGGGTTAACAGTGACTCAGTGTGGCACATGCTTCGAGATCACAGAGGACAAACAACTGGCTCAGGCAGGGATCTGTGGTCATATAAGATTGCTCTTCAGAAAACAGGGAGTCCTGATCATCTGACTGCAGGCTCAGGCTAGAGTACCTTGCATGCAGTTCAAGAGGTTCTAACTGCTAAAACCAATTCCTTTGGTATGTGTTGAGAACTGGTACCTACAGACTCATTCCCATCAACTACAGTAGAAAAGAAACTGGAAGAACAGACGGTGACTCAGCCACCAGCCATTTCAGAAGAGGATCAGGGGTGGGCCTGTGGCACCAGACCAAAGCCCTAAGACACGGGGGCCTGGAGTCTGGCTCGCTCAATAGCTGCGCACATTCCTCTGGTTTCCCGACAGTCTTCAGTCCCTAGGACACTTGGGAACTCAAGTCCCAAGGCCTCCGTCCTGGCTGGCTTGTTAACTTGACACAAGCTAGAGTAAACCAGAGGAGGGATGCCCAAAAAGAAAATGCCTCCATAAGATTGGGCTACAGGCAAGCCTCTAGGGCATTTCCTTAATTAGTGACTGATGTGGGAAGTACTTAGGCTACTGTGGGCTGGTTGTCTGTATAATAAAGCAGGCTGAGGAAGCCGTGAGGAGCTACCCAGTGAGTAACACTGTGACCCCTGCATCAGCTCCTGCCTCCAGGTCCCTGCCATGCTTGAATTCTAGTCCTGACTTCCTTTGATGATCAACAGTGATGTAGACAAGTAGGTCGAATCAACCCTTTCCTCCCCAGGTTGCTTTGGTCATGGTGTTTCGTCACAGCACAGGAAACCAAAACCTGACGACAACACGTTCCATCCAGTCTCTTACAGCATACAACCCTCTTGTGGATCCAAAGCCCTAGTAACTACAAGCCACCATCCACTGGTCACACTCAGAGTCACTCCTGGCCTCCCCAGGACTGGGAAGCGGCAAGCATACTGTAGTCCATCGAGAGTCTCTGCAGCCCAGGAGGTGGGGTTGCACTGTGATCTGATTTTCACAAGTTGTTCTGTGATGGCACTCCCCTTCTCAGGCTGGGATTCTCATTGTTACTGCATCACAAGAAAGGAGACACTCTCCATTTACCACTACTCAAAAGGTGCCTGTCTTCAGGACAGACATCAAGGGGCCTGAATCTTAAAAAAGGACAAGGAATCTTCCAGGTAAAGAAACTTCCAACACTGCACAGCTCGTGTAGTCATAATTTAAAACCAATCCCCTAGCTCCAAAAGCAGGTTCTTTTGCACAGCCCACAGCATACACTCAGTGCGCTAAACCCTTCCCCCCAAAATGAGGGACGGTCCCTCCATGTGGTCAACAGAGTGCACTCCCCACAAACAGACTGAGCACTGGAAAAGACTCTAACAAAGTTCCAGAGTCTTACAGGGAGGAGGAGAGCAGGAAAGGCAACATGGAGCAGGCATGGTAAAAAGCCTGATGTCACTATGGCTACCCAGCAAGGTCCTGGGTCACTATGGGCTACCCAGCAAGACCCTAGTCTCTGTCCTCTTTTTTTCCCCTAAGGTCTGGTGAGGAGAAACTTCTCATAGAAGTGTCCGACAAAGGGGTTGGGGATTTAGCTCAGTGGTAGAGCGCTTGCCTAGGAAGCGCAAGGCCCTGGGTTCGGTCCCCAGCTCCGAAAAAAAAAGAACCAAAAAAAAAAAAAAAAAAAAAAAAAACAGTGCAAACAAGCTAATGGGAAGAGGGATCCTCAATGAAGACGATGTCTTCATCAGACTGGTCTGTAGGCAAGTCTGTGAGACCTTTTTTTTTTTTTGAAGTTCAAGTGAAATGAACCCTCTCTTCCCCAAGTCACTTTTGTTTTATCGCAGCAACAGAAAACAACCCAGGTCAGGCAGAATGCAAGGTACTGTTTGCATGCCACAGTGAAGAGAGTGAGCTTTAATTACATAGGGAGAACCATGGGGTTGCTAAGGCACAGGGGGAGTCTATTTGGAGGCAGGCAAGGCCCCGCTCCATCCGCCAGGCTGTTCTGGAACTCCGAGCACAGCCTCGGTACCCAAGAGCTTGTTCTGGTTCACCATGGTGCTTAGCTAGGGCAGTGCTGACTAGGAAAACATGTCCTTGTTCTCAGAACACTTACAGTCCTGGGAGAAGCAGACAAAACAAAACAGGCAAACACAGTGTCCGCGTCAGCATAGACACAAGAGATGGAAGAGGCCGAGTCTTAAGGACAGGGACATTTAAGACAAGGTCTGAAGGACAAGCTAATGGGAACAGCAGAAGTGCAGACAACAGCACCCATGTGTGCAAAGGCCCAGACGCTAGAGAAAGGATGAGGTAAGCTCATCTGCCAGGTGAGAGGCACATACCCTTAATCCCAACGCCCAGAAGGGGAGTCTCAGGGGAGACAATGCTGCATAGTGAGACCTTGACTCAAAAAAGAAAGGGATGGACGAACAGACGGACAGATGGACACAGAGAGAAAGCCAACAGCACCCCCTTCTGGTCTCTGTGGGCATCTGCACCCAAGTGCACATAAACACACATACAGATGAAACAAAGACTTAGTTCGTGAAGGGGTTCTTCTCGTGCGGTAAGAGGCGATACGTGGATGAGATTTGAACAATACTCAAGTATGCGTGTTTCAAGAGAAAACTAAATCACACAATGGTAAGGCAGGACTGGGTCAAAACCCTCCAGTGCTCACCCTGCAAGCTGGCTGTTCAGTAAGCTGTAACCTGAACTCAGTAAGTCCACAGGTCTCTACAACACTGGGCGCTCTATTAGGAGAACGAGTTGCAGCACGTTCTGACGGCTGCACAAATCAAGGCAAGGTATGTTACCCTGCGATGTGGGGCTTCTAAGACAATGTCGGTGGGAACAAGACTGTGCCACAACAAATAGAGAAGTTCATTATGGGGTTGGGCCAGAGTTCTTAGGGAAAAGTCCAGACCTGGGCCTCCAATCCCCTAAACTCTAGTCATATACCAGGCACATGCCTACTGCCAGGGTAACGTCACTTACTGAAGGGAAGATGGGCCCTGCGGGTATGTTAAATACAGGACGTGACTCAGAGGGACGAGGCAAGTCTTAAGCACAGGGCCAGGGAGAGCCAGTTAACCCAACCTGAAGCAGGCCTCTGCCCTCAGGCTGCAGGCTGCCCCTGCCTGGCAAACAGGGACACCCACGGCCTACGCCAGGGCCTTAAGCAGGCAGCACAGCTTCACGACAGGAACATCTGTTTTCCATTTTCACCAACGCTGAGAAGAAGCTATTTAAAATGTCACCCATTTTTTTCTCGCGTAGGTTGCTATTTTTAAAAGAATGATTACATACGGTCTACGAATTTAATACTGTGGCTACTTCATCTCCACATGTCAGTGACCAAAAATCAAACCCCAGCCTTAGTGTTTATGTCTAAATTAACACAAAGGAACACATCCTTCTTTAAACCATGCTAGCATGCAGGGCTGTTCTGAGATGTGGTCCTGGCTAGCATGGGCTCAGAAGGCCATCTGCATGTCTGTCACTGGCCAGGCTACACTACCATACCGGAGTCAGAGTGCATCCCAAAGTTAAGACTGCTCATCTTGGGGTTGGAGATTTAGCTCAGTGGTAGAGCGCTTACCTAGGAAGCGCAAGGCCCTGGGTTCGGTCCCCAGCTCCGAAAAAAAAGAACCAAAAAAAAAAAAAAAAAAAAAAAAAGACTGCTCATCTCACAGAGGCCCGAAGTTTTGTAAAGGGTATTCCCTGAACTGAATTCTGAAAGGAGAGAACAGGTCTAACACGGACTCCTCTGCACTGTCTCTGCCTTAGGTATTATTTCTAAGAGTAAACAGAAGGGTGTGCTGAAGAACTAAGTCCCAGAAAAGGATTCTGAACACCCAAAATATGTCTTCCCTGGGTGTACATGGAACCAACAGGACAAACAAACACGAGCTGGGGGAGACAGACGACCTCCAGGCATATCTAAATCAACTGCACACATGCCGTGCCTAAGGGGCTACCACAATGAAAGCTGAGGCACAGGGATCGATTTTAAAGCCCAGGAGGCACTGGGGATTCAGTTCAGTCGTGGAGCACATGCCTAGCATACGTGAAGGCCAAGGATCCAAAAGCACAAATCGATGAGCTCAGGTTAGGGCAGCTGGGCCACACGAAAGGTAACTTCAGATAGTTACAAATGCCCGAGTGGGAGGGGCCTAGAGAGGCATCTCAGTAGTTAAATGTGAGTATAAGTCAAGAACAGTATGTACTGTTCTTCCAGAGTTCGATTCCCCAAACCCACAGCAAGTGGTTCACAACCATGTGTGACTCTAGACCAGGATGATCCTACACCTCTATCTTCCAATTAAAAATAAAACAAACATGTTTTAAAATAGTAACAATGATAACTAATTTTTAGTCATGGTCTTACTATGTAGTCCTGGTTGGCCTGGAACTTGCTAACAAGACCAGGCTGGCCTTGAATCCACAGAGATCCAACTGCCTCTGCCTCTTGAGTACTAGGAATAAAGGTGTGTACACCACTATGCCTGGCCCCGAAATAATTTTTCTTTTTTTGGTTCTTTTTTTTCGGAGCTGGGGACCGAACCCAGGGCCTTGCGCTTCCTAGGCAAGCGCTCTGCCACTGAGCCAAATCCCCAACCCCGAAATAATTTTTTTTTAATGTATTACATATAAAAAAAACCCAAACAAACCAGCTCGTTCAGTTGCTGAAACAAGGTATCCTGAGTTCACATCCTGCAGCGCTCTGCCACTTACTAACTGGGGACCTTTTAAAATAGTAACAATGAATAAACCACTCAACCACTGTACTTCATTTCTCCATCTGTGAAACAGGATGATAAACAGCAGGCTCTTCTTCATACAGCTGTTACCCAAAACAGCAGCTGCTGCAGGCCGTGAGTGGAGAGAATGTCCTCGGTCTTCGCCGGTATCACTGCTCACCAGCAAAGACGAAACCTCTAGCCTCAGCATCTGACCTCTCCTTACACGGCCTACGTAGACAACCCTGTGACGGAAGGGTGGCACTGCATCTCTGTAGCATCAGGCTAGCAGCCCATAGGTACAGGGCCAATCACAGGGCTCGGATAAGCATAACAGTGTTTCTCAGGTGTCAGGGAGAGTGAAAGCACATTCCTGGATAAACTTTCACAACTGGTACAAGACAAGTACTCTGACTCCCCACTGAACAACGAGAAACTGAGGTGCACAGAACTATGCAATTAAGAAAGGACCAACAGCCACAGATGGGATCCAACCTGGCTCTGTGTCAGTTTTTGTTCGTTTGTTTTTCAAACAGGTTCCAAGTAGCCTAGGCTAGCCTCAGACATGTTATATAGCTTGAGGGCGACCCTGAACTCCTGCCTCCCTTATCGAGTGCCTAGTGTATACCAGCTCTATTCTCTCAGCTGCCCAACACATCCCTCTTTCCCCTCTTCCTCTCTCTCCCTTCTTTTCTTAGAAACAGAGTCTATGTAGACAAGGCTGGCCTCAAACTACCAATCCTCTTTCCTCAGCCTCCTGCATGCTAGAATTATAGGTGTGTGCTATCATGCCTGACTACCACACAATTCTAACTGATTCAATTCCCAAGGAACCACATACACAAGTTCGCTTGAGGGAAAAAAAAAAAAAAAAAAAAAAAAGGGAGGTGGGAGGTTCCCAAACTTCTAGAGAGGAATTTCTTTTTCTTTTTTTCAGAGCTGGGGACTGAACCCAGGGCCTTGTGCCTGCTAGGCAAGCGCTCTACCACTGAGCTAAATCCCCAACCCCCTAGAGAGGAATTTGAAGCTAAATCTTCTTGGAATCTTCAGGTACCTGGAAACATTGCAACTAGACTAGTACCACTGACTTAAGGCATTCTGCCTGGAGTAAACATTTGGTGGTAGGAATATGCAAGCAATGAACAAAATACACTTTAATATGAAACTTGATCCCACTGGGCACAGTGCTGCACTCCCACAGACCCCGCTACTTGGAGATGCTGATATAGAAGGATTGCTCGAGCCCTGGAGTCTAAGTCTAGCCCAAGCAATACAGCAAGACTACCTCAAAGAGAAGAGAAAAACAAACAAAAACCTCACAAGCTGGCCACAGTCATTCATGTCTATAATCCCAGTAACTGGGAGGAAGACAAATCAGGAAAAGAGCTGCCACAAGTTCAAGACCAGTCTGAGTCACACAATGGGTTGGAGGCCAGACTGGGTCAGAGTCAAACTGCCTTTAAAAAAAAAAAACTAACTGGGTGCTGGGAGATGGCTCAGCAATTAAGAGTGTTTACTGCTCTTGCAGAAGACCTAGATTCAATTCCCAGCACCCATGTGGCAGCTCACGACTGCTTATAAATAAATCCAGGGGATCTAATGCCCCCTTTCTGAAGTCTGAGAGCTTCTGAAAGCATGTGGTGCTCACACATACACTCAGGCACTCATGAGAAATGGCTTCACAGTTAAGGGCACTGGCTACTCTTCTAGAAGTGGGTTCAATTCCCAGCACCTGCGTGGCACCTTGCAACCATCGATAACTCCAGTTCCAAGGGATAGGATACCTCTCCTGGCCCCCATGGGCACTAGACACACACCTGGTGTACAAATATATCTGCAGCCAAAACACTCATAAACATAAAAATATTCTAATTATAACATTTAAAATAAACTAAACCAGGCATTCTGTGTCCATGAGTTCCGGGCCAGCCTGGTCTTCATAAAGAGTTTCAGGCAGCCAGGGCTACACAGTGAGTCCCTGACTCAAAAACAATAAAAAAAAAAAAAAAAAAGAAAAAAAAGAAAAAAAAAAAAAGAAACACTAACAACAACAAAAACGCAAATGTCAGAGGCGGGCTCCCAACTCTATCTGCCTGGGACAGCAACAGTAAGTGAAGACTACATTAATATATTCAGCCTTCAGATCTCTCTCTCCCCAGCAGCAGGTTCACTAGGTGGAAGACCATGCTTCCCTTGAGTACAGTAATTGCTTTTTCTTTTTCAAATGTGATTTGTTGGAGCACATATAAAGGATGAAGAGAAAGTTAACCAGAAAGGGGCAAATGCCATCATTTTTCTGCCTTTATCTCACTGATCCAGCTGCAAAGTAACATTTTATCAGGGACTGCCAGGGATAAAGAGTGTTCCCAACCATACACAGGTCACACTAACGCCTTCTTTCCCCCATCTGGGACACCGATGACCTTTTCTTACCACACAGAAAAATGCAAAAGCAGACATGCACCACAAGTGAATTCGGGAGCTGCTCATGGAAGTGACTTAAACGTCGGTGAACGCCATCAGAAGATTGCTTATGACTCCTTATCTGCCTATACCCACCAAAGGTCTACTTCCAGGCATAATGGCAAACTGACATGTGAGAAGGCAATGGAAGACAAAATGGTACACAAGTAGGAAACTGCTTTGTGACAAGAATGTGTTAGAATATTTTCAGCCCACTCTGCAAAGTGAGTTCCAGGCTAGACAGGGCTACCCAGTGACACCCTATCTCAAAAAGCAATAAACAAACAAATAAGAAAGAAAGGATATTTTTTGTGTACCCTCTACTTGTCCAGAATTGTTTATACAGCTGAAGGCAAGCAAAACTCAATTTACACCAGCTCCCAAAAGGTAGCCAACAACCTAACCAGAACACCAACTTAAGGATCAGGGTCAAAAAACAAACTCTCTACAAGAGCAAGCAACTTTTCAGATTAACTGATTCTCCAAACCCAGGGATCCTCACACAGGGAGAATATCACTCAGACACCTGTCTCTGGAGACCATCTTACCCGCTCTGGGTTTGGGCTGGGGCAAGCTGCTACCTCGTCTTTCCAAGCAGGCAATGTGATTTCTTCCGGTCCCTGGGGTCCCTGGGGTCCCTGGGTCTTCAAGCTGAAATTGGGGCAGATGTTGCTATAGGAGCTGTGATAAAGCTAACTTCTCTAAGCCCGGAAGAGGGTCATCTGACTGACTTCGGTCCCCTCCTTGGGAGACCCGCCCTGCACGCTCCAGATCTCACTCCTACCCCTTCCCGACAGTAACTACAAGAGCCCTTCCCCTCCCACTGGCCCGAGGGAGTCAGGCCTCTGTCCCACGCTCCAGGCTTCCTTACTCAGAGAGAAGTAACTTTTTCAATTCGTGAGTAGTTGCTCCTCCAGAATCCGAACCACACCTATTTCTAGCTACCCCCGCCCCATCTCCTCCCCTAGGGCTGCCACAGAATTACAGGCCCCCTCCCCTCCGCCCCCATCGGCATTTTTTTCTTTCCGTCTCCAACCCTCCTCCATCCTGGGATCCTATTTTTCCACTTCCGAGCTGTTCCCTCCCTCCATCCCTACTCCACGGTGGTTCCCGCAATCCCCCTCTACTCTTGCCTTCCAGCGCGACTACTCAAAAATCCCACAACAAACTTTCCGCCGGGGGCCTCTCCTTCAGGTAGCCATCTTGCCGCGGGGCAGGCCGGGTAGGGGCCTGGGCCGCGGGAATCCCCACGCACCAGGCGCTGCGCGTCATCGGGGGCGGGGCCTGGGGCGGGGCCTCGGGGTTAAGAATTGCTGGAAAAGAGGGAATCGCCTGCAAGCAGGCATTGGAGACCTGGCAAGGGAAGAAAGGAGGCGGTGTCGGAACGAGGGCTCAACAGCGAGGAAGGGGGAAAGACTGGCACTGAGGGAAAAGTAGGGAACAACACTTAAAAATACAGTAGGAGATGCCTCTTATACAAAGAAAAATACCAACGCACACACCGCCACGCACTCCCACTCTCATCTCCACTCCCCGAGGCCTTGGCAAGGTTTCATTGGCTGGCCTTGGACCGTGAACTCTGTAGAACAGGCTAACCTTGAACTCACAGAGAGTCTCTGGCCTCTGCCTCCAGAGTGCCACACAGGGCAAAGGAAAATGCCAGCTTTTCATCTTGACAAAAGATAACGCATAACCACATTCCTGTCACCGTTTTCAAGCCTGCGTCCCACCTCTCCAGAAGTCCTCAGGTTCTTAAATTGTCCCGTGTTATAAGAAAATCAAGCCTTGAGATCCACAATCCAGTTCCTCCCCTCAGGAGGTCAGTTTTTACTGTTTTCGGAGGGAGGGGAGAGTCTCCATACTGTAGCCCAGGCTGACTTCAGATTCGTTATGTAGCCCAGGCAAGCACCTTGATTCGCTTGGTGTTACGTATTACCTCTAGCCCCAGTTTTCTGTTCCCATTCTTTTTTTTTTTTTTATCTTTTTTTCAGAGCTGGGGACCGAACCCAGGGCCTTGCGCTTGCTAGGCAAGCGCTCTACCACTGAGCTAAATCCCCAACCCGACATTCTTTTTTGCTAGATGGCTCTAACTAGTTGCACAGAACTTTAATACGAATATCCCGTACCATAATTATTAATTTATTTTACGTGTACGTGCCCGTGTCTATGTATGTGTACTGTGTCTATGTATGTGCACTGCGTCCATGCAGGAGCCTGCGGAGGTCAGAAAAGGGTATGACGTCACTGGGAACTGGAGATTCAGGCAGTTGTGAGCCACCGTGGAGGAACTAGGAGCTGAACAAGGGCAGCAAATGCTCTTAACGGCTGAGCGCATTCTAGTCCCGTAATTATTGCTTTACTTACTGTATCCCTTTACCCTGATGTTTCTTCAAGTCCAAGAGCACGCTTTGATATCCCGTAGCAGGTGCCCAGCACACAACAGTGCCTGGGTAGCAGGTCTTCCTGGGGCGTGCTAAGCATATTGATGCCTCAGAGTCTTCCGGTTTTCTGTTTCCTGTGACTGCAATGTTCTTCTAGGTAGTCAGCAACAGTTGTGTCCGTGTTCAAATGACATCACGTCAAAGCCGTCTTCTTTGGTCACTCAGCATCCCAGTCACTCCCTTTACTGTGCTTTACTTAACATTTACTTGCACAGAAGCTATTGCTGTCTGACATCATATTAAATATTTCTCTGTGTTTTGACCATCTGCCCTACTATCATGAAAACTCCTTTTTTCTCATTTAGCACAGTGTCCCTGGTGTCTAAATTGTTTGCCCACAGTAGGTACTCAGTAAATATTTGTTATTCAACAAGTGATCTGGACGTGAGTGGCTGAAAGATTCTGGAATGCAGTAGTGGAAGGAAGAGTTGAAAATGCAGTAAAATAAGAAAAGCCATGCCCTCATCCCCGCCCTAAGACATCACTGGATCCTGGCAGGGAGGGTGGTAAGGACAATGCCAGATTCGACAGAGGAGAACCTGAGAGGAGAGTCAGCTGGAGTCCCGCCTGCGTCCTCAGGGAGCACAGCCCTTCTGAAAAGACTCCAGGACAAGAAGAAGCCAGGTAAAGGAGACAGGAAGGACTCGTGGCCAGAGTTTGCTCAGACCTAAAGACATCTACCCCAATCCCAGGCCCCGCTTGACCAGATGGTTCCGGAGAAGGCTTAGCATCTGTCCCTCCATAAATTATCCAGTGCTCCTTCCTACCAGTCTTCTCTGGTGACAGCCGGAACAATCGTCCAGGAATTCCATCTGCTACTCCTGCGCTGGTCCCCACTCCACCTCATCAACATTTCATAGCACAGAGGTATCCCATTTCCCCGGCCCGAGAAGGAAGCTGGGTCAGTCCCTGGGTGAGCTGATTCGCAATACCCTCCCCTATCAACACACACAAGTAAAACCTCCACAGAGGATCCAGCATCTCTAGGGGACAGAGTCCCACATCTTTTTCTTTCATTTTTGTTTGCATTGTTTTATTATTTAAAAAGCAACAGCAACAGAACAAAACAGGATCTCTCTACATAGCTCTGACTGTCCCGGAACTCACTATGAACACCAGGCTGGCTTCAAACTCAGAAATGCACCCGCCTCTGCCTCCCCAGTGCTTGAATCATAGGAATGCACCACAAGGCCTAGCTAGAATCCCACAGTTTACTCCTCCCCACCCCCCATGCTCTTCCACCACACATAGTTTCGAAAACAAATAAGATTATACTGATTAAATTGATCACATAGTTTTATTTTTTGTTTTTGTTTTTGTTTTTGTTTTTTATGAAACTCAAAGGGCTGGAGGTGTCGTTCAGGGGTAACTTTCATAACAATTATAACTTGGCATAATTAAGAACCTTTGTTCAATCCTTCCCATCCAAAATAAGACAAACTGACTCCTGACCATTAGACAGCTCCATGCAGTTCCCTTTAAACCGATCACTCAGCCCTTTTAAAATGAGACATTTATTGTGAGAGGATAGCACAGGCTCAAAATAAGGATAGATCTACTTTTAAAAGAAGAGTTGTAAAACAAAACTTTTAGACTGACGACGGTGGTGCACGCCTTTTAAATCTCAGCACTTGAAAGGCAGAAGCGAGTGGATCTGTGTAAATTCAAGACCAGCCTCGTCTACAAATAAAGTTCCAGGCCAGGCAGGACTGTTAACACAAAGAAAACTTGCTTGAAAATAAGTAAATAAACAACTACTACTACTACTACTACTACTACTACTACTACTACTACTACTACTACTAATAATAATAATAATAATAATAATAAAGACCACAAGCCTAGAATTTGAGTCCAGGAGGCTGCTGTAAGTCTCTTTGTCACCTTGGTTGGACACACAGAGCACCTAAATTAGTTCAGTTCCCTGCTCCGTAGAGGTATTGAAGATTATTTCGGACCCAGATGTGTTCCTGCATCCTTACAACCATAGCACTTAGGTGGGGAGAAGGGGTCTGGAGGGAGGTCTAGAGACAAGAAGACAAGGTGCTCAGGATCGTTCTATGTTACACAGGGTTGAAGACAAGCCAGAGCTATATGAGGCTGTCTCAACACCCCCCCCCAAAAAAACAACAAAAAGATCATTTCAAAACTTCAAAAGATGGTGATTAGTTTACTTCCTAAAGTTTCAGTTATCCCCATCTCCTTCCTAACTTCCTTCTAGTGAAATCTATGACCACCATTTTGGTGCATAAAGTTTTACTATATACGTTGTCTTTTTCCAGTCTCAGGATATTGAGTTCGATGGAAGGCTAAGAAATATAATTTTAGCTACGTGTGGAGGTATTGCAGAACCAAGATCATTTCGAGTCCAAGGCCTGACCTGGCAGGCTCTAGAATGATGCTCTTTCTCAAAAGAAAGCAAAGAACAAAACAGAAGGAAGGAAGGAAGGCGCACGGTTCCTCCAGGAGCCCAAGCCCACACTTGGGTATGACGTACTTTGAGTGACTTTCTTAGGGAAGGATAACGATGTTTTCAGGTGTGTCTTATGTAGTAAGTTCACCATCCAAGAGGTAAAAGCAGAAAGATTGCCGTGGTTTCGAGGACAGCCTGGCTTTCCGAGGGAGCTTCAGCCTGTGCTGCATACGCTGTGAGACCCTTATGTGCGTACAGCATGCACAGACTTTGAGGACGTTGTGATAAGTGGGACAAGCTAGTCAAGGACAGCAGGAGCCCACTCCGGTGGCGCAGGCCTGTAATTCCAGCTACTAGGCATGCTTAGGCACAGGGATCAGGTCACAAGGTCAAGGGTGGCTTGGATGACTTAGTGAGACTGCACCTCTAAGCAGAAAGCACAGAAGAGGACCCAGGCTCTGTAGCTCAGCACAGGGTACTTGTTTATTATGCGGGAGGCTCCAGCGCTACAAAAAAACATAAATATATATAAAAAAATACTCGACAGCTGTTATATTAGTGACCTAGTAGTCACATTTACAGAGATAGAAATGGATCCTGTCTGGCTATGCAGGCAGCAGTAGGACTGATGATTCTACGGTCCCATCCCTGCCAGATCAGCAGGCCGTCCCCCATCCATTCCGGGTTCCGGAAGCATCTGGAATGACACCTGGAACAGCTGCTAGGGAGGCTGAGCTGACACCACCTGGGGCTGGGTTCCCCCCTCATCCACCCGGCAGTGCAGGTGTCTGAGACTTCACAGTGTATGAACACTTGGTACTGCTGAACCTTATACGCACTATCTGGATGAGTAGCTCCCTGTCCTGCCAGGTCTGTGTGCATGTGTCTGTACGTGCTTAGGGTCCCCTCTTGCGCCATTTTAAAAGAGCATATTCGGGGTTGGGGATTTAGCTCAGTGGTAGAGCGCTTGCCTAGGAAGCGCAAGGCCCTGGGTTCGGTCCGCAGCTCCGAAAAAAGGGGAAAAAAAAAAAAGAGCATATTCAACCCATCATCAGACACGACCCCACTCCCCTGTCACTTCTTCAACACTTGATGCCAAACTCAGCACCCACCCTAGCCCAGGTTCTTCTCTTGCCCTGGGCAGGAAATTCCAGGTATCCCAAACATGGCATCCCGGGCCTGAGACTGAGACTTGGCAGAACAGATACAATCCTTGTGGCACACAATGGGTTCCAGCAAAACACACACACACACTCACTAGCCAAAAGTGGGAAACAATGGCTGGACTTGGATTTCAGCTCTTGAACAGCTGGCTCTGACACTGGTTCTGAGGTAGGATGAGGGTGGGTGGAAAACAGGAAGCAGCCAGAGGGAGGCTGCTGACAACATTTGTTGTAGGACCCAAGGGCCCCTCTGCTGGCAGATTGCCCCACTGAGAGATGTACTCCTTGGGTAAGCTTCCCTCCCAGCACCAGCTCAGCCCCCACTCTAAGGCCTTCACTGGACTGGCTAGAACTGGCTTAGAGAAAAACACGACAGCACATGTGATAAACTGCCCAAACTTGGTGAGTACAAAGGCCTGATCAACAAGTCCTCACGACTCCTCCAGGTCCACAGACCACAGGAGCATCTATCCTTCCGTTTATTAGGGGTATGTGGGCAAGCAAGAGGGTGTGTCTCTTCCTTTAGACTGTAAGAAACTTGGCGAGGCCAAGGATCACTGCTTTCCCTGTTTGTATTAATTCATTCTTTCATTAAGTTAGCATTTATTGCCAGGAACTACAGCTTGTATCTGCAATCGCTTGGGAGATGCAGGCAGGACAACCAGAGTCATCCACAGTTTGAGACCAGTCAGGGCTATGTGAGACTTTGTCTCATCTACATACATACGTACATATGTACGTGCGTGTGTGCGTGCGTGCGTGCGTGCGTGCGTGCATGCGTGTCTGTGTGTCTGTGTGTGTGTCTGTGTGTCTTTCATTTGGTAGAGTACTTGCCTAGCAGGCACAAGGCACTGGGTTCAACTCAAACCAGGCACCGTGTCAACTGCCTGTAATCTCAGTACTCAGAAAGCAGAGGCAGGAGGATCAGGAACTCAGTTATCCTCAACTACATAGCCAGTGTGAGGTGAGCCTGGGTGTACAGGATTCAGCCTCAGAAACAAAACATTTAAGTAATACTCATTGGGCATCTTGCACTGAGCAGGGGTTCCCTCTCTGTTCCTAACCACAGAATCTACCATCACGTAAGACTCTGGCAGCCAAAGAGGAAAAATCTCCATGGGTAGGTCAATGCAAGCAAGAATGAATGAAGCGACACATTCTTGTTGTCTTGTGTCTGAAGCTCACTTGGTAAATGTGAAAGGGAGTCTAGGGGGGCTGGGGATTTAGCTCAGTGGTAGAGCACTTACCTAGGAAGCGCAAGGCCCTGGGTTTGGTCCCCAGCTCCGAAAAAAAAGAACCAAAAAAAAAAAAAAAAAAAAAAAAGAAAGGGAGTCTAGGACAAGAGGCAGGAAACTCAAGCACCCTCCTCTCAGTTGGGAGTTAGGGAGGCCTAGAAGGATAAAGCTATGTTTCTGAGGGCCTGGAAAGAGAGATACTCAGAAAAAATATGCTCAGGGGCTGTGGTAGCATCTTGACTGTTCTAAAGAATTATAGCTATTGCTTAGGCCTGGGATCAAAGCCAGAAATGAACCAGCTTTGACGAGTAATCACCACTGTGAGGGAAGACCTTACTATCCCAAAGTCATCTGGTTGCCAGCAAATTCATTCCCAGGCCCGCCAAAGAACAGCCACTGAGTTATGAATTTGGGTGTCGTTCTTGCTCAGAGACCAGCTAATCTTCTCAGTACCGTTCAAATTTTACTATATGCGCTACTGCCATGAGCACATTAAGTCATATACTGAAAAGCAGAAATTCAAGCCAAGAGTTTGATGGCCACCAGCCTGGGTGCTCCCGCACCAGCTGAACCCATGAGTTTCCTCAAGCATAGGTCGGTGGTAAAGCAGTCCTAAGCAGAGTGCCTGGGGTCAAATGCAGCTGTGGCCACCACCTAGCGTGACCTGACCATAGCCAAATGACTGAAGCTCTCCTTCTGTGTCCATTTCCCCATCTATAAAAGCAGACTAAAAATAGCATCTAGCTCAGAGTTGTGGGTCAAATAATTCATACACTGTCCTAGTTTTTTTTTTCTGTTGCAGTGATGAATTACTCTGGCAAAGGCAACTTAAAGGAGAAAGGGCTTATTCTGGCTCCCAATTACAGGTTAGAGATCATCACGGCTGGAAAATCACAGCAGGGGGTGCTTGAGTGAATTGGTTACTTTGTATCCACACTCAGAGAATATGTGTCCCTTTAGCTCTTTCCTTTTGTACAGTCCACAGCCCCGGAATGGTGCAAACCACTTTCAATCTGAACCTTCCCAAACAACATCCACATGGCCAGAAGCTAATGTCCTGAAGTGTGTTTGCAGGCTTGTCCTTAGATGACTGCGTAGTCTAGCGAGTAACGTTAATACTAGTCATCACATACACACAAAGGGCTCAGGCTAGTGCCTGGTTCACAGGATGATCTCCCACCAACAAGGACTCTAAAGCTCTGGAAGGTTGCTGTATTACCTTCCTGCTGCTGGGGCACAATACTTTCGACAAAAGCAACTTGAGAAAGGAGGAGCTGTTTTTCTCACAATTTTTTTTTCTTTTTTTCGGAGCTGGGGACCGAACCCAGGGCCTTGCACTTGCTAGACAAGCGCTCTACCACTGAGCTAAATCCCCAACCCCTTTACTCACAATTTAAGGGGATACAGTCCGTGGAGTTTTATTAGAATAACATATATGCTGTGGTCCTGCTAATCCAACAATGACTGCCTGTGAATGGAAGGTCCAAGAACTCAGTAGTTGTTCCATCCAGGAGGCTGGATGTCTTAGCTGGTCTATGCTGGCAACTCTCAGAAGCAGGCTGCAGCGCCAGTGAAGGAATGGCCTTGCTAGTGAGGTGAGAGCAAGCAAGCAAAGAGAGCGGCTTCCTTCTTCCAGAGCCTTTACATGGGCTTCCGGCAAGCTGTGGCCCAGATTAGAGGTGTGTCTTCCCACCTCAAAGATCTGGCTCAGAAGTGGGTCTTTCCACTTCGAATGATTAAGCAAAACCCCTCGCAGGTATATTCAGCCAATTTTTAGTCAATTCCAGATGGAGTCAAGTTGACAACCAAAGTAGCCATCGCAAGGCCGCCTCTTGCCAACTTGACACACAATTATACCTCCTCATGTTGTGCTAGGTCTCCAAGTGAAACAATAACCAGGTCATGACTATGCCTACCATGCTCTGACTGCCAAAAAAATGCATTAGAAGTTGAACATAGGGCTGGAGAGATGGCTCAGGGGTCAAGAGCACTGGCTGTTCTTCCAGAGGTCCTGAGTTCAATTCCCAGCAACCACATGGTGGCTCACAGCCATCTGTAATGGGATCCGATGCCCTCTTCTGGTGTGTCTGAAGACAGCCACAGTGTACTCATATATATATAATAAATAAATCTTTTTTTTAAAAAAAGAGAGAAAACCCCACAAATATCTGTACGAACATTTTTAATAATTTATTGAATTTTATTTTATATGCGTTGGTGTGGGTGTGTCAGATTCCCTGGAACTGGAGTTACAGACAGTTGTCAGCTGCCGTGTGCGTGCTAGAAATCGAATCTGCTGATCCTGTAGCAGAAGCCAGCGGCCTGGAACCAGACCAATGACTCACTACAATGAGCATTTGCAAGTAGAGCCGTTTGGACAAAAGTGTACACTGTGGGACACACAGTGAGTCCGTGCAGCTTCTACAGCAAGATTCTGTTTCGTTTTGCCAGAGAGCTCGGAAGGGCAGAGGGCAGATATGAAGGGATGGGGAGATGAATGGAATTGCAGTACATGACACGAAGGTCACAGAGAATCAAAAAAAAATTTTTTTTAAAAGCCATTCCATCCTTCTACCAGGCCAGGAAGGTGGTGAAACTGGTGGATTCCATGATCTTGAGCCCACTCAGGCTGTGAATGATTTCCTTGGTCAGAAGAATACTGTGTGCAATACCATGACACTGACTAAGACCCTCCATGGATGGTGGCTCTGGCAGAAGCATTCTGTACAGGAAAGGCAAATCCATTACTAGAATAAATATCTTCTCCCATAAGAGCAAAGTGATGTCTTTTCCCATGGACGGAGTAGACTAATGCAGTCAACCCGCCACGAGGCCACCGGCTGGTCAGAAAGGTCACGATGGGAAAATTGGTGAGAATTCCCCCTGAGGAAGAAGTCTGAGGATAGATCTCTCCACTTGGGTGAAGGATGTAGATGCTGGGTCCCTCAAACGCTCATCAAACGGTGCCTTCAGCTGAGGACGAGTTCAGTTACCAAGTAGACAGGATGACCCATCTGTGGACTGTCAGCCTCTCTCCCCAGCCATCCCTGTCATTGCCCGATGGGCCCAGGAACAAAGTGGCTGTGGTGGCAGAGATGGGCGTATGCTGCTGCCATAGTCACTTAGCCAGGAATCAGAGGGAGACCAGTGTTGACTTGGCATTTCTCTCCTTCTCCCTCTTTATTTAGACCAGGACCCCAGCTTGTGAAATGGGGGCCGCTCACTTTAAAGGTGGGGTTTCCCTCCTTTGTGGAAGCTGTCTGGAAATGCATATGTAGAAATGACTAGCATTGCTCCTGGGTGAATTTAAACCAATAAAGCTGACAAGGGAGATTCCCTTCCACAGGCACCCAGCTACGGAGAATAGAGCTACGATGTAAAGGAGGTCTTAGCCCTCTCTAATTCTTAGATGACATTACTTGTGTGTGTGCGCATGCGTACATACAAAGAAATGGGCACAAGAACGTCCCCAGGCTCAGGGCCCCCAGCCAGATCCTAAGTCATGGTCACTTTACTTCCAGGCACTGTACTGTACTTGAGGAGATTCCAAATAAACGGAGCCAGAGATGGCCGCCATCTTTTGCCTAGAGAGACATTGGTGTTCACACACATTTGTTTTCTCCCCAGGATTAAAAAACCAAGACTGTGACTGTGAGACCAGCCTGGTCTACAGAGGGAGTTCCAGGATAGCCAGAGGTACACGAAGAAACCCTGTCTTGAAAAAACAAAACAAAACAAAAAATAGAAATTAAAGAAGAGACGTAACTAGACAGGGAGGCACCATGATGGGGGGGAGACACTGATGCTAGAAGCTTCCTTAGAGTCTGTTGAATGGACTCTTCTTTTTCCGTGTGAAACTTGGGCCTAGAAATAAGAGACTTGGTCGCATGGGATGCTTCTGATGGTCCATCTGTTTTAGTCAGTGTTCTACTGCTGTGAAGAGACACCATGACCACAGCAAGTCTCATAAAGAAAAGCATCTAACTGGGGCTTGCTTACCGTTTCAGAGGTTTAGTCCATTATTGTGGTGGCTGGGAGACTTGGTACTGAAGGAGTAGCTGAGAATTCTACATGGGGACCCACAAGCATCAGGAAAAGAGAGAGAGAGAGAGAGAGAGAGAGAGAGAGAGAGAGAGAGAGAGAGAGATTGGAGAGGAGAGGAAAGGAGAGAGGAGAGGAGAGGTGGGTGTGTGAGTCTAGGACTGGCTTGGGGTTTTGAAACCCCAAGGCATACCATCTCCAGTGATGCACTTCCACCAACAAAACCACACCTACTTCAACAAGGCCACACCCACTCCAACAAGGCCACACCCACTCCAACAAGGCCACACCTACTCCAACAAGGCCACACCTACTCCAACAAGGCCACACCCACTCCAACAAGGCCATACCTACTCCAACAAGGCTACACTTACTCCAACAAGGCCACACCTACTTTAACAAGGCTACACCTACTCTAACAAGGCTACACCTCTAGCCCTTTCAAATAATGCCACTCTCTAAGGAATCAAATATATGAGCCTATGGGGTATATTCTTATTCAAGCCACCATATCACCCTCCTTTTATCACAGGCCTCTATGGCTACCTGTAGCAAATAACCCAATAATTTAGTGGCCTAAGACTGTTTTTTATTAACTCTAAGACTCCTTCGGGTTGGGGATTAGGACAGGCCTCAGCTGGGTGGTTCTGCCTGTCTCGCATGCAGATGAGCTAGTTGGAGGACTGAAGCGATAATGTATTTGTGGGTACTTCTGTCTCCAGGTGGTCTCAGGGCCTCAATGTGTCCTCTCACTGGGGATAGTTTAAGCTTCCTTCTAGAATAGTGATCTCAGGGCACTCAGACTGACCACATGGCAAACCATCATCCCTCCAAATGCAGAATCCCAAGAGAATCCGGGGAACCTGCACCATGTTTTGTTAAACAACCAGAAGTCACCTCGCGTCTCTCTTCTGCTTGAGTCACAGGGCTGCCAAAGGCAATGTGGACATCATTTCTCAATGAGGAGATGTCGGACATAGGATAAGAACCCATGGGGGCTGGAGGGATGGCTCAGTGGTTACGAGCACTTGCTGCTCTTTCAGAAAACCCGAGTTCAGTTCCCAGCACAAAACCTGCCCAGCTCACAAGCACGTTTAATCTAGCTCCAGGGCATCTGTCCTGTAAGGGTAGCTACACACGTGTGCATATAAACTCATGCCACATGCACATAAATGTTAAAAATAAATCTTAAAAATAAAACAAAAACAAGGCCAGGCAGTGGTGGCACACACCTTTAATCCCAGCACTCAGACAGAGGCAGTAGAGGCAGACGGATCTCTGTGAATTCGAGGTCAGCCCGGTCTACACAGAGTCCCAGGACAGCCATAGTGAGACTCTGTCTCAACAAATCAAAATGAACAACGACAACAACAAAAACAAAACAAGGCAAGAACAACTCAAAGGTGTTACAGAGGGCTGGAGAGATGGCTCAGTGGTTAAGAGCTCTGACTGCTCTTCCAGAGGTCCTGAGTTCAAGTCCCAGCAACCACATGATGGCTCACAACCATCTGTAATGGGATCTGTGTGTGTAATTGTATACAAAAAAAATAAATCTTTTAAAAAAAAAGGTGTTACAGAGCAGAAAAGAGTTCCCATATATCCTTTTTGCCCCAGTTTCTTAGTGCTGATACTTATTACTGTTTATTTATTTTTATGTTATCATAACAGTGATTTGACTGCGTGTATGTCTCTGTGAAGTCGGATCCTCTGGAACTGGAGTTACAGACAGTTATGAGCTGCCATGTGGGTGCTGGGAATTGAACCCTGGTCCCCAGCCAGTGCTCTCAACAGCTGAGCCATCTCTCCAGCCCTTCTGCTGATTATTTTGATGTGGTATATTTATTATTTAATGTGTTCATTTATTATTTATTTTTATTATTACACTTATTTATTCCTTTACTTTATCTATGTATTTACTTCATGTATATACCCGTGTGTAGGTCCGCAGGCCCCAGCCTGCATGTGAAGGTCAGACTATGACTTGCAGGAGTCCATCCTCTCCTTTCACCATGTGGCTGTCCAGGAGCGAACTCACGTACTCAGGCTCCATGGCAAGCGCTTTCATCCGCTGAGCCGTCTCTCTAGCTCACTACCATCAGGATTTAGTCTTAGACACTGAGGCACATTTGCTGGCCTCACTTTTATCAGGATTACCCTGACCAATACAAGGTCACAGAGGACCATCGCAGAAGGTTGCAAAATCTCAATGAAGAGGCAACGGTAGAAAACTGAAGAGCCAAGCTCAGGTGAGCCGCAGCCAAGAGAGGAGTGACTAACATGGAGACAGCTCTGAGTCTGCCCTGCTGGGATGGAAACGTTGGGGTCACCTATGAGCAGTTCCCGGGGCTAAAAAATCACTTTGAGAAAGACCGCCGCCTTAAGGAGGAGACTCTAGAGACCTTGGCTGACAAACTCAAACTGACAAAAGGACGGATTAGGATTTGGTTCTCCAAGAAAAGGCACGAGATGAAGCTCAGGCAGTGGTCTAAGGCCCGCAAGAATTGGGAAATGGACAGTTAGCATTTGACACCAAGAGGGACCACCAGGAAGAACCCGGAGGAGTCCTCTCAGAATGGCCCTGGACTCTCAGATGCTTCAAAAACCTTGAAGATGGGTTGGGGATTTGGCTCAGTGGTAGAGCGCTTGCCTAGCAAGCGCAAGGCCCTGGGTTCGGTCCCCAGCTCCGAAAAAAAGAACCAAAAAACAAAAAACAAAAAACAAAAAACAAAAAAAACCCTTGAGGAGTCTCACACTCTCTTCTGGGTACCAAAGCAGAGACAGCATGTCATAGCATTTCTGACTCCCTACAGTAGGATCTTTTTGTTAATGTTTTCTCAACTTCCTTGTTGGGGCAGGGGGTTGTCATGGTTTATGTCTATCGAAGGTACATTAATAGTAAAGCTTGCATTCATACCAAAAAGAAAAAAAGAAAGAAAAGACAATGGTAGTGGGCCAGTGAGATGGCTCAGCAGATAAAGGTGTCTGTGGCCAAGCCTGACAATCTGAGTTCGATCCCTAGAATCTACATGGTAGAAAGAGAGAACTGACCTTTGAAAATTCTCCTCTGGCCTCCACATGTAGCCTGTGGCACATGTCCATCCATAAACATACACAAGAAATAATAAATAAACACAATTAGGTAAAAAGAAAGAAGTAACAGTGGCCTGGACCACGGTGTGTAGTCAACTTGGGAAAAGCAGCAAATACTTCTTCATTATTTGTTGTTTGAGACAGGATTTCCATGTGTGGCCTTTGCTGCCTTGGAATACACTTTGTAGACCAGGCTGCTCTCAAACTCAGGGATCCTCCTGCCTCTGTCCCTGGATTTCTGGCTTTAAAGGCATGTGCCACCATGTCTGGCTAAATTCTTGACAGATTTAAAGGCAGACTTTGCAGAATGTGGCTTGTAAGAGAAAGAAGAGGGTCTGAGGTGATGGCCCAGTGGATATAGGACTTGCTGGACACTCCTGAACCCCTGAGTGGGAATCTCCAGGACCTACCAGAGCCGGGGATACTGCACCTATGTCTTCCAGTGTCTCCTTGGCAACGCCTTTCTCTGGAAGCTATGGACCAGCTCACCTGGCATACTGAGTGTACTAGCAACAACAAAGATGTCCTTCCTCCAGCAAGGTCTCCTCTGACCTCCATATGCAGAGCTGTGCATGCTCATGTCATAGATATGCATGCATACACACACATATCATAGACACACATGCATGCACATACACCATACGTACACATGCACACATGTCATATACACACATTCATATATACACATCATATATATCCTTGGGTGCACACACTATATAAACATCCACCATACCTACTTTTGTATGCAGATACTATACAAACATACATCATAAATACATGTGTATATATCCACATACCACACACACTATGCATACACACATGCATACATATGTCATATATACACATATACACACCATACAAATATACATCATAAATACACTTGTATGCACACACAATATAAACATACATCATGCATACATGTATATAAACAATACCATATATACACATGCATTGGTGCATCATACATGTACATGCATACACATGCACCATACAAACATATACTATACATACATATGTATGTACAGACATCACACATACCCATGCTTGCACACACACACCATACACAGCATACACACACATATATACATCATACACACACATGTATACACACGCAAAGATAAAAGAGAAAGGAAGAGGGCTGGAGAGCTGGCTCAGTGGTCAAGTGCTTGTTATGCAAGCGTGAAGTTCTGAGTTTAATCCCAGAACTGATATAAGAAAACCAAATGTGGTGGCAGACAGCTTTGCCTACTCAGTAAACTCTAGGCCAGTCAGTGACCCTGTCTAAAAAAACCAAGGTGGGTGGATAGCTTCTGAGGAGCCAAGGGGTTGGTCCTCTGAACTCCACACATGCCCAAATGAGAGAGAGAGGGAGAGAGAGAGGGAGAGAGAGAGAGAGAGAGAGAGAGAGAGAGAGAGCAGAGAGAGAGAGAGAGAGAGAGAGCAAACACGACACAGTCATGATGACTGTGGCCTAACCTGAGACAGGTGGAGCATCCACTAACTGAGACAGGAAAAACTGACAGGAAAGCTGTTTGGAGCGGAAATCAGGGCTTTGCATTCACAAAGGTTAAGTCTCACTATGTAGCCTAGGCGGGCCCGAAGTATACAGTTAACTTACCTCAGCCTCCTGAGTGCTTCGATTACAGATGTGAGCCACTATGTCCAGCTTCAACAAAAATTTTTGAAGCATTTGTAGTAAAGGGGACTGTTGGGATAAACAGTATTCAGGGGAGTTTTATCCCACTTAGATCATTTAGTTCCCAAATAAAAGATACAAACCTTTAGACTTATAATAAGCCTTAAAGCACTAGAGCTGTCCAGACATCAACCCTCTGTGCTAGTTTGTCTGCTTCCTGTCAATAATCATGAGATATCACTTGCCATTCAGCCTGGGCTGTTCCTACTCTGACAGGCCAGCCCTCAAGACCAGGTGGTCACCATCCATCTACCCCAAGGTGGCTTTCTTCTTCCTCCTCTCCTTTCTTCTTCTGTGTCCCTACCTAAGCCCCCCCCAATCTGGGCACCTCTGCTTTGCCCACTCTTCTACCCAGCCCAGGCTGCAGACATCTTTATTAACCAATCGGGCATAACTTGGGGGACAAGGTTTATACAACATAAACTAGTACACAGGGGGACCTGTTGTCTTGGAGTGACCAGGTCTTGGGATTCGGAATTAAGCATTTGAATACATTGTAGCACTACAGGGGAGTGGTAAAAAAAATAAATAAATATATGTAGCTGGACTCTATAGAGAAATAGAGGTTGTCTGTTTGGTTTTTCTCTCCTAATAATTTTTAAAAGACGGAATCTCACCGTGTAGCACTAGCCGGCCAGACTCCCCTGCCTGGGGAAGTAGACCAGGCTGGCCTCGAACTGGTAGAGATCTTTCCAAGTGTTGGGATTGAAGGTGGTGCTGCCGTGCCTGGTTCTTAACATGAACTTTAATTGATGTTGGAAGGATTCCAGGAGGACCAGGGGCAGCTCCCTCTGGAGACCTAGACCACAGGAACTCACATGGGACATTGCCAGTGCACTGTACTAGTCAAAGTAAGTCATAGAGGTCAGCCTGGTGTAAGGGACCCGTCTGCTGCTGAGAAGCAGCAGAGACACTGGGCTGGGACATGAGGGAATGTGGTCGCCATCCTTACAAGCAACCTACCATCCATGCTGGGGGAATTGTTTCTGTCATACTGAGTCATCAGGAGACTGGAACAATTCCCAGCCCCCACCCCCGAAAGGCGAAAAGTCATTAAGAATGAGAGGCAAGGGAAGAACGAGGGGGAGGCAGGCGATGTGTCAACTGCAGAGGCTGCCGCGTCAGTGAATTTTAATATATTCCATCAATGAACCAGGGCTGTTCCTTCCTCACAGCGTCTTCAGCTCAGTCACGCATCAGTGAAAATGATGTTGCCCCACCGGCAGACTGTCTGCCTTCTATATACGAGGGTCTGCAATCCATCTCCAGCACTGGGAAGGTGGGGGGAGTGGGGGAATGGAGCCACTGTTTCCTCGGGAACCTCTATTTCCATTGCCCCTTCTGTCTCCTGGTGTTAGCATGTAGATGCTCAATGTAAAGTTTTTGGATGAATTTATAATGACACCAAAGAGCAATATTTTGAACAAATATAGAATCTTTTCTTGCCTTCTTGATTGATTCCTCCCCTCTATTTCAAAAAGCAAGAATATAAGTATAATCATATTAGCCATATATAATATATACATATATACTTCAATGCTTTAGAATGTTAGGGGCTGGAGAGATGGCTCAGAGGTTAAGAGCACTGTCTGCTCTTCCAGAGGTCCTGAGTTCAATTCCCAGCAACCACATGGTGGCTCACAACCATCTATAATCAGGTCTGGTGCCCTCTTCTGGCCTGCAGGCGTATATGCAGGCAGAAAGCAGTATGATGTATACATAATAAATAAATGTTTAAAAAAAAAAAGAATGTTATACATGTTCACTGTGAGGAGAATAGAGATGATAAAAGGTATTGTTGAGAAAAAAAATCTGAGTCAGTTGTGGTAAATTCGTACCTGTAATTTTGATACTAAGGAGGGTCAGGAATTCAAAGTTATTCTTAGCTACAGGGTAAGCCCCAGACCAGCCTGGGCTACTTGAGACCTTGCTGAAAGAAAGGGAGGAAAGGAATCAATCAAGAAGGGAGGCAAAGATTCTATCATCTTATCACAAAGAGAGAACTATTACTAACGTTGGGGTCCACCATTTCTCTTACTCCCCACTCTGTTTCTATCAGAGAGAGAGAGAGACAGACAGACAGACACAGAGAGACAGACACAGAGATAAAGACAGACAGACAGAGACAGAGAAGAGACAGAGAGAGATATTCTTTTTTTTTTTTTTTGGTTCTTTTTTTCGGAGCTGGGGACCGAACCCAGGGCCTTGCGCTTCCTAGGCAAGCGCTCTACCACTGAGCTAAATCCCCAGCCCCGAGATATTCTTATATAGCCAGGCTGCTTTCATCTTGTAATTTTGGAATCCTTTAGACTTCAAAAGGGTGATTTAATAGTCACATTATGCTAACATGCCAGGCTTACATTTTCTCACCAATTGTTGATGCTTTGGGTTTGCAATTTTTTGCTAAAAATAAGAGTTTGAGGGGTTGGGGATTTAGCTCAGTGGTAGAGCGCTTGCCTAGGAAGCGCAAGGCCCTGGGTTCGGTCCCCAGCTCCGAAAAAAAAAAAAAAAAAGAACAACAAAAAAAAAAGAGTTTGAACAAAATAAACGAAGTCTAAAAGCCCACTCGTGACTCAAATCCAGAGAGCCCCCCCAGGCAAGAAGTCAGCTAGAGGGCTTGGGTGTTGTCAGATGTAGACCGTGGGCATTGTCCTGTCCCTCTAGTCTTAGCAGTAGGAGGTCACTCTGTGCAGGTAGTGAAGTCACCTACTAATGTTTTCAACGTAAAGATAGGAAAGTTCCGTAGGGAGACCCAGAGCCTGTGGGCAGTCTTCCCCTGCTGCATGTTTACTCAACAAATAAACATTTTGGAGTCTTTGTCTTGCTCGGATTTTTGAATCATTGACTCTTGAGGGGAAAGAGGCCCACAAGAGCAAATCTCTCCACTCTTTCTCACTATAAAACTCTCTCAGTCCGAGACCTAGAGCTGTGAATGGATTTGGGGATGTTCAGCGGCAGGGTCTTGAGGGGAAAGCCCGATAGGATAGGCAGTGTCTGAGCCAGGCAGCCTTCCCAGGGGTGGGCATGGAAAGGAATGGGCTATGAATACTAGGAGCAGACGGGAGGAAAGGAAAGAACGGAGGGTATACTGGGATGATATTTATGTAGATGTGGTCCGTCCTGGAAGAGGTAACAGAAGAAAGAAAGAAGCCAACAGAGAGCAGGCGCTGACCTACGAAGCCAGTGACGAAGGCTCTGCAAGCTGGGGAGGCGTGGGCTGGTGACAAGAGGAAGGTGGCGAGCAAGCGTGTCTTCTGTGTGCTAGGGCTAAAACATGAGAACCGTGAAGGGCTAATGAAAATCATGATGCGCAGTAGACAAGGGCACGCAGAGGCGGGCGTGGGTGAGGGGCAGAGTGGGGCGAACGGGTGGGGTGGGGTGGGGGAGAAGATGGAAAAACAGCAGGGTGCGCACCTTCGGTCCATGCTTTACGATATATGCCCATTTCAGTTCCTTTGATTTTCTAATTTCGGAGGAAGAAAGCGAAGCTAGGGGGCTGGGGGCCGCGAAGGGAGGCGCAAAGAGGGCTAGGGGTGCCAGGGCCGAGTGGCAGCGCGAGGTGTGGCCGTGCGTAGCGGGGGTGGGCGCGGGGCGCAGTCGGTGCGGGGCGGGCCGCGGCGGCGGGAGGGGAGAGGCGGGCTCCGCCGGCACACGCCGCCCCTGGCAGGGGGCCGAGCGCGCGCGAGGAGCCGCTACCGCCGCTCGGGGTCGCCTGCAGCCCCAGATTCCCGAGCGCTCGGCTGGCATGGCAGCCACCTCGGTGCCGAGCCCCGCGGCCAGCTAGGGGCGGCCCCCTGGCCCAGTCCGTCGGATCCCGCTTGACTCTGCGCCCTGGGGACGCGTCGCCTCCCAGCCGGAGGTGAGAAGCTAGGAAGACGCGGTCCCCCGGAGAGGACCTCAGGCCCAAGCGTGGCGGAGCGAGCGGGGTGTGGGGGGGACTGTGAGAGCCAGGCCTGGGTGGGTGGATGTCGGGGGACCCGAGAGATCTCTTGCAGCCAGGAACTGGGAGCCGTTCTTCCCCCAGCGCCAGCCCCCACGTCCCGTCGTGCTCGCCTTTCAGCGCTGTCCCCATCCTTTTGGACCCCTCCACCTGGATCGCGATCGCAGCCCTGGCTGTTCCCGCGCCATGGCCACGCTCGCTGCTGCCCATCCTTTGGCCTCTTTCCTGCAGACCTGGCTAGTGGGTTCCTGCCTCCAGTCTCTTCGCCTGTTCATCCCTTCCTCGCCCCCGCCCTCCCACTCCCACCCCGAGAGTCCCTCTCCTTCTCTGGCTCCTGTCACTTGGAACCGGTATCAGTGCCGCTATCTCCGCGTCAAGCCGCTTCCCAGCTAATGCCATCCCACAGGTGTCTACACGTCTGGCCGTTCATCCGTCCGTCCCTCCTGAGGCCGGAACTGACCATGCCCAGCGGCTGCCGCTGCCTAAATCTCGTGTGCCTGCTGTGCATCCTGGGGGCAACCAGCCAGCCTGCCAGAGGTGAGCGTGCTCCAGGAATTGGGTCCTGGCTCTCCTCAGCCGTCTTCGCTGGCACGTTGACCTCTGCCGGCTGGAGACGGCACTGCAGCCGCCCCATTCCATCGGGCTGGTGAAATCTAGGTGCTCTCGTTGGAATGGGACGCTCATCCGTGCCCATGACTTGAGCCCGTCTGACTGCTGAAACCTCTGCCAAGTTCCACGCCTGGGAAATCAGACTTTAACCCAGACTCAGCCCACTACACCAATCTCTTTCAGCGGATGACTGCAGCTCCCACTGTGACCTGGCCCACGGCTGCTGCGCTCCTGACGGCTCTTGCAGGTATGTGCCTCAAATCCTTTCCTCCCCACTTTTCTGTCCTCCTCACTCTAGAGCAGGTCAAAAACACATAACAGTATCTAGGCGCTTAAGACCTTCTTTGTTTTTACACAACAGGATGACCAGTCCCCTTCCCTCCCCGTACCTCATTTTGCCTCTTACTTAAGAGCTTGTATACCCAACTCTTTATTCTCTCAAGGGCGTCTGTCCCTCGAGATGCCCATAGACACACCTGAAGCTTGAGAGTTTAGGGACTGAGAGCCACAGGAGAAAGGAAACGGAAGACAAAGGCTGCAGGAGGAGGGTGGCTGCAGGGGGATGATGGTTTGTTCCTTGGAGAATTCTACCATTGACTCAGCTTGGCACACTGGGCAAACTGTGTGGCAGAGAAGGTTTTGAACATGAGAAGGGAGCCAGTGAGGGCAGAGACTTGGCATGGAGCTGGGGTACTTGAGACTAGACATCCTCGGTGGGTTTATAAAAAATAAGTCGCTGAGCAGTGGCTCCTTTAATCCCAGCACTTGGGAGGCAGAGACAAAGCAATCTCTGAGTTCAAGGCCAGCCTGGTCTACAGAGTGGGAGGGTTTAGGACTGCCATGGCTACACAGAGGAATCCTGTCTCTGTGTAGACATGTGAAAAACAAAACAAAAAGTCATAGAGCTGGTGTGGTGACACATACCTGTGATTTTAGTGTTTGTGAAGCGATGCTAGAAAGGTCAGGATTCCAGGCTAGCCTTGTCTACTTGAGACAAAAGATAAAACAAACACTCGCCCCCCAGCAAAACAACCCAGATACTTGTTTGTTCGGAGTCTGAAGGGAAGAAGGTCCTCAGAAAGACTCCCACTCTTTCAAATGTGCATAACCAGACACTCCATGGATGGCACCAGAGGCTTTACAGACATTGTTTTATTTGAGAATACTCTTCAAGGGAGACATTTTTTTCCTCAGTGTTCGGGTGAGAAAAGAGATTATGAAAGGCTAGACAAAATGCCAATGCTGAACTTCAACACTGGAGTCTGTCCGATTGCTTATGTGTCCATCTGCCCAGCCCTGCACCTAGCTAGAAGCTCTGGTTCTATTCCACGCAGCGCACACACCCTGATCTTGTGTTTTCCCCACCAGGTGTGACCCAGGCTGGGAGGGGCTGCACTGTGAGCGCTGTGTGAGGATGCCCGGGTGCCAGCACGGTACCTGCCACCAGCCCTGGCAGTGCATCTGCCACAGTGGCTGGGCAGGAAAGTTCTGTGACAAAGGTAGGATGGAGGTGCTATTGGCTATAGAGCCCATGTGTTCTAGAACAGCCATTAACATTTCCTATTCACCGAGCACCTGTGGTGTTGTGTTCAAATCCTCAAATAGTGTATTTTTATGTGACCCTCTCTTGGTGTCTGAAAGGATTCTCAACATTACCCCGTGATGTTGGAAAGGCAGCTACTATAAATTATATGCATTTTTAGATTTTTTAAAAAATATATAGGTGCTTTGTCTGCATGTATACCTGAAGGCTGGAAGAGGGTATTAGATTGTGAGCTGCTGTGTGGGTGCTGAGACTTGAACTTAGGACCTCTGGAATAGGTCTTAACTGCTGAGGCATCTCTTCAACCCCAAACTGTACCCATTTTAAACATGATAAAACTATGGTCCACAGAAGAGCCAAGACCAGGGGTTTGGTAGCAGGGTACCAAAGGTCTGAAGTGTGAGCCCTATTCAGAGCTTTGGATCTGGACCACATGAGTCCTGGGGACCAAATATGAGTGGCTATTCCACATCTTCTTCCCCCTCTCCAGATGAGCACATCTGTACTTCACAATCACCCTGCCAGAATGGAGGCCAGTGTGTGTATGACGGGGGTGGTGAGTACCACTGTGTGTGCCTGCCAGGCTTCCGTGGACGTGGCTGTGAGCGCAAGGCTGGACCTTGTGAGCAGGCAGGGTGAGTGCTGGACCCTGGGGGAGCTAGACCAGAATCTGGTGTTGAAGAAAGAGGCAGGGCTGTCAGTAGAATGGGGGACTGAGAGTCAGGCCCACACAAGGACACCTCAGGAGAAAAACCCGTGTGACAGTGTGCCTGGTTCAAATGCTCGACCTCTTTGTAACAGAGCCATCGCTTCTCGGCCAGTGATGATGTGGTGGTGGAGGAGGAGGGCGTGGGAGGGGAGGCACCAAGGACTCCCTTTACTTTCTTACAAAAGCTGACATGCAGCCTTAAGAGCTGGCTGGCTCTTTCAGTGCAGATTATGAAACGTCCACAGGGCTGGACTTGCCCCACTTCCGCTACAGACCTAAGAGCCTGTGGAGGGAACAGCCAGCTCCGCTCTGAGCCCTGAGCCCGGGCCAGGCCACGTGCTAACTGCTTGACATCGGGTTCTCTCGTTTAACCCACACGATTTGGCTATTTTTGTTCTCATTTTAAAAATAAGGTTATTTGAAACTCAGAGGGAAGGGGGGGGGGCGTTCAGGACACGGATCGGCAAGTGGATACCAATGCTCTCTCCTCTCCCACCTCAGCTTCCCGTGCCAGAACGGAGGGCAGTGCCAGGACAACCAGGGTTTTGCCCTCAACTTCACCTGCCGCTGCTTGGCGGGATTCATGGGTGCCCACTGTGAGGTCAATGTGGATGACTGTCTGATGCGGCCTTGCGCTAACGGTGCCACATGTATTGACGGCATAAACCGCTTTTCCTGCCTCTGTCCTGAGGGCTTCGCTGGACGCTTCTGCACCATCAACCTAGATGACTGTGCTAGCCGCCCGTGCCAGAGAGGGGCCCGCTGCAGGGACCGTGTCCATGACTTTGACTGCCTGTGCCCCAGTGGCTATGGTGGCAAGACTTGTGAGCTTGTCTTACCTGCTCCGGACCCTGCCACAATAGGCACCCCGCAAGCGCCCGCCTCAGCTGTGGTGGTGCCTGCTACGGGGTCGGCCCCTCACAGTGCAGGGGCAGGCCTGCTGAGGATCTCAGTGAAGGAGGTGGTGCGGAGGCAGGAGGCTGGGCTTGGTGAGTCTAGCCTGGTCGCTCTGGTGGTGTTTGGGTCCCTCACTGCTGCTCTGGTCCTGGCCACTGTGTTGCTGACCCTGAGGGCATGGCGCCGAGGTATATGCCCCACTGGACCCTGTTGTGACCCAGCCCCACACTACGCACCAGCTCGGCAGGATCAGGAGTGTCAGGTTAGCATGCTGCCAGCAGGGTTCCCTCTGTCACCAGACCTGCCCCCTGAGCCTGGGAAGACCACAGCGCTGTGATGGAGGGTGGCTTTCTAGCTGCCGTCCTTACCTCCTTTCACCTCAGACTGTCACCAGCCCTCAGCTTTAGTACACCCATCCAGGGGATTTCAGCCTCACATCAGAAATATTATTTTTTTAAAACACAGAATGTAAGATAGGAATTTTATCAAATAAAATTATGAAAATGCAAGTGGGCTTCTACGGAAGGAAAACCGGCCCAGAATTCTGGGTAAAAGGGCCCACGTGGGCTGGTTCTGGGGAAGCCTCAGTCTTCGGCCCCCACTAGGAGTGGTTTTCATGGAGGAAGCCAGGGTGCTGTGTCCCCTCTGAGGGAGTGGGGGAGAGGTAGGAGCACAGAGGAGGATGTAACCAGCAGGCCTGGTGGGAAGGAGCACACGCCCCAGTGGGAGGGAGGCTCAGCACGCGGCAGGAAGGGAGTGGGCCCCCTGCTGGCTGCTCTGCAGGAGCTGCCTAAACAGGGAATGGGGCTGGTTGCGCAGGGCTGAGGGGGAGTCCAGTTCCACCACCCTCCCGGCTTGGAGCACCAGCACCCGGTCAGAGTTTAGGATCGTGTTGAGCCTGTGTGAGAGAAAGAAGGCTGTCAGTGCGGGTGGAGGACAAAGCCCTGAAACGAAACTGACCTCATGTCCTTCCAGATCCCTCCAGACTGCACCGGTCTGTGCCCCCCGCAGGTTTGAGCCCCTGGGTCTGCTATGGGAAGAATCACGGTGTCCTCCAGAGGATGCGCTACTGAGGGTCTTGATCCCCTCCCTACCTATGGTCAGAGGTCTATGTTTCTGCTGTCCCTGAGGAGTCTCACACCTGTGGGCAATGGTCAGCACTGTCTTGTTGGCAAAGCGTCTGCAGATGGTTTGCTGGAGCAGCTGGTCTGTCTTCTGGTCCACACTTGCCGTGGCCTCGTCAATGCACAAGATCTGGACAGTATGCAGCAGGGAGGGGAAGTAAGAGGGGAGACTATAACCTACTTATGGTTCCCCACCTTCAGCTTTGCCCTGAGACCCCCCTCCAGCCCACCTCCCCCCTTCCACACATCCCTGCCTCTTAGAGGTCTCTTCTTCCTATCTTACCTTAGCATCTGTGAGAAGAGCCCTTGCCAGGCATAGCAGCTGTCTCTGCCCTAGGGACAAGTCCCTGCCCCTTTCGCCCAGCTCCCCATCCAGGCCTCCTGTAAGCAGAGCACCTGTATTGTCAGTGGCCATTTTTGTTTCTTGCCTGCTCTTCCCGGCGCACCCAGGACTCACCTATGGCCATGGCCACCTCACTCAGGTGGCACTGTTCTAGGGCTTGCCACAGGGCCCTGTCCTCATGTAGGCCCTGGGGGTCCAGGTTCTCCCGAACGGTCCCACTGAACAAGAAGGGCTCCTGGGGGATGACAGCCAGCTGGGATCTGGGGAGCAAGGACATAGGGGCCAGGCTGGAGATGCGTCCATCTTCTGCGGTCCAAGTTTACCTACGCGGTCTGGCACTCCTAAGGAGATCTGGGGGTGAGAACCCTCTGCTTCCCACTCTGTATCCACCAAATCCTCAGTGAGTCAGCCCCCTACTTAGGACAGCAGGTACAGTGAGGAGCACCAGAGAGATCAAAGGCCTAGACCGAGGCTGGAAGGGATTACACTTCGTTGATGTTTTCAAAGCCAGAGAACAAAATGGCTGAACTATGGTACTGACCCAAGACAGAAGCTTCAAGGAAGGACATGAAGAGAGTGGGAATGGGGTGGAGGAGCAACTGGAAGAATATTATTGTGACATTCCCCAGGAGCCCCATGGTAAGCCACTGCAGGCCCTGGGCCAAGTTGGAGGGGGCCAAGGAAGAGCTAGAAGGTCAAGACCAACACAGCTTTGTAGGGAGGGCAGAAAAGGCAGGACAGGAGCAGCCAAGTGCTCTGGGTTTAGGATGGAGCTTCCTTCCCCTCCCCATGTTGTGGAACTGAGAGAAAGTGATGCTGAGGGTAAACTGGGAATGGGCGGGGCGTATACGCCAGATGACATCACTTGTGGCCAAGTACAACTGACCCAGACCCCAAGCTGCCCCATGTACTGCCTGCCAAGCCTGAGGCCTGAGGGCTCATGGCATCTGGGAATATAGTTCCCTGATTTAGAAGGCAACGGCTAGTGTCTGGAGCAGAAGGTATATATATTCTGGGAGCTAAGAAAGTGGCTAACCTGGGGCAAGGAAGGCCCACTGAGCATCAGCTGTGACGGTGGCCACAGCTTCGCCTGGCTACCTCCTCTTCCCTGGCTGCCCATTGGCCCTGGCTGCCTTACACCTTCCTAGAGGACTGCCCTCCCCCTGCCCCCAAATCTCCTGACCCCCAGACCTGAGCTCAGCCAGCTCCAGCTGGCTGGTGTCCACACCGTCCAGGAGCACTCGCCCTGCACTGGGCTCCAGCAGCCGGAAGAGCACCAGAAACAGGGAAGACTTGCCGGAGCCTGTGCGGCCCACAATGCCCAGCTTCTCGCCAGGCTCCACGCGAAAGGTCACCCCGTCTAGGGCATTTGGCAGCCCTGGCCGATACACCAGCACCACATCCTGGAACTCCACACTTCCCTGGGTCAGCCAGCTGACGCGCTGGTGGGGTGACTGTGGGAAGGGGGTGAAGGAGAAATGAGGATGAGAGGATTGGGGGGACAGAGGGAATGAGTGAGGAGCGTCTGAGTGAGAGCAAAGGCAGAGGAAACGGGGGTAGGGGGTGATGGGAAAAGACACAGGAAAAAGACAGCCAGGAGCCAAAGAGAAGGGCCCAGGAGGGCTGGAGGACGCCCCATGGCGGGCAACTCTGACCCGGGGCAGCAGCCCAGATGTATGTACCTGTGGTGGCTGGCCATGGGGCTCCTGGGGAATGTCACAGGAATATTCCTCCAGTCGTTCAACGCTCACCATCATGGCTTCCGTCTGTGTGAAGCTGCTCACCAGGCCGGAGAGCAGGCCCGTCAGAGACAGTGCATAAGAAAGCACGAGGCCCACCAGCCCTGCGGAGAGGAGTACCGGCTGCTAGGGGACCCCTGGATACTGAGAAGTGTGTTGGGGAGGACCCCAGCTTTGGACTGTGCGCGTTTAGGGGCAGAGGAGCCGGCCAGGCTGGGGAAGGCCAGCTGGGAGCCGTGGCGGATGCCTGGAGAGAGAGGCCCGAGGGGTGGCAGGCAGATGCTAAGGTGGGATGTTGGCAGGCAGCA
The DNA here is from genome assembly GCF_021556685.1 of Rattus norvegicus. Taxonomy (NCBI): domain Eukaryota; kingdom Metazoa; phylum Chordata; class Mammalia; order Rodentia; family Muridae; genus Rattus; species Rattus norvegicus. The sequence goes on along the minus strand of NC_141542.1, from coordinate 29,869,785 downwards.
GGGCTATCTATGGACAGGAGCGAGGGAAGGATGACATCACAGGTCTGGGTCTAGTCCCAGATCTGCCACTGCCTGTGGGTTTCTTAGCACTAGAATGAGGGTAATGACAGTACTGACGACGAATCCTCACAGGGAGCACTGGGTAGGAGGTAATGGTGGGGTGGGGAGGGGGTTGGGAGACACTGGAGGGGGTCTGGAACAATGACATGGAATGTCTTGCTCCTAAAGTAAGGGTGATGGGGTCCCAGGGTGGCACCTGGGTTGGCAAGGCCCTGCTGGTGCTGCACCAGGGCAATGCCCGCAATGGCGCTGACCACCGCTGCCCCCATGAGCTGCAGCCGAATGTCCAACCACTGCATCGTGGCATAGGAAGCAAACTGGCACCTCTGGTTCAGCTCCAAGAGTCGCTGGTTCTCCTCCTCAAACCTGGAGGAGGCCGGGAAGGAAGGCAAACCAGTGCGCTGTTGAATGGATCTTACTCCTTCCCTGGGGCATGCATCCTTCCTAGAAGCTGACCCTCATATCACCCCCACCCCCTTCTGAATTGTACATTTGGGAGACACCTTTACTTGTAACCCCTGTGTTGTGTCCTCCCCATCACCTCATCCCTGTCCCCACCCCCCGGACTCTGACTGGAAGATGTACCTGTAAGTGGCCCCTGCAGCCCGGAGCACAGGGAGGCCTGCCAGGGTGTCAGCCAGGTGGGAGTAGAGCGGAGACAAGGTGAGGCTGCCCAGACGCCGCAGCTCCCGGAAGGAAGCCCTGTAGCGGCGCTGCACGCCGTAGTAGATGAAGCTCAGAGGCGGCAGCAGGAGCAGCAGCCAGGGCAGACCAGAACCCAGGACAGCGAGGAGGCCCAGCAGCCCTACAGAATTGGCCAGCAGGATGTTGAGGAGGAAGGGCAGGCTGTCGTCTACACAGGCGACGTCTGAGGAGAAGCGGTTCAAGACCCGGCCGGAAGGTGTGGAGTCATAGAAAGTCACTGGTGCCTGGAGAAGGGAGGTGGTTGGATAGGGTCAAGGGCTGAAGAAAAAGGGCTGGTAGACAGGAGGGCGTGGGTGAGGTAGGACAGATGGCCTGCAGTAGATAAGAGAATATATCCCCAAAGCTGGGCTGTCGAGGAGTTGGTGGAGCTTGGAGAGAACTATCTCAAGGTTCCTCAGGCCAGGGGCAACCCTACAAGACCTGCTAAACATTCACTACCCTCTGGGTCGGACAGGCTCTTTTAAGAGCAGAGAGTCAATCCACAAGATGGATGCTTTGTAAGTCAGTAAATGAGACCTAGATGTCTGGAGGAAAACTCTGCCTGCAACTGGGGATCAGCACTGCCCGTCAAAGGGCTGGGGTTCTGAGCCTGGCCATGTGGGCGCAGGTGTATAATCCTAGCATTCTGGGGTGAAGGTGGGAGAATTAGCTCGAGGTCATCGTCATGGCAACAAGAACCCCTACCTCAAAAACCACAAATCAAACCAAAACCAAATGGAAGCTCGGGTGGAGTCAGGCCTTGAACCTCAGGCCTGCTGCTTGGGAGATGTGAGACCCCAGGAGTCTGTTTCTTTCACCAAGATCCCTGATCCTTGTCATAAAAATGGGGACAACAGGAATTTTCTACTCTAGGGAATTCTCACTTTCCTGTAACAATTCTATGCTTGCTCTGCTTAAAAAAAAAGTGTGGGGACATTGGGCTTGGTTGATAACAGGTGTGCGAATGACAATAGCTAACAAGCTTGGGTGTGGAACAAACCTACAATCCCACTCCTCAGGAGGCACAGGCTGGAGGGTCAGTGTGGAGGTAGTGAGAGCCTGTTGCTAGTCAATAAATTAAATAACAATTAAATCAACACAACTCCTATTTAAATGAGAAAGCAAAGACAGAAGACACAACAGCACTGCCTCTTAAGTTTACTTTTTTTTAAAGGCAAGGTCTCACAGGCTGCCTTTCACCTCACTATGTAGCAGGCTAGCTTCCAACCCAAGAGGCTACTGCTTCAGCGTTCCAAGGGCTGAGCTTACAGGTGTATACCACCGTGCTTGCCAAGAGTGAATCTTTGGAATAGCTCTAAATAAAAACTGTGAATAATTAGGATTAAAAAGACATGCGCGAAGCTGGGTGTGAGAGCACCCAGAGGCAGAGGCAGGCAGGTCTCTGTAAGTTCAAGGCCAGCCTGGTCTACAGAGTGAGTTCCAGGACAGCCAGAGCTGCATAAGGAGATCCTGTCTCAAAACAATAATATGTGCAGAAGAAATAAAAATATTAAAGGGCTTGGGGATTTGGCTCAGTGGTAGAGCGCTTGCCTAGCAAGCGCAAGGCCCTGGGTTCGGTCCCCAGCTCCGGGAAAAAAAAATTAAAACGTGCATTCACATAAACCAGGCATTCTGCAACAAACAAACAAACAAACAAACAAACAGATAACAGATTAAATACCCTAACCCTTACTATTAATCAACATGTTAAATCCCTTAGTAAGGTTGATTATCAAGGAAGAAAAGGGAAAATGGAGCAGTACAGACATGAAAATAAAGAACACAAGGAGAAAGCAGGCGTTGCCTGACTTGCAAAGCCGAGCCTTAGCACCTCGAGTCCAAGATGGGACTCTGAGGAACGTTCTCTTACTTGCCCTGTTTATGGATGACAAGTTACAGGATTAAACCATGAGATCGGAATCCGGGTAGATGCTGGCTCCGTAGCTTTTGGGTCTGAGATTATTATATGCTGCCCCGTTTGTCAGGGGCTAGTGTGTGGACTGGGAGTGTGGGATGTAGGCAATGCACTAGAGGCAGATGAACTGGGGCTACCCCGCACCCTCCATGCCCTCACCATGAGCAGTCGGTGCAGTAGACGGTGGTGTAGGCTAGCAGCTGCTTGAAGGGCGCCTGCTGCAAAGAGCACAGCCCGGAGCAGGGTGCAGAGGGAATTGACACCAGCAATGGTTGCGTACACGGTGAGGTAGAAGTGGACGTCTGAGGAGCCATTGGAAGTAGCTTTGTGCAGTGGGATGCTGAGCGGTGGGGAGGAGATTGCAGGTAGCTCAAGGAAGGGCTGCTCAGGGCGCCCCTCTCTAGGGCCACCTTTTCACACCCTCTAAGACTACCCGTGCCCCCTCGAGGCTACTGGAGAGCACCAGACCTGCTCCCAGCCTCACTCACTAGAGGTTTCCGGGGGAGAAGAGGAGCAGCCGTGGGGAGAAGAATCCCATGGAGCGTGGGCTGGAGGAAGCGGGACGCTCCTCGGAGCTATTTCTGCCTGCCTTCAGCTGAGAGAGCCAGTGAGCGAGCCACCAATCAGCACCGTTGCGCGTGGCTGGATGGAGAGAGACGGGAAGGGACAGGATGCAGAGACTCATCTGTTTGGTTCTACTCAAACATTCGCATTCTCAGCCCTCCCTCTACCGCGCCTTCCCTCCTCTGTACTCCGCCCTGGATACTTTGGTCCTTTCTAGGTACATGTTCCTGGACCTATCACCCTCCAGCTCTGCAGACCACGTGACCAATTTTGTAGCCTGAAACTTGCCTGGATGGCAGAGAAAAAGGTAACCATGGAAACAAGCTGCGGTGGTGCACACCTATAATTTCCACACTCAGAAACTGAGGCCGGGGAATTGCAGATTCAGGCCAACCAACCAAACAAACCCATAACGATATATTTTTAAAAAGACCGACTCCAGATGGGTGCTGGAGAGATGGCTTAGCAGTCAAGGCCATGTGCTGCTCTTGCAGAGATCCCGGGTTCAATTCTCAACAGCAAGGCTGTTTGCAACCATCTGTAACTCCAGCCCTAAAGGATCCCACTGAACACTGTGCACCTCACACAATGCACAGACATACATGCGGGAAAAACACTCATACACGAAGCGAGTAATGTTTTAAATTTAAAAACAGAACTGTTGTAGAACACTACATCTAGCTGACTCCTGGAACCCTCAAAACTGGGGTACCCTTCTGTCCCAGCTGTGGGCTAGGCTTGGGAGGGTCCAGAGCTTTGTGGGGATTCTACACGGTGGCTTTGGTCATGAGTGCCTGGACACTGGCTGGGGATGCGGTGCAGGCAGGCAGGTAAGGAGCTCCCGGGGTCCGCTCACCTTGCATGAGGAGCAGGGAGATGAGGATGGCGGTGGCCAGGCCACTGCCCATGGCCCTCCAGTATGCTCGGTACACGTGCAGGGCCACGGCGCCCTCGCTTTTGCTCTCCTCCTGCACGAGGCGACCGGATGTGTTCTGCGCCACATCCAGCTCCTCTGTGGTTTTCTCTAGGTTGTGTACAGACGGGGACTGACCTGGGAGAATCAGGGAGGCCTCAGAGGATTACGCTTGCAATATGAGTGCTTTACCGGAGCAGGCAGGCCTTAAAACTCATTTCCCTTGTGTGCCAGAGAAAAGCAAGACCAGTGCCTCCACCCCCACCCCCCAGCCTCTGATGTGCACATGCAAGGCCCTGGCTTTGACTCCCAGGAATTTGAGGGAAAATAAAACCCAAAGAAACAACAGCTTTCCCATGTGCGGTGCACACCCATCATCTCAGTACTCATTAGAACTGTGTGTTTGAGGCCAGCCTGGGCTACATAGTAAGTTCAGGGCTAGCCTGGGCTGTACAATAAGACCCTGCCTCCCACCTCTGGGCCATACCTGAGTCAGTCACTTGTTCCTTGTCAGCCAAGGCTGTGGGGGCAGCTTGCACCAATGGCAGAATCTCTGAGGGAGGCCCTGGACGGTAGCAGGGGAGGAGGCTGTTACAGGTCTGCTTATGCCTTTGTAAACGTGTGTATAATCCCACCTTCCCCTCTCTGGCTATCCTCCCTGGCCTACCCAGTGGACTCATGGGTCATGGCTGTGAGTCTAGCCAGCAGAAGCTCCCAGGCGAGCCACGGCTAAGAGTTGGCAACCCGCCACCACCTGCACCGGATCATCTGTCACTACTGCAGAGCCTGCTCCCAACTTCTAACTCAATTCCAGACCTTCTGGCTGGGCCTCACAGTTTCCTGTGGCTTTGCTGAGAGCTCTGCAGGTGGCCATGCCCCTCTGGGTAATAATCCACCAGAGCTCACTTCTGTGAAGCCGCAAGACTGCTCTCGAAGTTCCCAGGCAGCTAAGAGCTCAGGCACGTTGCTCCCTCCCTCCCACCCCTGCTTCCCCCCATCTCCCGTTTCCTCAAGCTGATCCTGTGACAGGGGTGGAGGGGGAGAGCTGAGATGCACTCAGGTCACGTGTGGAGGGGTGGCAGGATCTGACCAGCATGTGACACTATCTGTCCTTGTATCAAGCTACTGCAAGTGTTTCCTCCACCACATCACCTGCTCGGACCAGGCGCCCAGCCTCCATCAACAGCACCAGGTCAGCCCTCTCCAGGTACTCGGTGCGATGGGTGCACAGCAGCCGGGTGGTGTGGCCCAGCACTCCCAGGATGCACCTGTGCAACAGGTGGTTGGCCACATCTGCATCCACAGCAGCCAGAGGGTCATCAAGGAGGTAGAGTGTTTTCTCCTGGACAGAATGGACAGCGGGCACCATGACTGGCTGGGCTCAGAGGCTCTCCTAGACCTAGGTAGGTGTCAGGGCAACCAGAAAAGACAGGTGCGAACAACTCTACAGTGGTAGGAAGATGAGACCTGAGCGTAGACTTCCTGCCCACTGAGTGTGAAGTCAGAGACATGGGTTTGCTGCTTTGCTGGGTCCCAGTGCCCAGGCCTTTATTTTTTCAGGCCTTGAACCTGAAAACAGGGTGGGGTGGCCAATAACTAGAAACAAGGAGTGGTGGAGGGAGAAACCAAACACAAGGGGAAATATTCCCAGCCCTTACTTGCAAGTCCTGGAGCACTTCCCTGACCCACCAGCCTACCAACCCCTGCCCCTCACCCCTTTAACTTACCTGGTAGACAGCTCGGGCAAGGGCAATCCGGGCCCTCTGTCCCCCGCTGAGGGTCACACCCTTCTCTCCAACCTCTGTCTGGTCTCCAGCAGGCAGGATCTGAAGAAACAGACACCTGGTGGTTAACAACCCCCCACGCTCTGTCTTCTGTCCCCTTGTAGAGAAAAGATACTGTGGTCATCAACAGTTATTTCAGCCTGGGATGGGTGATTCAGGGCAATCCCAATACCCCCAGCTATTAAACAATTAATGTAGGGGCTGGGGATTTAGCTCAGTGGTAGAGTGCTTACCTAGGAAGCGCAAGGCCCTGGGTTCGGTCCCCAGCTCCGAAAAAAAGAACCAAAAAAAAAAAAAAAAAAACCCCCAAAAAAAAAACAATTAATGCCTTCTGGGCAGTGCCAGTTTAAATTAGAATGGCCCACTTGTTGAATAGTCTCACTTGTTTGAATACCTGGTCCTCAGTGAGTAGAACTGCTTGGGAAGGATTAGGAGGTGTGGCCTTGTTGAGGAGGTGTGTCACAGCAGTCAGCCTCTGCTATTCTTTTTTTTTTTTGTTCTTTTTTTCGGAGCTGGGGGCCGAACCCAGGGCCTTGCGCTTGCTAGGCAAGCGCTCTACCACTGAGCTAAATCCCCAACCCCAGCCTCTGCTATTCTTGGTTAGCTCTCTTTGCTTTGTGACTATTGTCTCACGATGTGAGCTTTCAGCTACTGCTTTGCCTCACCACCATGCCTGTCTGCTTATTGCCCTGCCTCTTGTCACAATGGTTATGGACAGCTCCCAGTAAACTCTTCTTCCATAAGTTGCCTTGGTCACGGTGTTTTATCACCGCAATGGGAACGTAACTAAGGCATAGGAATCATCTCACTTGAAGCCAGGGAGATCTTATAACATTTGTGTTATTTCCTCTTGACAGATGGGGCCACAGCATAGGTAGATGAACCACCTTGCCTTAGGATGTGACGTATGAAAAAGGGATGAAAGATGTCCCTTGATCAGAATCAAAGGTCCTTCTGCCAAGGCAAGTTTCATATTTATCTGGGTAGGCCAATGGCGACCATGGTCCTAGAGGAGACATGGGGATTGGCTAAGAATCATAGTTAAAAGCTGATTTGTCTCTGATGCTTTTAGTACCTGGCTTGTGTGTATGGGGAATTTAATGGCTTGGCAGCTTTCTCAAGGATTCCAAACAAGACTTTGACTCTTCTAAATCTTCCTAGTTAGGTAGGGTTAGAGGCCTCCGGGCTCTTCTAGCTGCTGTGAGCAATGCCCTCCCAATGCTCCCGTGAGCCTTAGAGGGAAGTGGGGACCACGCAGCTGAATATTCTAGGAGGCCCAAAGGCTGACTTCTTGCCCTAGGTGAGTAATGCCTGTGCAGAAGCCCTTTCCAGAGAACCAAGTGGAGTCTGGAGTGTTAAGGATGTGCCGGGAAGCAGCCAGATGAGGGTGTCAAGCCAGGTACTCACGCTGAGATCATCATTGAGGGCGCAGGCCTCCAGCACCTCCCTGTACAGCTGGGCATCAAATGTCTTCCCAAACAGGACGTTGTCTCTGATGGTGGCACACTGGATCCAGGGCTCCTGGGTGGCCAGTCCAAAGCCTTTGGACAGGTCTGACACTGCCACCCACCCACACAGCCTGCAGAGAGTCAAGGAAGGCAGCATGGGGACCAGCTCCTTGTTGGTCCCTTCCATGCCCAGGCTCTGTCTCCCAGAAGCATCCTCAGATGCAGCTGACAGCCTCTAAGGTTAAGGGGTCTAGATGTAGGTTCACTATGTACTGGAGGAAGTGGCTCTTTGGTTCCAGCCTGGCAGCTGTCCCATAGCCACACTGTGTGTCAGGTGTGGGCAGCTGTCCCATAGCCACACTGTGTGTCAGGTGTGGCTCATCTTCACTTAAAAACATGGCCTCCCTCAGTTCTTCACTGTCTCTGGACCTCTTCTGTAGGTAGCCACACTTTCAGAAAGGACAGCTGACAGCAGACTTGAGTTTTCTTCTTGTTCTAACTCTATGACCCTATCAGTGCACTATGACCCTATCACAACCTGTGGGTCGCAACCCTTTTGGAGTCCAACATCTTTCACAGGGGTTGCCTAAGACCATCAGAAACCACAGATGTTTAGGTCACCATGCACTGCAGTAGCAACAGCAAGGTTATAGGAATGAAGTAGCAATGAGGCTGGTTTTATAATCGGGGTCACCACACCATGAGGAACTGTATTAAAGGGTGCAGCATTAGGAAGGCTGAGGGCCACTGCTCTGGTACAAGCGCTCATCTCCCCTGCTCCATTTACTTCGCTAGTTTTTTTCTTTTTTCTTTTTTCTTTTTTTTTGGAGCTGGGGACCGAACCCAGGGCCTTGCGCTTGCTAGGCAAGGGCTCTACCACTGAGCTAAATCCCCAACCCCTACTTCGCTAGTTTTATCTTATTTCCTGACACAGGATTTCGAGTGTCCCAGGCTGGCCTTGAATGTGCTGTACGGGCAAGGAGGACTTAAACTCCACACCCTCTTGCCTCTGTCTCCTAAGCGAGCCCTGAGAGCACAGACTGACAGCACTCCAGCCAGTTTTAACGTTGGACTCCGGACCAAACTCAGGGCTGGTGTTCACATTTGGTGAGTGCTTGCTTTGGTAACTAAGCTGCACCCTGGCCCAGACTCACCCTGTCTGCCTCCCCATCTCCAGGCTGAACCCTCCCTAAAAAGGGGCTGAATTTTACCCTTTTCGGTACATGTGTTGTCCCCCGCCATTTACCCAGTACATTCTCACAGACAGCAGGAACCCAGTAAATGGCTCCTGTTGGGGTGAAACCAGAGTCAGGAGTACACTGAGCATTCATTACCTGTGGAGCTCCCCAGTGATGGCAGCCAGCAGTGAACTCTTCCCACAGCCGACCTTTCCCACGATGCCCACCAGCATGCCCTGCGAGGGAGCCACACAGTAAGGACTGCCTGATGGCAGAGGAAGGGCTGCCCCCAACCGATGTTTCTCCGGGCCTTGGTTAGTTCTTCAGAGAAAGATGTCTCCCTATCCCACATTGTGCACCCCCGTGCCTGCCTGCCTGCACCCACCCCAGGACAGCTGTGAGCTTTATTCTCAACTGTGTGACCTGTGAGGGAGACAGACCTGCCAGGGAGAAGCGTAAGGTACCTACGAACTCCTGAGGTATGCTGAGGCAGGTATTGGGGGGAAGGGCTCCTGTCTTTGGGGGAACTGGGGCGGGCTACATTTCCCAACACAGTGGGCAGAAGGCAGTGCTCTGCAAAACGCCCTTTCCTGAGATAGATCTGCAATTTAAAACATTCTGTTCTCCCTTCGTTCTTAGTAGCAATGCACATTCGCAGAGCTATTTCCTGTCCCAAGAAGAAGATTTACAAACGCTCAGGGATCTTGCTGGCTTTGCCCGTGATGCAGACACTATGCTCGGGTTGACCTGTCTGCCAGCGGGCACCAGGCAGGTCTATGGTCTCTCTGAGAGTGGGGGGATCAGGTCTCAGGAAGCTTCGTCCTTCACACTTCTTGGCTTGGAGTCCACAGACAGCATGGGGCGAACATGCACAGAGGAGGGCCAAGCGTGCTGCAAGTTGAGGCCTGGTTCAGCCTGCTCCTAAGACCTGTGTTCTTGCTCTGGACTCTGATTCATCGATGTATTCTCGCTGCACTGTCTTGTTTGCTTAGGCTAACTCCAGTGGGTTTCTATGGCTTCCATCTATCTATTTATATAAAACCCCCAATGTACTAGTGGAATTCCTTTGAAGAATTCCAGCCTTGTCTTGCCCAAACTAAGAATAAAAACAAAACATTCAACAAAAGCCAGAAACATGAGCCAAATGTGGTAGAGGAGATCCAGCCATTGCTGGAGACTTCTGGGTTGAGATGTGGGGCAAAGGGTTGGACAAAGGTCAGGAGAGCCGAGCCTCAAAGCCAGGGTGGAGAAGGGTCACCAGCCTGGTAGGAATGTTCCCACTCTAAGTTCTTGGACTACGCATGGCATGTCAGACGCCGCAAGGCATGACTGTTTCCACAAGACTAAATGGAAGATCACCTATGCTGCCTGTAGCCTCGGAAGGGGCAGCTGTGCCTGTCTCCCAGCCTGAAATGATGGTGGGCAAGCCCTGGGTTCTGTTCTGACCCTTCAGCTGGAAAGGGACACTGCAGGGGGGAGTGAGACGCACAGTGGGCTAGGTGGGTGTGAGCTGCCTAGAGAGAGGTGCAAACAGTGTAAGGTAGGAGCGTGGTGCACACATAAGGGGTCGTCTCCTCTCAGACTAGAACCTGCACACCGTGCCTCACCCCTGCCCTCTGGCTCCCTCCTGCACTCCTGGTAGAGCAGCATTAGTCCCTGTGTATTGATCTGGGGATCCTGCTTATCTGGGAACTCTCCCGGGGAGTCTGTCTTACAAACCTTTTTCACTTGGAGGTGACTGATGAAGGTCTTCTGGCTTGTTCCAGTTGGGTCCCAGGAGAACAGGGCTTCATGCAGCTCCAGTACTGTGGATGGCTCTGTGGGGGGATCTAAGCAGGGAAGGTGCCACTTACCCTCTGCTCCTCGTCTGCTGGAATGCAAAGGGCCCGGCGGTGGCATGTCACCGAGTCACCTGTCCCTTATCTACCTGCCCAGAGTTGATTCAGCCTGAGTCTATTGTGTCTAGATTTTGTCCCTGACTTCTCTGGAGGCATCCATGCATAGTGTCCAACAGGCTAGGGCTGGAGAGATGATCAGTGGTCATAAGCACTCTTCCAGAGGTCCCCAGCTCTGTTCCCAGGCTCCATACTGGAAGGCTCACATTTGTTAACTTTAGTTCCAAGGGATCTAATGCCCTTTCTGGCTTCCACGAGTATCTGCACACACGTGGTACACACACACACACACACACACACACACACACACACACACTCAGGCACACACATATACACATGAAATAAAACAAGTCTTAAAACAACAACAAAAAAAAAACTATATCCCCCACAGATTCTCCCCTCTGGCCTCCCTTACCAGGACTGTAGTAGGCCTCAGGGCTATAGCTTGGAAGGTCGAGGAAACGCTGGATCCGGTCCAGGGATACTTTGGATTCCAAGAGACCATTGATCACCCAGGGGAAGTTGTTGAGAGGAAGAATGAGCATGTGCACAAGTGCCAGTGCTGTAAACACCTATGTGGGGGTGGAGGCAGGGCATAACCCTGAGTCTTGTTCTACTAAGAGCACAGCCTAGGTCCCTCGGAGACTTCTTTAGAATCTCTGAGTGAGAACAAAGGTCACTAGCCCTGGCCAGAACCAATACTACATTGTGGATCCCCTGCCCCAAAGCCTCTTCAACAGCCTAACCCCAGTTAGATGGCAGCCTGGGTTATTCAGGGAGACTTTATCTTTTAAAAAAAAAAAAAAAAGAGGGGTTGGGGATTTAGCTCAGTGGTAGAGCGCTTGCCTAGGAAGCGCAAGATCCTGGGTCGGTCCCCAGCTCTGAAAAAAAAAAAAAAAAAAAAAAGAAATAGGAAAAAAAAAAGCACTTCTCCATTAAAGGACTTAATCCCCAGTCCAGGGATGAATGGAAGCTGAAGATAACAGGGAAAGAAAGAAATTCCATTACAAACGCACAGAGCCATATTTCCAAGATAATTTTAAAAATCCTTCAGAGAACACCCTCTTAGTTGGGAAAGGACAAGGCAGCTAGGGGTCCTCTTTCTCCCCTACCCATGGCTAACAATAAAGTTCTGATTTCCACCCCATATTGGTCCCTCCCCATTTCTTCCTAGGCCCATCCTCTCCCTCTATGCCGGCTGGCTTTATGTCAATTTGACACAAGCGAGAGTCATCAGGGAGGAAAAAGCCTCAACTGAGAGAATGTCTCCAGGCTGCAGGCAAGCCCATAGGACATTTTCTTAATCAGTGATTGATGGGGAGGGCCCAGCCCATTGTGGGTGGCGCCATCCCTGGGCTGGTGGTCCTGGGTTCTATAAGGAAGCAGCCTGGGCAAACCATGAGGAGCAAGCCAGTAGGCAGCATCCCTCCATGGCCTCTGCACCAGCTCCTGCCTCTGGTTCCTGTCTTGACTGAGTTCCTGCCCTCACTGCTTTGGATGATGAACTGTGGATACAGAACTGTGAGTGAAATCAAACCTGTCCTTTTCTACCTGCTTTTGGCCATGGTGTTTCATCACAGCCACGGTCACCCCTCCTTAGCTCTCACCTTGGTGGCAGTGAGCTGGTGCCCCAGGAGGACGTAGGTGATGAAGATGACGATGCAGATGACTACAGGCAGAGCAGCCCAGAGGTACACGCAGGCTGCATCCAGGTATTTGATGACGCGGAGCCGTCCCAGCTCTTGGGTCCGGCAAGCCTTCACCCGGTCCCCCAGAGCCTGCTCCCACCTGAAGAACTTGAGGACTCGAATGCCGCTCAGCAGCTCTGTCATGAGCTGGAGACAAGGACACAAGAGCGGTGTGGAGTTGAGACACGGTTCACACTCCTCCTCTGCCTGCTGCTGGGTGGGACCCCCGCCTGGTTGAAGGACCTCGGAAGCCCCTCACCTTAACCCGTGCATCCTTGTGCCGGAGCATCTCCTGGTTGTTGGCCATGATTCGGGTGGCGATCACTTTGTTGACAGGCACCAGGAGCAGTGCCAAGACTAACCCAGCCAGGAAGGCCACGCCCACCTGCTCGTACAGCAGGTAGAGAGTGATGGCCAGTTGCAGAGGCAGGCCCCAGGCCTCATGGAAGCTGCCAGCAAAGTTAAGCAGCCTCTCGGAGTCGGTGCCTAGTAGGTTCAGGACCTCCCCAGTGGGAGGGTGGCTAGGCCCAAGCTTCAAGGTTTTGCGGTAAAGGATGCTCAGCACAGCCACCCGTGCCTGAAGTGTCACTTTACGCACCTCATACCCATACTGGTTCTGTAGTACGGCGCTTATCACAGACCCACTGGCCAGCCCCAGGACGTAGAGCAGGCCGTGGCTTAGAGGCTCTTGCCCTTCCTCCAGGAAGCCCACCAGTAGGGAGAGCAGTAAAGGCCCAGAGAAGCCCAGCATGGTCCCCACCATCTTCAACAGTCCAAGGGCTATGTAGCAACATCCAAAGGCCCCATACAGGGCCCTCCACAGTTGGGCCCCCTCCTTCCAGTGCGCTTGGAAGGCTCGGGCCAGGTAGGCAGGGTGCAGTCTGCGGGGGAGGCGGCAAGTGTCCTGGGGCTGCCGGAGCTCTCCTCGGACTCCACGAGCAAGCAGAGGTGCCAACCAGGCATAGGAAAAGCGTGACAGCCAACTCTCTCCGTCTTCAGCTACCTCTCTTTCTTGACTCTCAGGGGACAGGAAGGGATCGTGAGTCCAGGGCTCTCGAGGTCCCCCAGGGGCTGCCCAGCCCAGCCCATAGGCCAAGACGGCTGCCAACTGCAGGATGAGAAGACACACACGGCCCAGAGGTCCTGGGAGAAGCGGGGGCAGAAATGTACCTCGCTGGCAATGCCACAGCAGGGTCAGTACCAGGGCTGGGGTTGGCAAGAAGGCTGCCAGAGCCAAGGCCAAGGGTCCACGAGAATGGCCATGAGGGGAATGAACCAATGCCCACAGGGCCAGGCTGTGGGTGAACCAGGCCACAGCAGTCACACACCCTGCCAGCACTTCTAGCCATAGGGGCCCTGGGTGTGACACCGGAGGTAAAACAACCGGAAGGAGGTCTAGCAGCGGGAAGACGGAGAGGAGGAAGGAAGCTGTGAGTCGGAGGCGCCAGCCAGGATTGAAAGGTTGGATGATATTGTTAGTCCTGAGGAGAAAAGAGAAGACAACACATGGCTGACACAGGGCTCAGACATGCCCATTGCCTCCAACAAGCTAGAGGTAAAATCCCTGCCCTACTTTATCCTGGATCCCAAGGCCTTTTCTTACAGGAAGCCTGCCTAGATTGTTCAATCCATTTTCTAATTTACCCACAGGTTTTCTGACTCATTCGTTTGCCACAGGTACAAACGAGTCTGACTTAAGGTTGCAGGTACCATGAAGATGCCAATTAAGACAAAAACCCACGGATTTTACACAAGGATAAACACTTTTTATAAAAAGGGTCCAGGAGAAAGTACCTGAAAGGCATCTGAAGCCTCCTAGGGAGACATTTACTTATCTGCAGCTCTTGCCCTCTAACAGGAGAGCCTACATTTTACAGAGCCTCAGGATACTCTACTGACTTTTCCTTGATTGTAAGACATGATGTACATCACTGTGTGACCTCTCAGCCCAGGAGGAACTTCTTTCAGTTCTACCTGTATCCTCCTAACCTCAAAAATGTTTTTCATAAACAACAACAACGACAAAAGGTTTACATTAAGAAACAAAAAACAAGGGGTTGGGGATTTAGCTCAGTGGTAGAGTGCTTGCCTAGCAAGCACAAGGCCCTGGGTTCGGTCCCCAGCTCCTAAAAAAAGAAAAGAAAAAAAAAAAAGAATCAAAAACAAGCCGGGTGGTGGTGGTGCATGCCTTTAATCCCAGCACTTGGGAACCAGAGGTAGGAGGATCTCTGGAGTTTGGGTCCAGCCTGGTCTACCGAGTGAGTTCCAGGATAGCCTGGGCTACACAGAGAAACTGTCTGAAAAGAAAAATCAAATACAGGGGATGTCTCAGTAGTCAAGAGTGCCTGCTGCTCTTCTCAAGAACCTGACTTCAGTTCCTAGCAGCCATATCAGGCAGCTCACAACTGCTTACAACTCCAGCTCTAGAGGACCCTATGTCCTCCTCTGGACTCCACAGGTGCACACACACACACACACACACACACACACACACACACACACACACCATACACTTGAATAATGGAAACAGCTATAGCTATGGTGGAGGCACACACCTTTAATCACAGCACTAGGGAGACAGAAGCAGGTGGTCAGTTTGAACTCTGTGAGTTCAATGTCAACCTGGTCTACTTAGCAAGTTCTAGACCAGTCAGGGCTACATAGTAAGATCCTGGAAAAAAAAAATCCTCAAATATCTCACATATAGGCAGGGGATGGTGGAGCACACCTGTAACATCAGCAGTTGGGAAGCAGGGCAGTAGGACCATAAGCTCGAGCCAAAACTGGGCTATTCAATACCTCATCCCAACAGTCTCATTCCCTCAAAGGGAAACAAACACAGCCATGATGATACACGCTTGTAATCCCAGGACTAGGCAAAATCTCCATAGGTTGGGGATCAGCCTGGTCTACATAGAGAGTTCCAGGTCAGCCAAGGCTACATATCAAAGCTCTGTCTTAAAGAAAAAAATCAAAGAGAAAACAGTTACAACAGCAAATATCAGAATGCATTTTCCAGTTCATATAAAAGAAAACTGGGTGGGTAGAGATGTGCTTACAGAGGATCTGAGTTCTGTTCCGAGCACCCACATGACGGCTCATGACCCTTTGTAATACTAGTTCCAGGGCAGCCATGCTGTCTTTTACCAGACGTGTGTGTAATACATGTGAATACGTGCAGGAGAACACTCATGTATAAAACTCTTACAGCATTTTTTTTTTTAAACGCTGAGAACGAGATTGAGGATAGAGAGACAGCTGAACAGTTACGAGCACTGGCTGCTCTTACAGAGGACAGAGGTGTTCAGTTCCCAGTCACCACATGGTGGCTCATGGCTGTCTGAAACTCCAATCCCAGGGAAATTGAAGCCCACCCCACTGGCCTCCTCAGGCACTGCACCCATGTGGTGCACAGATATACATTCAGGCAAGATCAATCAATCGATTGATGATCGATCTTGCAAGAAAGCAGAGGGTGAGGCTGGAGGTACACTCCTTTAGTCCCAGTACTCAGCAGGCAGATCCCCAGGAGTTCTAGTCCAGACTTACAGAATGACACCTTATCTCAACAACACAAAACAACCCACCCAGGTCTGTTATGCTGTTATGCTCTTTGCTATACTAAAAAAGTTTAATTGTAAACTAAACACATTAGTTCCTTTTATTCTCCCTCCTGTGGCCCAAGCTGAGATCCTCCTGTCTCAGCCTCCAGAACAGCTAAGACTGTAAGCATGTGCCACTTTGTCTAGCTTTTTTTTTTTTTTTTTGAGATAGGCTCTAAATAGCCCTGGCTGGCCTGGAACTCACTATGTAGACCAGGCTAGCCTTGGACTCGAAGTCTACAAGGTGGACTCAGACATTCACCTGCCTCTGCCTCCCAAGAGCTCGGATTAAAGGTGTGCTTCACATGCCTGGCCCCAGCAGGCTTGCTGTGGGTGTCTGTGCTAATCTCTTCTAGGCTTACCCTTCATTCTGCAAAAGGGACAGAAGGACTAACGTGGCCACCCAAGAACTAAATATAAAATCAAGGCGAGTTTAGCACCAACACCTTACAATGCAAAACCAAGTTAGTTCTCAGGTTTTGACTTTGTTCCTCTTCTCTTTACAGCTTCCCTTCACCAGAGTCTGCATCGGCTTTTAGCCTAGGGATAGCAGGGCTTGGTGGATGGAAGTAGTGTTCTTATATCTTATGCACAAGTCACCTTTTTTCTTCTAGCTACAACGTTTATCTATGTTTGTCTCCAATTCATGGCAGTTCTGTTCGGACATTTAAAACTCTGCAAAGAGAGAAGCTTTGGCGACTTTAAGGATATGCCAGGTGCTGCACTATGTGTTTAAACGTCTTGTGTCACCCTCTCAAAGCTGCGGAGACTCCGAGAAAGTAGGTGGCTTGCTCAACTAAGGGCAAACAGTAAGCTTTTATTCTGCTTCTGCCCTACACAGACCCTGCACTTCCAGAGACAGCTGGGAGAGATGTGAGTTGGTATCTCGTTGCAGTCTCTACCCACCTTGGGGTGCCCAAGTGGCAGGCGCTGAGGACGGCGAGGAGAGCGTGTGGAAGGACGCTGAGCACCAGCTGGGTGAAGCAGTGGCCCGTGGTGTCCCCTTCCCAGAGCGGGAGCGGCCGCGCCGCATCCGTGCCACAAAGCTGGGCCAGGAGCCCCTCCATAGACAGCTCACCTAGGCGGAAGCCGAGAGTGACAGGGCTCGGGACAGAGTCCCCAGTTAAAGCCCGCCCCCCAAGCCGGGACCGCCTCTGGCTTCCGCCTTGAGTTAGAGCCCGCCCATTCTTGCGGTACTTCCGGGGCTGGAGAGGAAGTCTCTGCACCTGGGGCAAGCAGGTTCTAGATCCTGATACTTAGGATGACGCTTCTGTCTCCTGTGATAGGAAGCCTGAACACCTTTACGCTGAGTTTTAATATCTCGAGTGTTTGTGGGCGAGAAAGAACCCGCTGCGCCATGACGCTAGGGCCCTCTAGAGGCAGGAAGACCTGTCAGCGGGTGCTGATCGCGGGTTTTTTTTGTTTTTTTGTTTTTAAACCATGGGGATAATAGTAATAATAATACACTTGCAAGCCTCTGCGCGTGCGTACCGCTCTCTGCTGCCCCGCGCCTGGGTGAGCTGTCGCCAGAGCGTGATGGTGTTTGCGCACGTTTCTGTCTTTTGGCTTGTGCAGTGACCCGGCCCTGTCCTTGTGCAAATTCATTTTAAGACCTGTCATGTGGAGCGCTCGCTCTCTTACCTATTGCATACTAGATGACACATGCACAGCATTTCTAATGTTTAAAGAGTTGGAAAGCCAAACATGCCTGCCGCACTGAGGAATGCTTAAGGACACGTAACAAAAGGCTATTCCGGTATCCTAAGGCTACAGGATCTTGAACGTATCCAATTTACTTGAACGTTGATTTTTGGCTTTCTTTTCTTACGAGTGGGATAATAATGCCAACCCAAGTATTGTGAAATTTGTATAAGTAATTTAAAATGTTTGCATCAAGGTTCAGAGATTAAGAAGAGTGCTTCTAGCTCTTGCAGAGGACCTGGATTTGATTTCCAGCACCCACGTAAGGAGGCTCCAGTTCCAGGGATCCAAGGCCTTCTTGGCTTCTGTAGACACCTACACACACCTACATAGAAACTTTAAAAAGAATGCTCAGGTCAGGTGTTCTGCTCGTCATTCCTAAATAGTTCAGAGTAATGGGAAGAATGGACACTTTTGGTTATCCACATAGATGTGGGTTCGAATCCTGACCTACCAATTTTAGCAGTGTGATGAGATTAGTTTCATTTTAGGTTTATGTTTGCAAGGCATATATTGGTACCTACTTCAGAGGAGTGTTCAGTGCTGTGGGAATAGTTTTTATTTATTAATGAGGCATGGACACACAATATTGACTTCACATGAAGATTGCTCTGAAGAAGAGTAGTTCAGCTGGTAATCGTGATCGTCCCCTTTGGGTCTCAATAAGAAGCTCGACATTTCTTTTCCTTTTTAAAAACTTATTTGTTTTTAGCTGGGCAGTGGTGGCACATGCCTTTGATCCCAGCACATGGAAGGCAGAGAGGCAGGAGGATCTCTAAATTCGAGGCCAGCTTGGTCTACAGAGTGAGTTCTAGGACAGCCAGAGCCACACGAAGAAACCCTGCCTTGAAAAACCAACCAACCAAAAATGTATTTGTTTTTATTTTATGCACATGTGTGTTGCTTGCACGTATGCCTGTGCAACACATTGAAGCATTCCCTGCAGAGGTCAGAAGAGGGAATCGGATCCTCTGGGACTGTATTTATAGACAGAGGTAGGCTTCCATGTGCGTGCTGGGAACTAAACCAAGGTTCTCCTCAAGAGCAAACTGTTCTCAACCACTCAGCCATCTCTCTAGCCCAAGTCTGTATTCTCTTCGTCCTCCTCCTCTTCCTCCTCCTTTCCTTTTCTTCCTCTCCTCATCTTCTTCTGATAATGCTACAGAAACTTAGAAAATTTAGTCAGATGGTTTAGTGGATAAAGCCACCTACCTTCAAGCCTGATGACCTGAGCTTTCTCCCCAGGGCTGCCTTGGATGAAAGAGAGAAGCAGCTCTGACAGGTTGTCCTCTAACCTCTACACATGCAGAGTCACATGTGCCCGTGCCCAGACACACACTTACACACATGTACACATGTAAGCGAAGGGTCAGGGGGGTATACCTGGAAGAGAATGGGGGACAAGAGACACGAAGAAGGACACCAAGACAAGGGTCTGATCAAGGTGACAATTTTATTTTTCCTCAAGGCTGAATTTATACCATAACATGGGTAACAGAGAGAGGAGAGTAGTAAGAAACATTTACCCACGCCAAGGACACAATATTCAGGGAGTAGGCTGATGTTGACAGGTTGTCAGAAAGGTCACAGGTTTGTCATATTATTAAGTCAGCGGGACAACTTTATCATATTATTATTTTTCTTGACCACCAGATTTGTATTAGTCTTCTGCAGCTGGCTAGGGATTTTCCATGAACCTAGTCATACTTAATTTTAACATCAACAATGGAGGGCTTCAAGGGCATCGCTCCCAACATCTCCCCCTTCCTTATAGTCAAATGAAAAGGTGGCCAAATGGCCATGCTGTCTTGGAATGAGCCCCTCGGGAACTGTGTCTGTCTTAGGTTGGAGTGATATTTGTCACATGGTCAAGAGAATCTTGTGGGGGTTGGGGATTTAGCTCAGTGGTAGAGCACTTGCCTAACAAACACAAGGCCCTGGGTTCGGTCCCCAGCTCCGAAAAAAAGAAAAAGGAAAAAGAAGAAGAAGAAGAAGGAGAAGAAGAAGGAGAAGGAGAAGGAGAAGGAGAAGGAAGAAGAAGAGGAAGAGGAAGAAGAAGAAGAAAAAGAAGAAGAAAAAGAAGAAAAAGAAAAAAAATAAAAAAAGAGGATCTTATGGCCAGGGTCCGTCATGGGATAAGGCGGCAGCTAATGGCGGCCCTCCTGTCTTAGGCCCTTTATTCATGAATATATCACTCTCTTACTCGTCATTGACTGTCCAGCTCAGCACGCAGGGGTGACAATTCCTTGATTTTTCAGCAAAGGCATCAGGACAGCAGGCAGAAAAGAATGTTGGCCTCATTCGGATGAAGGACAAAAATGTCCTTGCCTGGGCTGGGAGGAGATGTGTAGGTGAGCTTGGCCATCATCAAAGCATCCTCCATAGCTAGCCTATGATAATATACCTGAATAGGTTTTGCTGCTATATTATCTACCTGTTATTTAACAAGGCTGGTTAAGTGATTAAATGTCCAAGGGCCAAAAGATATAACCAAAAGAAGGCCTACTAGGGGGTCCAACAGAGACCAATTTTTTTTTCTTTTTCTTTTTTTCGGAGCTGGGGACCGAACCCAGGGCCTTGCGCTTCCTAGGTAAGCGCTCTACCACTGAGCTAAATCCCCAGCCCCTCAGGGAATTACAATTTTAACTGATATTAAACATCTTAAATACTTTGGAGAAACCTCAGCATTGAGTTATAACCATCAGGAGAAAAAAAAATAAAGACATGCATAGATATCCCGTGCATGTTATGTAAGAAATAAGCAAACCCCAACTCAGTACAGTACAGTATCAATGACTGAAAGTTAAATAATATGTTGATACATAGAAGGAAAAGATCACATGTTGACTGCCGTTGTTGACATTCTCAAAATAAATCAAATAGACAATTCAATTTGGGTTCCTGTAACAATCATAATTGTGGGTTGGGGATTTAGCTCAGTGGTAGAGTGCTTGCCTAGCAAACACAAGGCCCTGGGTTCGGTCCCCAGCTCTGGGGAAAAAAAAAAAAACAATCATAATTGGATACAAAAAGCCAAACCCTGCGAAAGGTATCGCATTGTAGAAGAACACATATCTCAGCGTCCTGGAGTGGGTGGCAGAGCTTCCAGTTTTTCTTGTGCAATGGCAATGGACTCGAAGCGGTGCAGTTCTTTGAGCAAGCAGCTCCTCTCGGTGGAGTGCAGGCTGTAGATGAAGTTGTGTGTGCCCCGCACCAAGTTCAGTGCCTCCCTGGGCTCCTTCTTTGGATCAGTGCCCAGAAGCAGAGGAGTAAGAATGTCCAGGTTCTTTTAACAATTTTTTAAAAAGATTTATTTATTTATTTTATGCGTATGAGTACACTATATCCATCTTCAGACACACCAGATGAGGGCATCAGACCCCATTACAGATGGTTGTGAGCCACCATGTGGTTGCTGGGAATTGAACTCAGGACCTCTGGAAGAGCAGTTGGTGCTCTTAACCACTGAGCCATCTCTCCAACCCCAGCCATCTCTCCAGCCCCTCTTTTAACAGTTTTATGGTAAATATAATCCCTGTATTGGCACCTGATTGAAACATTCTAGAGACCCCAAGTAAAGTATATCCACGTGTCCAATCCAGGTTTCAAACCGCAGAGGTAAATTTAATATTTAGGGGGATGCACCATCCCCTTGTTTTAGAATTAGAACCTTCACAACGGGAATCTGGGACATGCATATTAGCAGGACGGGAGGTATTATAAGTCAAACAACACAGTGTATTAGGTGATAAAATTCTTAAGAACAGGGGAAAGGGACCAGGCAAGAAAGCTAGTGAGTGGCCCAGTGAGAGCTGCTGGAACAACCAGATCAGGTGACAAGTAGCATTCAGTCACACAGCTAAACGAGAAAGCTTTCTTGGGACAAAAAGGTCAGTGCAAAAACGAGCGCAAGCTTTGTGCCTGTGAAACAAAAAGGCGAGCAGAGGGGCAGCTGGAATCTGTTACGGGCAGTCTCTCTGGACTTAGATTCTCCTTAAGGAGCACCTCCCTTCAGTGTCAGCTGGGTGGCTCTGCCTCTCAAGAGACCCAGCCTCTGAAGGACACTAGGCTTCCAGTAAGAACTAATAACAAAAGGGTGGAGAGATGGTTGGGACCTGGGTACTAGATGCCAAGTGGCTGATAAAAGAATAGTATGGTTCACCTGATTTTGGGGGGAAGTTTCTTCCAGGCTGTCAGACATGCCTGGCAACCTAGAGCCAAAAGACCAGGAGAAAATAGCATCTGAGTATCGAAGGAGGCTCGCCCAGGGGGGTGTGATCCGATTAAAGCCTCAGGTATCAGAGAGCAAGCTATAGTTAGAGATAACTGGTCATAAGGACTCTTTCCGCTGCCATTCCTGAGGCAGGGGTCACAGTTGAGTGGGGCTTCCTGCCTCTTATATACAATAAAGAGATTGCTAACACTGGAATACTGACCTTTAATAGAACTACAGACCCTGAATTCCAGGACTTCAGTAGCAGTCCTTCACCAACCCATCTCACTATGTTAGAGGTCCATGGAGAAGAAAACATTGATCCTGACCTTGCCCACAGCCTCTAGTTGGAGTAAGCTGAAGAGCCCATGCCAAGACTTTCTCTTCTTATCATCCTAGAGTAAAGCCTGTTCTGTCTGGCAAAACAAAGTTCCTCGAAGTCTGCTGCTGACTCTTTCTGAAATTACTTTAGGGGCTCTCCTGCCCCCCAACCTGGGGCATTTTGACCACAGGGGCAGGAACTGACTGTTGCAGGGATAGGATCAGAGGCATTCTCTATGTCAGTGATGACTGATGGGGAAGGTGACTTAATGCTGGAGACCGACTCCTCTCTTGGAATAGGGCCAGCAGATAAGGCAGGCTCCCTCAAAGAACTTCTCTTAATGAACGCTCTCCTTCTGTAAGCAAGTGTTGAAGGTCTGGCCACTGAAGGCAGTAACTGGAATTTTTCTTTTTCCAGGGCAAGGGGATCAAAAGGAGGGGCATCTCTCCTTGGGGTGGAGGCTCAAGAGAGAAAGACAAAACTCCATGGGGAGAAAACAATTTCTCTCAAGCAAATTATTTCCAAGTTAAGCACCAAGAGGACCAAGTAAAACTCCTTGACAAACAAAGCAAACAGTTCCATGAGTTCAAACACAGTCATCAGTCCAAGTCCAAAAATGAAACAAAAGCCAAAAAGACACTTGACAATACCACAGAACTAACTAGACAAACAAGACCAAGAGAAGGCGTCCTAACAGATGCTTGATACCTTTCAGTACCTGGCCCAAAACTGCAGCTTAACCTTAGCTACTTCTGGGATGAGGTGGACCATCTGATCCCACCTCCCAATGGGATTCCAGAGTGTCCTCAAGATTCCTTTCTCCTCCTAGAGCATCTTCTAGAGCCTGTGGCCTGTGACAACTAGCACATCCGCCTCTCACAGCTGTAAGCCCCTTACAGGACCAATAGCGACCACCGAGGGGACTCTAACCCCTCTCCAGGGGGCAGGGGACTCGAGCCCTTCAGACAGCAGACATGGACAACACAAGACAACATGAAACAAAGACGAGACATGACACAGAGACAAAACAGAAAGTAACACAGAACACAAAACACAGATTTGCTCGAGCTTACCTCCGATCTCCTCACCAGTTGTAGTCTGGGGGGGGAGTGCAGTTCCCGGCAGGTGCACCAAAATGTTGTAAGACCCCATAGTGGCCTAACCTCAGGAGCGCCACCCACAGAGCACAGATTGACAAAGTGACCGATGCAATAGCATGAGGGTGTAAGGTTTTTAATCCACGTACGTGGGGTTGCTCATCCAAGCAGGGAGAGGCAACCTGGAACCCAAAAAGTACACAACTTTTGTTCATTACAGAGGGCAGACTTCAGCAACAAGATTAGCCGATCCATTAAACAATCACTAACTCTGCACTATCCTTTGTATCAATTGTTCCCTCCTGGGGGAACTATGGACAAATATTTCCTACAAAATCTAAGAATTTTTAAAAAAATTTTTTAACCCTATTCTTCCCGTCCTGAGCGACTCCCTGAGTCCTGTCACAAAAGCTGACTATAGAATGCTTGTCCCATCACTCACCACTGAGATCTGCGTCGTCCGGGGAGAAACACACACCAAGCCTCTGAACAAAGGTCGGGCAGTCCATGGTTGCCAGAAGCGGGGGAGCAAAGGCTCTGACAAACAAGGAAGACAGTTCTGCCTATTCACGGGGGACGACGTTCTCCTCCAGGAGACCTCCAAACAGCCCCACGTTGGGCGCCATTTGTAAGCGAAGGGCCCAGGAGGTATACCTGGAAGAGAATAGGGGACAAGAGACACGAAGAAGGACGCCAAGACAAGAGTCTGATCAAGGCGACAACTTTATTTTTCCCCAAGGCTGAATTTATACCATAACATGGGTAACAGAGGGAGGGGGGAAGTAAGAAACATTTACACAAGTCAAGGACACAATATTCGTGAGGTCAGGGAGTAGGCTGATGTTGACAGGTTGTCAGAAAGGTCACAGATTTGTCATATTATTAGTCAGCAGGACAACTTTATCATATTATTTTTCTTTCTTTTTTTTTTCGGAGCTGGGGACCGAACCCAGGGCCTTGCGATTGCTAGGCAAGCGCTTTACCACTGAGCTAAATCCCCAACCCCCTTATTATTTTTCTTGACCACCAGATTTGTATTAGTCTTCTGCAGCTGGCTGGGGATTTTCCATGAACCTAATCATACTTAATTTTAACATCAACAATGGAGGGCTTCAAGGGCATCGCTCCCAACATACACAAACAAGAAAATAAATACATTAAGAAACTAGAAGGGGGGCTGGGCAGATGGCTCAGTGGTTAAGAGCACCAGCTGCTCTTCCAGAGGTCCTGAGTTCCTTCCTAGCAACCACATGGTGGTTTGCAGTCATCTGTAGTGGAATCTGATGCCCTCTTTTGGTGTGCACGTGTCCATGCAGAGAGAGCTCTCATACATAAAATAAATCTTAAAAGAGAAAAGCCTCAATGAGCCACAACACTAAGATTCCCGAAGAATACACAGGAATGAAATAAGAGCTCACACAAATACAGCAGTAGAAAGGTGACTTTAGGGCTGGAGAGAAGGCTCAGTGGTTAAGAGCACCCGACTACGGGGTTGGGGATTTAGCTCAGTGGTAGAGCGCTTGCCTAGGAAGCGCAAGGCCCTGGGTTCGGTCCCCAGCTCCGAAAAAAAGAAGCAAAAAAAAAAAAAAAAAAAAAAAAAAGAGCACCCAACTACTCTTCCAGAGGTCCTGAGTTCAATTCCCAGCAACCACATGGTGGCTCACAACCATCTGTAAAGAGATCGGATGCCCTCTTCTGGTGTGTCTGAAGACAGCTACAGTGTACTTATATATAATAAATGAATAAATCTTTTAAAAAAAAAAGAAAGGTGACTTTATTCAAAGGGAAGCAATAATACATATAGGAGAGGTATACCGTGTCCATATAGACTTCCAGCACACATACACACATACACACACTCACACACACATATATACACACATACACACACATACACATATTCACACACACATACGCACACACATACACACACATACACATATTCACACACACATACGCACACACATACACACATACACACACATATATACACGCATACACACACATACACATATTCACACACATACACACACATATATACACGCATACACACACATACACATATTCACACACATACACACACATATATACACGCATACACACACATACACATATTCACACACATACACACATACGCACACACACACACAGAGAGAGAGAGAGAGAGAGAGAGAGAGAGAGAGCGCTAATTCTGATATGTCTTGATAGCTCGATGGCTGGACATTTCTAAACCTTGCCGTGGCTGGCACACGTGTTCCTCTTGTTTTCCTGATGCAACCTACATCTGTGTTTTATCTTTTTGGCCCTGATAGCAGGGCCTGCATTCCTTTTCCCCCTACACTGTCGGATGCTTTCTCTCCTGCAGCTCTTGAAACCTCATCCCTCTCCCACCGAATCAGGGCAAATTTTCCTCTTCTTTTCCCCTCTCCTGGTCCCTTGCCCGTGAAACCTAAAAAAGTCCCTCCTCTGTCTTTTTTGCCCAACCACTGGCCGTACAGCAATTCTATATTATGAATTGAAGCCAGCGGTGGGCAGGAACCCTCAGGTCTGGAAGTGCAGCTTTGGGAGCCGAAATAAGGCAAAGCATTGGAACCAATTCCCAACACTCTGGTACAATTCCAAACTGGATGTAGGGAGGGCTGGGCCGGGACATTCCTTTCCCTTGGCCATAGGAAGTGGCTCGGTGAAGATGGATCATAGGAGAAGCAGTGAGGACCGCAGAGATGGCTGAGAGGCCCACTTACTGCTCTTGCACAGGATCCAGTCCCCAGCACCCACATGACTGTTCATTACCCTATAACTCCAATTTCAAGGGGACCCATCACCCTCTTCTGAACCTCTTGGGCTCCTGCAGGCACATAGTGCACATACCTACCTTCAGGCACACTGCATACACTCCGGCATCCATCCACACCTACTTATTTGGCCAAGGTTAGCTGATACAGCTGGTCAGGGAATTAAACCAGGCTCATTTGGAGCAAGATTGAGGCTATGACCATTTCTATTGAGAGCAATCAGATTTTTTTATCCTTATCAGAAAAAGAACATAGTGGCAATTGCCAGGATCAATACAGTTGCAGTGACCAGGATGTAATGGCATTTACGAGCTCTACAGAGTACACAGACTAATGTCTAAGACCAATTGTCCTGTCAAAGCTTCCTTGTTTCCTTGATTTTTAAGGGAACATGCAGAGAAGCACAAAGCAGTCTGAATGCCTCACTGCCTGAGGGAGTGCCTTAGTTTCTTAGGAACTGAAAGGGACATAGGGCCTAAAGGCCATAGATCTTAACCTGAAAACCCTGTAAGGTATACCTCTCAGGCAGCTATGTAACAGGGCCCTGAGACCTTAACACAACTGACGCCATGATGGAATTTCCATTCAGGCCGTAAAACTCAGCACATAGACAGCACTGCCTGCCGAAAATAAAGCAAAGGCCTAATCCATCAACAACCACAGTTCTGGCAAAGTCTCTAAATGTACTAACCTTGCTTTTCAGCTTCTATAGTTCTGCTTCTGGCTCTTCTTGTTAACTGGGGTATATCAATCCAGAATATGTTTTTTGTGCTTAAAAATCTCATCCCGAGAAAGGCCCATGGCCCTACAGGGATTCCCAAACATTCAGTGTAGTTGTTGGCCAGCTAGTAAAGACTTCCTCTTGGCTTAAACCCATGTAAGCAGTCTTCTCTGGAGAATATGCCACAACAGCTAGGCCGGACTAGCCTCATGGCTCCCCACAGATACACATAAAGTAAATCATTAATTTTAGATGGGAGAGAGAGTGCTATCTCTGTGGGAGAGAAGCAGCAACTCTTTGCTGAATTTGAACCTGGGGCTTTGGACCTGGTTCATGGCAGCCCTCTTGCTGTCTGAGGAAGACGTTAATACGGAAGCAGCAGAACCCGGGCTTCAGCAACACACCTGAACCCTGTGTGGTGGTTTGTATGTGCTTGGCCCAGGAGCAGCACTATTAGGGGGTGTGGCCTTCTTGGAGTAGGTGTGGCCTTGTTGGAGAATGTGTCACAGTGGGCGTGGGCTTTAAGACCCTCATCCTAGCTATCTGGAAGTCAGTCTTCTCCTGTCTGTCTTTGAGTGAAAATGTAGAACTCTCAGCTGCTCTAGCCTCATGCCAGCCTGGAAGCTGCCCTGCTCCCACTTTGATGATACTGTACTGAGCCTCTGAACCTGTAAGCCAGCTCCAATCAAATGTTGTTCTTTATAAGACTTACCTTGGTTATGGTGTCTGTTCACAGCAGCAAAATGATAATTAAAATACCCTGGAACCTCCTTAATGTCCTTTCTCCAGGCTTATCAACACGGGGGGATACATTTATTTTTAACCAAAAAAATGTGCATTTTACTTAATTTTTTTCATTTATTATTCTGTGTAGTAAGAATATTTTAAAAATCCCAGTGTGGGGTTTCTTCCTGCTTTTGACCATTTATGTTTCCAGATGAGAGGCAGGCATGCACATGCACGTGCGTGCGCGCGCGCACACACACACACACACACACACACACACACACTCCGCTTTGTATTTTTTTTTAAAGATTTATTTATTTATATGTAAGTACACTGTCGCTGTCTTCAGACACACCAGAAGAGGGCATCAGATCCCATTACAGATGGTTGTGAGCCACCATGTGGTTGCTGGGATTTGAACTCAGGACCTCTGGAAGAGCAGACAACGCTCTTAACCGCTGAGCCATCTCTCCAGCATCCCTCCCCCTTTGTATTTTAATATGTCTGAAGTAGCACAATACCTGGGCAGCTGCCTACCCTCCATGCTGTTAGAATCTACTTTCTATCAGTAACCCCATTATTACTTCTTATGTTTCATCTGGGCCAATTCCTAGCTCCCACTGAACAGCCCACAAGGCCACATTTTATGGCACCGCTAACCCACGGTGGCTCTCCCTTCTCCTGCATGTTGGTCTTCTATCTGATGGCGGTTTCTCTTCCTTTCTCTCCTCCACAAAACCTCAACAATTCTGCTGTAATCCTTTTAAGCCTAGAGATTTAGACTTAATAACGCGATTTAGCAGCTGCGTTAGGAGCCTAGAAGAGTTACTGTTAATTTTATAAGGTATTCTCTCCTCTCTGACACCACGTGCTGCTCTTTTCCAATGTCAGTTCTCCAGCTCTCCGAGTCATCTACAGTAACTGGGTACTGTTGTGGTAAAAATAAAAAAGCGGCAGAGGGGTTGGGGATTTAGCTCAGTGGTAGAGCACTTGCCTAGCAAGCGCAAGGCCCTGGGTTCGGTCCCCAGCTCCGAAAAAAAGAATTAAAAAAAAAAAAAAAAAGCGGCAGAACCGGTTCCAGGGTACCCTGGTGGTCGGTCACCCTCTCATGCTCCAGCATTGGAACCAGTGCTAATTTATCTCAGCGGTTCCACGTTGCCCGCATCTACTTTCTGACCCGTAGTCCAAGAGCCCTTCCAACACAGCACCCTGTCAGGCCGCCCCACCCTCACTCACAGCTCTCTTGGCTGGTTACCACCATGCCAGGCACACATATCCGTGGCAGGCCTGGTGCATCTGGCCGCCACACACTCTCTTGAACTCAATTAAGATGCCACATGAAAGAACATATCACACAATATCCTCTGATCCAATTGATAATATATAATTTGCCCATCTAGACAACACAAAATCCTGTACCCTTCCATCCCTTAAGAGTAGTCATAACAACCTGTAATATGTGCAGAGAGAATCTTAGCATCCGCTGCCATGTTCTCTCCCCTCCTTCCTCCTCGTTCTGGCCTCCTCAGCCTCTCTAAAACTTTTCTCCCACCCATCTTTCCTTCTCATCCAATGACAGGCCTTGTTCTATCCTGTACCTGCCTTCACCTACATAATGACATCAATGTACAGAGTACCCAGCAAGTCAATTCACGTATCACTCCA
This sequence comes from Rattus norvegicus, assembly GCF_021556685.1. Taxonomy (NCBI): domain Eukaryota; kingdom Metazoa; phylum Chordata; class Mammalia; order Rodentia; family Muridae; genus Rattus; species Rattus norvegicus. Next base: position 29,840,814 of record NC_141542.1, on the reverse strand, counting down.
GCACGGGAAACCTATGGGTGAGGGGACCCTTCTCATGACTGACTGTTCCTACTTCAGAAGGCTGATACAAGTGTTAGATACATTTGACTTGGTTACAATGTTGGGGAAGTCCCATGATTCCCCCATGCCAGTCCTTAGGGTCTAAAAGTTACTAGAAGATACAAATAACTCAATAAAATGTTTTATTTACTATTGTTACTGTGTAACAAAGGATGCATTTCAGAAATACTCAAATGGAGTTGCATAAAGCAAATATAAGGGGTGTATTTGTGTTTGTGCCTACGTGCGTGCCTGTGTGTGTGTGTGTGTGTGTGTGTGTGTGTGTGTGTGTGTGTGTGTGGTGTGTGTGTATCTGTCTTGTAGTTTTCACACTTTTTCTTGGGACATCATCTTCCCTGAACATTGGTGTCTTCAATCTGAAAGCTCATCAAATGTCCTTGTTCAAGCATCATAGCAGCGGGCATATAACTAAGTTGGTAACAGGACTTGTGTAGAATGCATGGCATCTTAGGCTTTATCCCCAGCACTGATGTGGTGGCACCCAGGTGGGGAGACTATCAAATGTTCAAGGTCATCCTTAATTACAAAGTACATTTAAGGCCCTGCCTCCTGGAAACCCAAAGCCTTGACACAGGCAGAGGAAGTAAGGGGGAAAGGGAGGGAGGGAGGGAGGAAGAGAGGAACGAGGGAAGGAGGGAAGGAGGGAGGGAGGGAGGGAAGGAGGGAGGGAGGGAGAGAAGCAGAAGGAGGGAGTTATTGTAGAGCCAGGCAGACACACACACACATCTTGTTCTGCCGGTTCTCACTCTGCGTGGCAACAGAACCAGATCCACACGCTCCAACTGCCTCTCAGCCATTTCTTTCACACACCGTCCTCTTTAACCCGGTAAGTCAAAGTTCCAGAAAGTTGTAATTTAGCAATTAGATTTACACGTTAATTTCTCAATCCACAATACATCTACACAATAAATTCACTGCCAATTTATAAAGATATAAGCAGCCCACCTAGACAAGATAAAAATCCATCTAGTTCACCCAAATCTGAACCATCCTCCTTCGCAGACTCCATCTTGATCTCTCACTCCTCCTCTGCCCTCCTTCCTAGCCTTTTCCCCGCCTACCCTTCCTTCTCGTCCAATGATAGGCTATGCCTTATCCTGGACCCGCCTTGCTGCGTGACATCATCCTACATGTCTGAGCAGGTGGAAGACTTCTGTCTTTCTTTTTGAGCTAGTGTGATTAATATAACTCAACTGTAATATAAGTCTCCATTTGTGCCATCTGAAAAGACGGCACATAATAATAAATCGTGAGAATTCTGTGGCCAACAAGGTTTATTGGCTACACGTAGCCGAAGTTTCAGCTGGAGAGATTTTTATGTCCCAGTCAGTTTTAGAATTGTTCCCAGATAGAGGGACCAGCAATACATCACCTGCTTGTTTGGCTCCTCTGATTTTCTCCTGCCTGTCTGTAGCCAGGATCTTCAGGGTCTCTTCCCCAGTCAAATCTGATTTTTCAGTTTGGATGGAATCCATAGTTTCCCTTCTCCTCTAGAAACATATGCATAACCCCTTCCCCAGTGTAACCCGTTTCCTGCCTTCCATTCTGAGATCAGGACATCATTAAAATAAACAGAAAAGAAACTGAGTTTGCTACAACTCTTTTTTTTAATCTCTCTTCTGTTTTTAAATAAATTTATTGAGGGGGTTGGGGATTTAGCTCAGTGGTAGAGCGCTTGCCTAGGAAGCGCAAGGCCCTGGGTTCGGTCCCCAGCTCCGAAAAAAAAAAAAAAAAGAACCAAAAAAAAAAAAAAGAAATATAAATTTATTGAGGTGTAATCTATATACCAACATTTGCCAATTACCTGTATTCCATGGGTCTGACAAATGTGTGTATTCATGTAACCCCCACTGCCATCAACAGGAGATGATTTCCACCACCCCAAATCCTCTTCACATCCCTTGTGGTCACTCCCTCTCCTTGCCCAGATTCCAGGCAGCTGGTGCCCTGCTATTGTTACATGTGTCTTTGGCTTTTCCAAGAGTCCATGTATTTTGCCTGCATGACATACTCCTTGCATGTCTGGTGCCTGCAGAGGCCAGAAGAGGACATCGAACACCTTAGCTCTAGAGCTAAAGAAGTTTGCAGGCTGTCATTGTGTCCCAGCATACTGGGAATCCACTCACAGTCCTCTGGAAGAGCAGCCAGTAACTGCTGAGCCATCTCTCTTGCCCCATAAAGGTAATTTTTGTTTTGCTTTGTATTTTCAAGATAGGGTCTCATTTCTTAATGGTGGTTAGCTGAGTTCCAGGCTGGTCTGGAATTCACAAAGATTTGTCCATAGAGTGATGGAATGAATTAATTAGCAGCCCATGCAAGCAACTTTTTTTTTTTTTTGAGAGAAACTATTTCTGGGCCGAGAAAAAGTAATCAACAATTAGGAGGTGAGGTGATGATGTGGAGGTTTGATCTGGAAAGTTCCTACTAGGAATTTCATGTCAAACAAATATTCTCCATCTTTTCAAAAAATCAAATCTAAAGGCCTGAACTTTCTATTTTAATACGGACTAATAAAATTTCACAGCCGGGCCCCCTTTCACTGAAGCCACACAAAGAAAAATATCGCTCCCCATTATAAAAGTAGTTCAGGGCTGGTGGCACGGCTGTGCTGTTAGGGCCGTTATCCTAGTACATTCAAGACGGAATTAGGTTCCAGCATCGAAAAGGAAAACAAAACAGAACAGAGACAAACAAAAGGAGTTCAAAGGATCAGATTTGGCTGAAGATGTAGCTCAGTGGTTACAGCACTGGCCCGGCTCCCAGAAAGCCCTGAGGTTGATCCCCGGCACCACACAAACCAGGTATGGCACTGTAAGCCAGTTAAATCCTAGCACTCAGGAAGTGGAGCAGAATAATCAGAAGTCCAAGGTCACCCTCAGATAGACCACGTTTTCCATCAGCTAGTAATACTCAAGAGCCTGTGTTGTTGTAAAAATATAAAAATAAAAACGTTAGGGTTGTCTTTTACCCCGCTAGGTCCGCACCTCGGTGCCCCAAGATAACTGCTAGATATCTTGGCGGAAACTCATCCCAGCCGCACACTTTCCTACACTCAAACCCTCACATAAAAGAACACACAACACAATAATCTTTGACCCAATTGATAAAATATAATTGCCCACTTAAACATACAAAGCCCGGTACCATCCATCCCTTGAGAATATTAATAACAACCTGTAAATACATAGAGCAGAATCTTAACATCACCTGCCATGGCTTCTCACCCTCTCCTCCTCCTGTCTCTCTCTTCTTGTCTCCTCCTCTTCCTTCAAACTTCTCTCCCGCCCATCCTTCCTTCTCCTCCAATGACAGGCCTCCTTCTATCCTGTATCTGCCCCTCACCTGTACTTTACAAATTCAATGGGGAAGTGGTTCTGGTGAAGACACCTGAGTTCTAAGTAAGTGACTAGGCAGCTGTCTTAGGGGCAGTGAAATTAGCATCAAAATACAGATAACTTCAGGGCAAACCACAACATTTCCCCCTTTTTGTCCAGTTAAAAAGCCTTTTCACTTATATATAGAGAGTACAATTATTACCATTCTACAATTTATAAAGCATATGATATTCTCAACACCCTGTCCATCACTATATCAGTTAAACAGAACATTTAGTTATCCATACCAGCTTAAGGAAGGTTTAAAATCTATAAGCCTGCCTTGAAAAAAAAAATCAAGGCCTGGAGAGATGTCTCAGCAGTTAAGAGCACTGGCTACTCTTACAGAGGACCCAGGTTCAGTTCCCAGCACCCACATGGTGTGGGGTGAGAAAGCTGTGCCCCTGGGGGAGCCAGTCCAAAGCATGAATATCATCAGGATGCAGCCAAACCCAAAACAGCCTGAGACAGGCAGGAGTCAGACTGCTTCCTCCCAGCTCTGGGCTTGCAAGTCTCCGCTTGTGTCAGCCCTGTGACCCCCACCTCCACCACTCTTGAGGTAGTCATGTAGCCCGGTGGCCAGATTACAGGTTAATGTTCATGCAGTGAAGCATTCCCAACACCTCAGCCCCAGCCGATGATATACACTCACCCCCGAAACCCTCTACGCACTCCCCAAGGTTCACATAGCCCTTGTTCGATGTCTCCAGAGAAGGCCTTTCCTCCTGCACTCAGACCGACCAAGATCCTGCTCATCGACCCACCCTCCCATCCGGCTGGGCACACAAGGGTGCCTGGATATTTTTGTTTGCTTGTTTGCTACCTTACCCTCATAACTAAGAGCCGCTCCACTTCTTTTGGTTCAAACAGGCTGTTTGTCACAAAGCCACTCCTTGACTACTCTCTGGTCAGTAGACAGCTTTCTCATCTTCTTGCCTCTCTTGTTTGTCTCCTGGGAGTGTATGTGACTGGGTTACGAAGGGGCTATGAAGGGGCTCACTAAGTAGCCTGTGGGACTGGGACTCCATATATAAACTAGGCTGCCTCCTACTTATTCATTTTTTAAAAGATTTATTTATTATATATGAGTACACTTTAGCTCTCTTCAGACATATCAGCAGAGGGCATTGGATCCCATTACAGATGGTTGTGAGCCACCATGTGGTTTCTGGGATTTGAACTCAGGACCTCTGGAAGAGCAGTCAGTGCTCTTAACCTCTGAGTCATCTCTCCAGCCCTCATTTTATTTTTTAAAAAATACCTTTAAGGCTGGGGATTTAGCTCAGTGGTAGAGCGCTTACCTAGGAAGCGCAAGGCCCTGGGTTCGGTCCCCAGCTCTGAGAAAAAAAAAGAAAAGAAAAAAAAAAGAACCAAAAAAAAAATAACCTTTAATTTATTCTTTGGCGGTTTTATACAAGTATTCAATTATCTTGATGTTATGTACTACTGATTCCTTGGAAGCGAAAACTTAAGGCTTCTTTGGAAAGTCAGTTGGATGGGGTTTTGCTGGGGCAAACATGGGAAGGAGTGTTTCCCTAAAGCGGACACAGGAGAGAGGATGCTCTGCTAAAGCAAGCACGTGAAAGGACACGCGATGGAAGATTCTTTGTTAACCACACGTATGTATTGGTCTGCCTTTCATTGAGTAGTCGAGCTGCATTTGTCAGGATTCCATAGGGAGAATGCACCAGAAAACTTCTGGTGGCGTGCTTCAGTTTCTTGCTGCTTCTGCAGACCCCGGCTGATGGACAGAGTGGTGTCAGCTGAGATGTTAGCTGGTGGGTGGTGGGCTAACAGGGGGAGGGAGATGAAAGTGTTTAAGAACCATCATTAAAAGTAGGATTTGAGAAAATTAAAGCGACACTCATAACTATCCCTGCCTTCCCTGGATGCCTCCCCTTCTCAGTCTTTTGTCTGTTTTCGTTGCAGCTCTTTGTGTAAACCATTGAGTTCAGTGAGCGTTACCTACTGAATGCTGGCTGAGCTGGTTGGCTTGACCTTGAGTGGTAGCCCAGGCTGCAGTGAGTCCTGAGTGGAATGATGAGTCTTGTGAAGACATCCCTTCCCAGCACCCCTCCTCCCCCATCCTCCCAGCACTCCTCATCCACATCCTCCGGGCACTGCTCCTCCCCATCCTCCCAGCCCTCCTCCTCCCCCATCCTCCCAGTACTCCTCCTTCCCCATTCTCCAGTTCCAACATCTTTCCCACCTGCTCCTCTGACATGCTCCCCAGAGGCTTTAGCAGAGCTGTGTGTGCATGCAGGACATAGCTGTTATACTTAAATCTAAGCACTCAAGATCACTCAGGCTCAGCACTTGAATCAGTTGTGAGTCTCTCTTCATTTGCCGCTGCCCGCTACAGAAGACGCTTCTGTCACCAAGGCCGACAGCAACTATGTGTGTCAAAGTAAATGCTTAGAAGGCCAGTGGACAATATGTCCACTTGGCAGGACAGAGGAGTAGGTTCCTCTCTAGAGCCTGTGACCTCCTGACCACACACACAGGCTTTTGGCCAGGCCCACAGTTTATCAAGGAACGAGGAATCCTGGGCCACAGCCTTTCCTGGGGTTTGTGCAGAAAATGCAATGTGGGACAGTAAGCAGCTGAGGATTAGCTATTGTATGCTATGGTGGGGGCTCTGGAACAGAGGAGTGATTTGTAGTGCTGGTGCCTGTTCCTGCCCTGAGAGAGTCTGGGTCAGTGTGGAATGTTAGATAAGGAGCTCATGTCATGGCTTCAGGCTTAATGTGGGGATTTGCTTTTTTTTTTTTTTTCCCTGCCAGCAAAAGCTGGATCCATGGACAAGATATACATTGTTTGGCCCTGTGATTAGAGAATGACAGACAGACAGACCCAGGGTGTGAGTTGACATAGGACAGCTCTTATGGAAAGACTAGGGTAAGGAGGAAAGGGACAATAGCAGCAAGTGGCTAGAACATGGAGCAACTGTGAATCCTGACGATGCAGGTAAATGACAGTCAAGAGCAGGGAAAGCATGGATTTTAGAGCCAAGCAGGGAAGCATGAGCTTGCAATCCCAGGACTTGGGAGGCAGAGGCAGGAGAATCACAGCAAGTTCCAGGCCAGCTCGGTGTCCACAGTGAGCTCCAGGTCAGCCAGGGCTGCATAGTGGGAACCTGTTTCAAATTCAGGTTGTCAGCCTTGGTGGCTGTCAAGTCAACCTCCTGAGCCATCGTGTCTGCCCCTTGTTGATAAAACCTATGCGCCGGGGCCCATTCATTTATTGTGGCATTCCTTCCTATGCAATTGGAATCCTGTTCAGGAAGTGTGGGAGTGTGTTTCCAATTGGTTTCAAGTTTTACATTCAGGTGTTTGATCCAATTAGAAATGATTTTTGTGCAGGCTGAGAGGTGAGGATGTGACTTCATCCTTGGACATTCAAGTGTCTATCTAGCTTTCCCACTGCCATTGGTTAGAGACCACCTTTCCTCCATTGTTAGAGACCATCTTCCCTCCATTGTTAGAGACCATCTTACCTCCATTGTTAGAGACCATCTTCTCTCCAGTGATTATTTTGGCATCACAATGCATTAAAATTAAGTGGCTGGGGGTTGGGGATTTAGCTCAGTGGTAGAGCGCTTGCTTAGCAAGCGCAAGGCCCTGGGTTCGGTCCCCAGCTCCAAAAAAGAAAAGAAAAAAAAATTAAGTGGTTGTTATTGTGTGGACTTAAATGGGAGTCCTTCCTCTGTTCCACTGACCTACTTGTCTGTCTCTGCCCCGGATCATGCTGGGTTTATTGCCATGACTCTGTCATGTTGAGATCAGATATGGCAATGCCTCCAGCACTGTTATTTGGCTCCCAATTGCTTTGGCTCTCAGGGGGTCTTTTGTGCTTCTGTGTGAATTTTAAAGTCCCTCTCCTATTTACTGGAAGACTGTCATGGGGATTTTGATTGGCATTGCACTGGATTTGCAGATTGCTTTCGGTAGGACAGCCATTTTCACATTACTTCTATCAACCTACAAACAACAGAGGTTCTTTGACCTCCTCACGTCTTCTTCAAAATTCTTTTTTAAATTTTATTTGGGGATAATTAAAAGTTTTTGCTAGGGACTAGAGAGGTGGCTCAGTGGTTAAGAGCACTGACTTCTCTTCCAGAGGTCCTGAGTTCAATTCCCAGCAACCACGTGGTGGCTCACAATCATCTGTAATGGGATCCAATGCCCTCTTCTGGTGTGTCTGAAGACAGCGACAGTGTGCTCATATATAATCAATCAATCAATCAATCTTATAAATTGATTCTTTTTTTTAAATTTATTTATTATGTGTACATCATACAGCTTTCTGCCTGCATGTATGCAACTACAGGCCAGAAGAGGGCACCAGACCTGATTATAGGTGGTTGTGAGCCACCATGTGGTTGCTGGGAATTGAACTCAGGACCTCTGGAAGAGCAGTCAGTGCTCTTAACCTCTGAGCCATCTCTCCAGCCCCCTAAATAATTCTTTAAAAATAAAGTTTTTGCTGCAGAAGTTTTTCATCTCCTTGGTTAAAGGAGATGGTTAAATTTATTTCAAGGACTTTTGTTTGTTTTCTGTTTTGTTGTTATTATTTCCACCCCCATTTGGGGGGAATTGGGTGAAGCAGGGTTTTCCTGCATAGCCCTGGCTGTCCTGGAACTCCCTCTGTAGATCAGGCTGGCCTCTGCCTCCCGAGTGCTGAGATTAAAGCAGTGCCCACCACCTCCTGGCCTCTCAATTTCTTTAAAGATCTCTCTTCCCCCCACCCCCGGAGCTGGGGATCGAACCCAGGGCCTTGTGCTTCCTAGGCAAGCGCTCTACCACTGAGCTAAATCCCCAACCCCCTCAATTTCTTTTTGAAGACAAAATCATATAATATATTGGGATCGTGATTCCCCTCCCCCAACTCCCCTCAGATCTTCCCAACCTCTTCAACACCGGACCATATCCTTTCTTTCTCCCACTCTTTTTTTTTTTTTTTTAAAGAACTTGGTTTCATTTACTAAATGTGAAATCGCTCATTGTTCTTGAAAACCAGTACACATACATTCACAGAAATGCCTTTTTTTTTTTTCTTTTCTTTTTTTCGGAGCCGGGACCGAATCCATGGTCTTGCGCTTGCTAGGCAAGCGCTCTACCACTGAGCTAAATCCCCAAACCCCAGAAATGCCTTTTAAGGTATGTTCAGGAACTGCCTCTGAGCGTGCTTTGGGAAGGCCCAGGTTGTCTGATGTTAGTCTGTGGTGGCTTTCCTGACGCGACAGGCTGGGTAGCTGCATGCTGCTTTCACAAGAGTCCTCTGACAGAGTTGATCACAAACATGCCACTTGCTTTCTCCTTCACAGAGCATGGGCTCACAAGAAGATGACTCAGGAAACAGGCCCTCCAGCTACTCCCATCCTGAGGTAACCCACGCCCTGGCAAGTGTGAAAAGGGAGGGCAGCAGGAAGTACCATGCTGGTCCGTGCCGGTTCCTTCTGGACGCTCAGAAATTCAGTTTTAACGTCTTCAGTTCTGTTGCTTTCAGAAAACCATTCTCTCGAGCAGTAATCTCCAAAATGGACACCAACCGCCAAGGTTACCCAGTCCATCTGTCCTGAGGTTCTGCCTGTAAGTATGTAGACTTGCCCCGTGGGACCCTCTCTGAAAATCAGGCTGTGGGTGCTGGAGACCCTGCCTCTGAGATGAGAAACCAGGTTTCTACCTGTCTTCGCAAGGGCCCATGGTTGCACTCATAGTTTTGACATTCATTTTAAGTAGCTAAACAATATTCCATCCCTAGCCCCCAAGCTGGGAACCAACCCAGAGCCTAGAAACGAACCCACAGCCCATGAACTGTTTTGAAAGCTAATTTGCAAAGATAGGTCTGGCTCTGACCAAGGCTGAACCGCCTCTTTTTGCCTCTTTTTTTTTTTTTTTTTTTGGAGCTGGGGACCGAACCCAGGGCCTTGCGCTTCCTAGGCAAGCGCTCTACCACTGAGCCAAATCCCCAACCCCCTTTTTTTTTCCTTAATTAAAAAAATGGTATTTATTTCTCTTAAGACCAATTAGCCCTAGACTTTTGTTTGCTTTTGGCTTTTGTTTCTCTGGTTAGCCCTGACTGTCCTGGAACTCATTCTGTAGACCAGGCTGGCCTCAAATTCACAGAGATTCACCTACCCAAGTGCTAGGATTAAAGGCAGGAACCACCGCTGCCCGGATTGGCTCTGAACTTTTAATTTCCTTAATAGAAAATGATTGTCAGAAGCCAATAAAGCTTCATCAGTACTTTAGAATTTACAAATTGCTTTCACTGACATTAGCTTGCCTGCAAAATAGTGGCTGTGCCTGACTTGGGGCTGGACCACGCCCCTCTTATGTCAGAGCATCTGCGAGAAAGCCAAGGATGCTGACACTTGCATTTTCCAATGGAATAAATTTTTATTGTTTATTTGGGTTTCACACAGTGCTTGCTTCCCATTCCTCCCAGGTCCACCCTCCCACTCTTGTGTCCCCTCCCCCCCAAAAAACTAAGAGGAGACAAGAAAACAATACACCCAGTCCAATCTGTGTTACCCACATACTCATTGCAACAGGGTCAGACTCAGTGGTCAGCCCCTTGGAAGATAACCGAGTCCTTCCCGGCTTTCTCCCTGACCTATCCCACCTACACGGACAGCAGCCATCAACTGTGAAGAGCTACATTTTAGCAACTTTAACACAATTTTTTTTTTTTGGTTCTTTTTTTTTTTTTTTCCGGAGCTGGGGACCGAACCCAGGGCCTTGCGCTTCCTAGGCAAGCGCTCTACCGCTGAGCTAAATCCCCAGCCCCTTTAACACAATTTTTAAGCACTCTCTTGGCTTTCTGTGTAGACTGTTTCTGTTTTGAAAGGTGTGGGTGGGGGTTTCCGGGACATTGGTGCAGAATCCGTCATTGTCTCTTGTTCTCACCTAGGAGTCTGGAGTCAACTGCAACAGATGCCTCCCTGCCCGTAACAGCCTGCAACAGCATGGACCATGGACGTCCACATAGCCTCTGGCTGCGCCATGGACCTCAGACATCAAAATGGCCCCAGCACAGATCACAGACAGCAACATGGCCTTTCTCTCACTCTTTAGAAAGCATATAAGCAGGCAAACGAAAATAATATTTTTAATTAAATAAAAAAAAAACCAGAGTAAACAAAAAAAAAGTGAAACAAAGAAAAGACACAAGGAACAGACACACAGAAATACATACATGTGTGCACATATGTTCCGTCCTGCAGGACAGTCAATGAGGGTCCAGAGGGTACCTGGAAGAGAATTGGGGACAAGAGACGTGAAGAAGGACGCCAAAACAAGAGTGTGATCAAGGTGGAAAACTTATTTTTCCCAAGGCTGGATTTATACCATAGCAGGGGTAACAGAGGGGAGGGGGTAAGTGGGAAACATTTAGGAAAGCCAAGGACACTGCTCCTGTGGTCAGGCAATTGGCTGACGTCAACAGGATGTCACAAGTTTGTCTTATCATTATTCATCCTGACGATCAGATTTGTATTAGTCGGGGGTTGAGGATTTAGCTCAGTGGTAGAGCGCTTGCCTAGGAAGCGCAAGGCCCTGGGTTCGGTCCCCAGCTCCGGAAAAAAAAAAAGTCTTCCAAAGCACCGTTGAGTTCATTTTGTGTTGGGCATCTGCTGCTGGGTACAGGGCCTGCCCTTTAGTGCGGTTAATATACCCAATGAGACGCCATTGGAGAAAACTACTGTTTCCTTTGCAAATAGATGTCAATATCAGATAGCTTCTTGGTTAGGAATGGGAGCCCGTGCCCACTTCTGTCTCTCAGCACTGGGTCCTTGTCTGACTTAAACCCGTGCAGGCCCTGAGCGTGTGGCCACGGTCTCTGTGAGTTCATATGTTCATCTGTCCTCTGGTGTCTGGAAGACACTGGTTTCTTGGAGTCAGTCGTCCCCTTCTACTTTAGCTGTTTGCCTGGCCTTGTTGTTCTGAGACAGTGTCTTTCTGTGTAGCTTTAACTGTCCTGGAACTTGCTCTAGAGACCAGGCTGGCCTCAAACTCAAAGGTTTGCCTGCCTCTGCCTTCCAAATGCTGGAATTAAAGGCTTCCCTTTGGCTCTCACAATCTTTCTTCCTCCTTCTCTGCACAGCTCCGTGAACCCTGAGGACCGGTGTGATGAAGACTTAGTCCAAGGGCACTCACCCTCTGCACATGGTCCAGTTGTGAATCTCTGTGCTAGCTCCCATCTACCCAGGCAGAAGCTCCTCTAATGCACGGATCTGAGTCCCATCCCCTGTGGCCACTGAGCATCCCAGGTAGAAAGTGCTTCTACATATCCGTGGCTGACCCAAAGGAATGGAGCTGGGCTAAAAGGGCAGGCTGCAAACAAGGATCTACAGGAAGAGCTAAGCTGGGTCCCCATTAAGAGGAAGGGAGAAGGGCCACTTGCAAGCAGGGTTTACAGGACTGGGAGGGAGACTGGAGAGATCAGAATGAAGGATAGGAAGGAGAGGGAAACTTGCCTGCCAGAGTCCCAGCTTGGTGTGGTCACTGGGATCTGTCTGGTTTCTGGTCAAATGGTGTGTGTGTGTGTGTGTGTGTGTGTGTGTGTGTGTGTGTGTGTGTGTGTGAGAGAGAGAGAGAGAGAGAGAGAGAGAGAGAGAGAGAGAGTGCTCTGGGACTAGCCAGAGATCTGGGACAGCAGAAGCTACCAGGAGTCTATGGGGTGGTCCTAGCCAAGACTTCTAGCAGCTGGAGATGTGAACACTGAATGGTCACCTCCCACCGCAGGCAGAACTTCCAGTGGAGGTGGGGGAGAGGGGGATACCAACCCACCCACAAAACCTTTGACTCAAGATTTATCCTGCCTACAAGATGTGCAGGAATAACGATGGAGCAGTGAGTGAGGGAATGGCTAACCGATGACTGACCAGACTAGGGGCCCTTCCCACGGACTAGGACCAATCCGTGACACTAGTAATGCTACTCCGCTATGCTTGCAGACAGGAGCCTAACATAACTGTCTTCTGAGAGGCCTCATCCAGTAACTGACAGGAACAGATGCAGAGACCTAAAGGCAGACTTTAGGCAAAAGAGAGGGCTTCTTTTGGAAGAGTGGGGCATAAAATTGAGGGAGCTGGAAGGCTAGAGGGCATCAGAAGAAAACCTACAGTGTCTATAGGGGCTCACAAAGACTAAACCACCAACCAAAGATTGAGCCTGGGCTAGACCTAGGTCCCCTACACGTTTGAGGCAGATGTGCAGCTTGGTCTTCATGTGGTTCTCTAATGATTGGAGTGGATGCTGTCTCTGACTCTGTTGCCTTCTTTGGATCCTCTTCCCCTAGCTGGGTTGTCTTGTCTGGCCTCAGAGGAGAGGATATGCTTAGTCCTGATGCAGCCTGATGTGCCAGGGCAGGTTGTTCTTTCTCTAAGGAAAAGGGGAGGGAGTAAGGAGAGGATGAGCTTGTGAGGGTGGGACTGGGAGGGGAGGAGGGAAGGGCGCTGTGATCAGATGTAAAGTGAATACACACACACACACACATATATATATATATATACACACATACATAAATACATACATACATATACACACATACACATACATAAATACATACATATACACACATACACATACATACATACATACATATATACATACATACACATACACACATACATACACATATACATACATACAAACATTCTGCTCCTTCAGAGGACCTGGGTTTAGTTCCCAGCACCTATCTGGAAAGACCCATCAGTAATTTCATTTCCCAAGGGTTCCACTCCCTCTTCTGACCTCAGTGCACAGACACATATGCAAATAGAAACATCCATACACATAAGCTAAAAATAAATATGTCTTTAAAAAACCCAGATGTGGGGGCTGGAGAGATGGCTCAGCGGTTAAGAGCACTGACTGCTCTTCCGGAGGTCCTGAGTTCAAATCCCAGTGACCACATGGTGGCTCACAACCATCTGTAATGGGATCTGATGCCCTCTTCTGGTGTGTCTGAAGACAGCTGTAGCATACTTATATAGAATAAATGAATCTTAACCAAAAAAAAAAAAAAAAAAAAAAAGCCAAACTCAGATGTATCTCAGGTTCTTAGGAATTGTTCGTCTGTAGGATGCCGATGGATGATCGGTTTAACAAGGACAAATGAGAAGAGCAGGCATTTAAAGAAACCTTACGAGAAAAATAAAACCCGCTGGAGTCCGCTTCCAGAACTGGACTGGACATCTTTGAAGAATGGGCCAAACCATGCTAACAAAGAACTTAGGATAGCGATGATTACAACTTTGCAGAAAGGTCAGCGACCTGTTATGCAAAACGGTCATCGTCCATCCCATTCATCTTAAGGAGTGTTTGTAAAGTGATTGTTTGAAAGATGTGAGCACAGGCAGATGAACAAACCTTGGGTTTGGTAAGGGTCAGCTTCTTTGATAGTTAAAAACCTAAAATGTAGGGGCTGGAGAGATAGCTCAGTGGTTAAGAGCATTGACTGTTCTTTCAGAGGTCCTGAGTTCAATTCCCAGCAACCACATGGTGGCTCACAACCATCTGTAATGGGATCAGATGCCCTCTCCTGGTGTGTCTGAAGACAGCTACAGTGTATTCACATACATAAAATAAATAATTCTTAAAAAAAAAACAACCTAAAATGTAGCACGAAATGCCAGTGACTAGGTTAAATATAAACATTTTGCTTTCTAAGAAAAATTCATATATGTGTGTGCATATGCGTGTGTGTATATGTGTGTGCATATGCATGTGTGTATTAGTGTGGGCATTAGTGTGTGTATGAAGGTCCTACAACAACTTCCTGGAGTTAATCTCACCTTCTGTTTTGCTGACAGGGTCTCTGGTGCTGGTTTTGTTACCTAGCTATGTCCTATAGGCTAAAAGGCCTGAGAGCTTGGCCACTTCTACAAGGCCCTACCTCCCTTGGGAGTGCTGGGATCACACATGCACACCCCAACATCTGGGGTTTTATGTCAGTTCCAGGGGTAGAATTCAAGTCCTCAGGTTTGCACAAGTGTACGACTGAGCCGCCTCCCTAGCACACTTTGTTTTAAACCAGTCCGTTTCCAAAAGCAGATCACTCTTTAAAGAGCGCCTTTTTATTTTAAAGAGAGGGCTAGATTCTAGTTCTAGGCCAGAGTACTGAATTGTGTGTGTGTGTGTGTGTGTGTGTGTGTGTGTGTGTGTGTGTACACACATGTGCGTATCCAGGAATATGTGTGCTTATCCAGGAGTATATACCACATGTGTGCAGATGCTCACTGAAGCCAGAAGATAGTCGTAGATCCTCAGCGGCTGGAGTTGGAGCTGGAGCTGGAGCTGGAGCTGGAGCTGGAACTGAAGGTAGAGATGGAGCTGGAGCTGGAGCTGGAGCTGAAGGTGGAGCTGGAGCTGAAGGTGGAGCTGGAGCTGAAGGTGGAGCTGGAGGTAGAGCTGGAGCTGGAGCTGGAGCTGGAGCTGGAGCTGGAGCTGGAGCTGGAGCTAGAGCTGGAGATGGAGCTGAAGGTGGAGCTGGAGCTGAAGGTGGAGCTGGAGCTGAAGGTGGAGCTGGAGCTGGAGCTGGAGCTGGAGCTGGAGCTGGAGGTAAAGCTGGAGATGGAGATGGAGCTGGAGCTGGAGCTGGAGCTGGAGCTGGAGCTGGAGGTAGAGCTGGAGATGGAGATGGAGCTGGAGGTAAAGCTGGAGCTGGAGGTAAAGCTGGAGATGGAGCTGGAGGTGGTTTCAGGTTGTCCAACATTGGATCAGGGAACCAAACTGAGGTCTGAGGAGCAGGAAGAGCTGTTAGTGGCCAAGTCATCTCCTGGTCCCACCCCCCGTGGTCTGGATTTTAACTTTCGGAGCCTTTTTTCAATACTGAGATAAAATCCAGAGTCTTGCACATTCCAGGCAGATACTCTAAACTGAGGTCCACTCCCCAGCCCAACCTTAGGGATTTTTAATAACTTTTAATTAATTGCTTTATCCTCCACGACCTTCCTGTGGCGTAGCTGGACATTCGGTGACGTGTTTCTTGCCCTCGTCTTCCCTTTTCTATTTTGGAAAAATCTAGTCATTTTACCTGAGGAAAGGAACTCGTTCTACCATAGAAAAATCCTTCCTTATAAAGCCTACCCCTTACCAACTGTGTACAAGCACATTATCACATTGTCCTTTCTCCTCCTCATTGGCCTCTTTGTATATTTTTCCTTCCTTGCTATCTTGTGGTGGAGCAAGGACAGGTTCCATCTTACTAAAAGAATCCAAATTAAGGGGCTGGAGAGATGGCTCAGTGGTTAAGAGCACCGACCGCTCTTCCAGAGGTCCTGAGTTCAATTCCCAGCACCCACATGGTGGCTCAACTGTGGGATGATGTCATACAGGGAAGGCAGGTACAAGATAGAATGAGGCCTGTCATTGGATGAGAAGGAAGGATGGGCGGGAGAGAAGTTTGAGGGAGGAGGAGGAGACTGAGAGAGAAGCTGTGGAGAGAAGGTGGAGGCCGAGTTAAGATTTTACTCTGTGTATTTACAGGTTGTTACGAATCTTCTTAAGGGATGGATGTGTACAGGGCTTTCTATGTTTAAGTGGGCAGTTATATCTTATCAATTGGATCAGAGTAACAACAATGGTGGTGGTGTTCTTTCTTGTGGAGAACTTAGCTTGGGAGAGTGTACGGTGGCAGAGACAGTGAGCCACCACGGAGTTGGGATGTGTGTTTCTACCAGATATCTTGGGGCACTGCAGTGCCAGATCTAGAGGGGGGGGGGAAAGAAACCGATATTATAACTTTACAACAGCACTCACCCATCTGTCATGGCATCTGATGATCTTCCGGTGTGTCTGAAGACGGGCATCCACATCAGGTGCATAACATAGGTGACCATCTGTCTGCCTCTCCTCACACTGTACTGACCTCTGTCTGCCTCTCCTCACACTGTACAGACCTCTGTCTGCCTCTCCTCACACTGTACAGACCTCTGTCTGCCTCTCCTCACACTGTACAGACCTCTGTCTGCCTCTCCTCACACTGTACAGACCTCTGTCTGCCTCTCCTCACACTGTACAGACCTCTGTCTGCCTCTCCTCACACCATACTGACCTCTGTCTGCGTCTTCTCACACTGTACAGATCCTCTGTCTACGTATCCTTACACTGTATAGTTCCTTTCTTCTGTAGGATGTAGGCCAACTTCATGGCTGCTTAGATTTGGTTTGGTTTTTGGTTTTTCAAGGCAGGGTTTCTCTGGGTCCTGGAACTCGCTCTCTAGACCAGGCTGGCCTCAAACTTAGAGATTCGCCTGCCCCTGCTTCTTCCCAAGTGCTGGGATTAAGGCAGGTACCACCAGGCCCAGTTACTGTTAGGAAAAAGATCAAAAAATGAAGCTTGTTCCATAGACTGATAATAGCTTTTCCTATTTTCCAACCCTTGACAGTACAACGCTAGCTGTAAAATAGCGTCAACATTTATTTTTGATTAAAATATTTTTTCTTATCTTCCGTGTCTAAAAGTGTACTGTTTGCGTGTGCTTTGTGTCCATGAAGGTCGGAAGAAGACTCCAAATCCCCCCTGGAACTGGAATTATAGAAGACTGGGAGCCACCATTTGAGTGCTGGAAACTGAATCCAGTTCCTCTGTAAGAGCAGCAATGATGAGCCATCTCTAGCCCACAGAGTTCAGAGATCCGCTTAATGGCTGCCCCAACCCATCCCTCCAGAACTCAATACACACAGCACCCATACAATTTAGCTGTCTCCATTTTCAGAGGGCTGTAAGCATAATCAGACCAGCCTTCCAGGATGCTCCAACGTGACTTATCAAAAAAAATAAAAACGATACTCTTAGTAATTCCAGCAGAGCTCCATCAGACATCAGAGAGAACGGGAAGCATTTTTTTTTTTTTCGGAGCTGGGGACCGAACCCAGGGCCTTGTACTCACTAGGCAAGCGCTCTACTGCTGAGCTAAATCCCCAACCCCGGGAAGCATTCTTTTTTTTTTTTTTAAGATTTATTCATTTATTATATATAAGTACACTGTAGCTGTCTTCAGACACACCAGAAAAGGGCATCAGATCTCTTTACAGATGGTTGTGAGCCACCATGTGGTTGCTGGGAATTGAACTCAGGACCTCTGGAAGAGCAGTCGGGTGCTCTTAACCGCTGAGCCATCTCTCCAGCCCCCCGGGAAGCATTCTTAAACGGGAAAGGAAACCAGAAGCTACAGTGCTCCAGTTGGTTAGGGCAAGCTGTTGAGGAGATCAGACGTGGAAAAGAGGAAGTCCTCAAGAGAAATCATGTGACAATCATTATTAAGTCCCTGTGTACTGTAGGCAGACTCTATGTCAACTTGACACGAGCCAGAGTCATTTGGGAAGAGGGACTGCAGTGAGAAAATGCTGCCACCAGACCGGCCTTGAGGAAGGAGGGCTCAGTTCATTGTGGGCAGTGCCACCTTGCTACACTGCTGGAGGTCCTGGGTGCTATCAGAAAGCAGACTGAAGCCAAGCAAAGGCTCATGCCTTTTTATTCCCAGGAGGCAGAGGCAAGCCGATCTCTGTGTTTGAGGCTAAAAAAGGGGAACTGTTGGGGTTGGGGATTTGGCTCAGTGGTAGAGCGCTTCCCTAGCAGGTGCAAGGCCCTGGTTTCAGTCCCCAGCTCCGGAAAAAAAAGAAAAAAGAAAAAAGAAAAGAAAAAAAAAGGGGGGGGGAACTGTTGGGAGATGGCTTCATGCAGTGTGTATTCAGATGCTGACTATTGTGCCTAGAGATCTGGTTGCAGTCCCGGTGTTGACGTTTTTTCGTGGTATCTTCTGTCTCGATGATGTGTAAAAATTATTGGGTTTGGGGATTTAGCTCAGTGGTAGAGCGCTTGCCTAGCAAGCGCAAGGCCCTGGGTTCGGTCCCCAGCTCCGGGGGGGGGGGGGGATTATTTTCCATCACCTCTGATTGGTTAATAAAGAGATGAGTCAGCCTATAGCTGAGCAGAAGAGAATAGGGTGGGACTTCTCATCCAAATCAGGGGGTCCTAAGCAAAAGGAGATGGGGGTGGGGGAAGGACCCAGCGGGTTCGCCTAGAGAAGTAGTCGGTGGAGTGTGACTATTGTGGAATAGAGCGAGCCAGGGCAAGAGTCAGAGTGCAGGTAAAGTCGGCAGCCATTAGAGGGTGAGAATGGATGAGTATCTGCCCAGCACAATGTCTACAGTTTGTTACTAAGTTTATTAGGTCTCCGCGCCATTTATTACGGAGCCAAGACAGGCTAGAGCAGGCATAGAAACGCCCTGTCGGGCTGGGGATTTAGCTCAGTGGTAGAGCGCTTACCTAGGAAGCGCAAGGCCCTGGGTTCGGTCCCCAGCTCCAAAAAAAAAAAAAAAAAAAAAAAAAAAAAAAAAAAAAAAGAAACGCCCTGTCGTTATTTGGGAACTGGGGGGGGGGGCGGTGTAGAAGCCCCTAACCCCTACAATTACATCTATATTCTGACTTCGAGGTCAGCCTGGTCTAAGGAGTGAGCTCCGTGACAGCCAGGGGGAGCCACTGAGCAAGCCTTGCAGACCGAGCAATTAAACAGTGTTCCTCTGTTGTCTTTCTATCAGTTCCCTCCTACTGGCCCCTGCCCCGTTAGCGTTCCAGTCTGATTTTCCTCAGTGATGGACTGATGTGGAACTGAAATCTACCCTTTCCTTTACAAATTGCTTTTGGTCGTGGTGTTTTATCACAGCAACAGGAGCCGCAATTTCCATAGTCTCCTAATCTGGGGTCTTAGACAGCCATGAGGACTCCTCGCTAAGTCAGGAGACTTTCAAAGTCATCCCCGAAGGGTTGCTAGACTATGTAACTGAGATGTGGAAGCTCTCGCTGCCTGGCACCACAGACGTGAGCAGAGCCAAGGAATCAAGCTGGGCTTTGCTCAGAGAGCCTGTGAAAACCTGTGAAATCTGTGAAAACCGTGGGTTAGTTCCTCCGGAACCAAGCTGTTCTCCACCTCATCTCCAGCAACAGGCTCTAGAGGAAGGGGGTGATCACTCTGGAGCCCAGGCTGATGGTTCCAGTCATTTTCTGAGATAGTTATTTGATAAATGTTTCTACAGAATCGCATGAGTTTTTGTTTTTTTTTTGTTTTTTTTTGTTTTTTTTTTTTCTGGTTGCTTGTTTTGTTTTAGACAGGGTCTCATGTATCCTCACTTAACATGTATCCTGGCTTAACTCGTAACTCGCCATGTGGGCTGGGCTGGTCTTAAACTCACAGAAATTCACCTGTCTCTGCCTCCTAAGTACTTGGATTGAAGGCAGACACCACCATGCCTGGCACTGATGTGGTTTTGGTCTGTGTAGCATTGTTGTGAGGGACTGTCCTCTAAACCAAGCCACGGTCATCTTGGGAAGTTTAGCTGTACCTATTGCAATAAGATGATCTCAACTGGGCTTGACTGTTTATATGCTCACACAAGGGGGAGGGTGGGTGTGGGGTTGTGAGATCCTCAACTGATTAGCTAGGGGCTCCCTATCTGTTGTGTGTAACTCTACCTGACCTGCTGGTGATCTGGAGGAAACACTGTAGTAAACAGGTAAGGGAAGGCTAGAGAAGGATGCTTCATTTATGCTATGGGGGGAACCCTTATCTCTACTACGTGAAGGCATTGGGGTGCTGACTGTTTCAGGAGGAGCACCGACACCCCTGTAAGGAGCCCCTTGCCTATGCTCTATAAGAAGCCCCAATAAAGTCGTTGGTTTCCCTGAATGAATTTAAGCAGAATTGTGCCTTTGCCTATCACGGGAACCCAGATAGGAGGGTAGCCATTGCTTCCGTCTCCTCTTGGAAAGCAAGTTTATCAATAAGCATATAATTCCTTCCACTTGAGCTCCTTCTGCCTCAGTCTCCTGAGTGTGGGCATTACAGGAGTCACCTCCCATACCCTGCTCTATCCCTCTCTTCTCCTTCCTTCCTTCTCTCCTTCCTTCCTTCTCTCCTTCATTCTTCTCTCCTTCCTTCCTTCTCTCCTTCCTTCCTTCTCTCCTTCATTCTTCTCTCCTTCCTTCCTTCTCTCCTTCCTTCTCTCCTTCATTCTTCTCTCCTTCCTTCCTTCTCTCCTTCCTTCTCTCCTTCATTCTTCTCTCCTTCCTTCCTTCTCTCCTTCCTTCTCTCCTTCATTCTTCTCTCCTTCCTTCTCTCCTTCCTTCCTTCTCTTCTTCCTTCCTTCCTTCTCTCCTTCCTTCCTTCTCTCCTTCCTTCTCTCCTTCCTTCTCTCCTTCCTTCTCTCCTTCCTTCCTTCCTTCTCTCCTTCCTTCCTTCCTTCTCTCCTTCCTCCTCTCCTTCCTCCTCTCCTTCCTGCCTTCTCTCCTTCCTTCCTTCCTTCCTTCTCTCCTTCCTTCCTTCTCTCCTTCCTTCCTTCTCTCCTTCCTTCTCTCCTTCCTTCCTTCTCTCCTTCCTTCCTTCTCTCCTTCCTTCTCTCCTTCCTTCCTTCTCTCCTTCCTTCCTTCTCTCCTTCCTTCCTCCTCTCCTTCCTTCCTTCTCTCCTTCCTTCTCTCCTTCCTTCCTTCTCTCCTTCCTTCCTCCTCTCCTTCCTTCCTTCTCTCCTTCCTTCCTTCTCTCCTTCCTTCTCTCCTTCCTCCTCTCCTTCCTTCCTTCTCTCCTTCCTTCCTTCTCTCCTTCCTTCCTTCCTTCATTTCTTTCTGACACTTTCACCTGGAGTTCATGCCTCGACTGTCCAGATAGCTAGTCCCAGTTGTTAGCATTTTGTCTAGGCTCCGCCCCACTGTTACCTGGCAACAGCCGGGTGTGTCTGACTCACTATAAGAGGGGCTGCTGGCCCCCTCCTCTCTTGCTCCTGCTCCCCCTCTCCCCTCCCCCCAGTCCCCTCCCCCCTCCCTATTCTCCTTTCCCTCTCTCTCCATGTGCTCATGGCCAGCCTCTCCTCCTCCTCCTCCTCCTTCTTCTCTCTCTCTCTCTCTCTCTCTCTCTCTCTCTCTCCTACCCTCTCAACTTCCCTCCGCATGCCCCGAATAAACTCTGTTCTATACTATAGAAGATGGCTGGTCCTTCAGAGGGAAGGGATGCCTCAGCATGGGCCCCGCAGAGGCATCTCCTTCCCCCACACCAGACCACACATCCACCAAACATATTCTCTCTCCCCTTCTCTTTTTATAAAACATAACACCAGTAATCTTGTTTCTAACCCCAGCACAGGAATTATAGATGTGCACTACCTTGCTGAGTGTGTGTGTGTGTGTGTGTGTGTGTGTGTATGCATGTATGTGAGGGTGTAAATGTGAGTGTGAGTTTTGTGTATGTGAGAGAGTGTGTGTGTGAGTTTGTGTGTATGTGTGTGTGTGTGTGTGTGTGTGTGAGAGAGAGAGAGAGAGAGAGAGAGAGAGAGGTGCTGGGATCACAGGTCTGGGTGTCTTCACTGCAAGCACTTAACAAACTAAGCTATCTCCCCAGCCGCCATTACATTTTCTGACAAGCAGAAGTTAACTTGAATGAAGTGACATATATGAATATTTTCGAATTAGTGTGCTACCGTAGATGCTGCGGCAACCAGAGCCTGCTCTGAGTAGGGGCTCCAAGGTACAGGCCGGAAGGACACCAACAGAGAGGCAAGGAATGGGTAAGCAGCATGGTGGTGTTTCCACACGGACACAAGGCACTTAAACTTGCTCAATCTGAGGACTATGATGTCACTAAACGAACTATCTTAAGACATTCCTGGAGACGTGAGCTAGGGGAGGAAATGGGAGGAATTCGTCACTAACTCCTGCTCTGATGTCAATCAAAATTTCATCCTGAGAAAGTGTTATCAGTCTCAGACTACCCAGTCGGATATTTTCATTTATACGTGTGTGCGTGTGTGTGTGCGTGTGTGTGTGTGTGTGTTCTAAAGTAGACTCTGTCATTGAACATGTATGGTAACAGGTATGGTGAGAATTACTTTCCTTACACCCAGTCCCAGGTACAATCTCATCTCAGTCAGGCTATCTGTGAGGGGTTAGGGTACGAGCAGGGCCCTGGCTTCCTCAGGGCAGATAGCTCAGATTCTGATTGTATCCACACTGCTGCAGGGCCTCACTGAAGCCCTCACTTAGGGTTAGGTCATTCTGAGTGGTTGAGCAACCCAGGAACTGCTTGATCAGGCCCCATCTGTAGTGGGTGAGCTGCAGGACGGAAAGGGGCGGGCTGGATGGCAAGCTGGGCAGGCGCTGAGCTTCCCAGCCTGAAGGCACTGGTCGGGGCGCTACCTATGGTATACCCTATTGCTGAGCCCATGCCTATGCCTGTGGCCAGTGGACGACATCTGACTCATAAGACCCAGCTGGTCCCAAGCAGTAGGAGCTGGGGCAGCCACTTAGGGTGGCCCGTGTGCCAAGAGGGTGAGCTGCGCGGCTGGCCGGTCAAACTATGGCTTCCTTGAGACGCAACAGCGGTCGAACCAAGGAGGAGCAGAGAAGGAAGGGTGGACTGTTGCAGCTGCTCAGTGCAGAGAATCTTTTTTTTCCTTTTTCTTTTTTTTTTTTTTTTTTTCGGAGCTGGGAGAACTTTTAAAAACAGACAAGTAAGGGCTGGTGAGATGGCACAGTGGGGAAAGTGCCTGCTGTGAAAGGATGAGTTTGATCCCAGAGTCCACATAGCGGTGGAAAGACTCCATAAAGTTGTCCTCTGACCTCTACAAGCGTGCTTTGGCATGAATGTTACCCCTCACATACAAAACACACACACACACACACACACACACACACACACACACACACACACACTAATAACTAATACATTATTAGATTTATAGAAGTTTGAAAACAGTTACCATAAAAACAAACAGAAAAAGACGAGGCTCTTTTTGAGCGGGAGCTAGGGACTTAGTGGCTTGAATCCCCCATGTTTAACAGGAAGCTGTGCTCTTGGCTTGTTTTGTTCGGTACCGCGGAGCCCTGGTGAGAGCAGAGAGCTGCCACGCTGTCACTGGGCAGGGCGTGTGATTTCTCATTGCTGTCAAATGTGTCGGGAAAGAACGTAAGCGGGGCTTGTTTTCAGTCAGTGTTTACTGGCTCCAACCAAAGGCAGCTTTGATTGTTGATTGAATTGGGACCATATAAAGACCATTTGCCACTTATGTCTGTAGGGGGCAGCAGAGAACAGCGGGAGGTGGGTGATACCGCTTGGCCCATTTACTCCGTTTCTTGGGACATCCGGTCTTGAAGTTCCGTCCTTTTTCTTCTGATGTCTCACATGCCCAGTGGTCTCGGGATTCCTCAGTTGGATGCTTTTATTCTCCTGGAAAGATAAAAACAAAAGCCTGTCTCAACCCTATCCCTGGGGCAGGAGTTCCTCTTTTGGCAGGTTATATCTTTCCTAGGGCATTTTGGGAGGTGGAGGGTGGGGTGGGGGTGGTAAAGTATTATCTTTCCGTTGAAATTTTTAAAAATTCTTTTGAAAATTTAAAACTAAAATATACCTTAGTATGCGTGGATAAATATAGTTATATTCCTCTTTCTCTTTATATATAAATTCAAAGTTTTAAGTGTATTTTTTTAGATCACAAAGGACAGTTACTTTAAATTTCTGCTTGCCTTCGCAAGTGGCTTTTTAATTTAAGTCACTGTAATCTTTTTTTTTTAAACAATTTTTTTCTTTTCTATTTTTCGGAGCTGGGGACCGAACCCAGGGCCTTGCGCTTGCTAGGCAAGCGCTCTACCACTGAGCTAAAACCCCAACCCCAAGTCACTGTAATCTTAATTGCCTGCCTCCCAAGTGTTGGGATTGAAGGTGTGAAGCATTACCTGCCTATGGAGTCCTTATAATAGCATTCCCATAGTGTTGTCCTGGAGGCTTAATTTGGCTCTCCATTTCCTCTTAGTTTTTAGTGTTAGGGGTAAATTTTCAAATTTTTCAAATATGTAATCTATCACTCTTCCTGATTTATTCTGAATTTGTTCCCAGGCAAATTTTAATATTCTAGTCTTAAACATGATGTCAGTGTGTCCACTATTTCATT
Organism: Rattus norvegicus; assembly: GCF_021556685.1. Classification (NCBI taxonomy): domain Eukaryota; kingdom Metazoa; phylum Chordata; class Mammalia; order Rodentia; family Muridae; genus Rattus; species Rattus norvegicus. Next base: position 29,816,439 of record NC_141542.1, on the reverse strand, counting down.
CTTTTCGGACCTCTTTGTCTCTCTTGCCTGTATGAGCCACATAAAATTTGATGTTCTTGCTAAGTTTTCTAGGTTTTGCCATTTCAATCCATGCCTCTCCTGACCAGATATCTTTGCTATTTATCTGCCCGTCAGTGGTTTCCCGTGTTGAGGACCATATAACTGCTATACCATTGCACACGCACCATGAATTGGAGAAGATACGGGTTTTCTTTTTGCTTCCTTAGTTGTTTGTCTTATGGCCAGTAGTGGTGTGCTGATTTTTGTGGTTCTTCCTCAGGGCTGGCCATTCTACCCCCTGGTCTGCAAGCTGCCTCTTCCCTGTTAGTTTTTGTTCCATCAGTGGTGGATTAACCATCAGTAAACCATGTGATATAGCCAAATCTCGTGACCCTTTCATTGATCCCCACAGTTCAATGGGTGCCTCTTTTGGGGGATGGGTAAGGAGTTTACGATGGGCATTTAAGCAAATGAGCTTGTTTCTCCATGCAGGAAGGCACAGATCCTTTGCTCTCACATTTTTAAAAAAGATTTATTTATTATTTTATGTATATGTGTACACTGTAGCTATCTTCAGATACTCCAGAAGAGGGCATCAGACCTCATTACGGATGGTTGTGAGCCACCATGTGGTTGCTGGGAATTGAACTCATGGCCTCTGGAAGAGCAATCAGTGCTCTTAACCACTGAGCCATCTCTCCAGCCCTGCTATCACATTTTTGTCATGAAGGAGTTCAGATAGGTACCAATTCCAGTGTAATGCCTTCCCTTCCATTGGCTGAACCTGCAGAGGACTCTGCCTTTGAAGGGACCTAATGACCTCATAAAATGACCAGATTTGTTTCTCAAAAGAGAATATTTATTCTCTAAGAATTTGCAATAGAAGCCAACAGGCAAACGTTGGTGGACTCCTGCTTGTTTTAGGAGGCGTTCCCATTTGTCAATTCACCAGTAAATATGATATGCATACTTAGGGTATCATCTGGTTCAACATTGGTCAGGGTTTCATCCATGAAGATGAGCTTACTGACAGGCACAAAGGCTGTTCTTTGTTTTATCATTGTTGGAAATTAGCTACATTCCTAGTACTCCTGTAGAGGGTTTTATTATAATCTGTAAATATGGTATGTGACTTCTCTAGTGTGCAAACGTACCAATTAGAGGCTGTAGCTGAGTTTTGTCCCTAGGTCAGGTGGAATTAAAGGCATATAACCCACCACCACCTTGTTCAATGTAACTCTAGAATATAGAAAACAACTAACTTTTAGAGATCCTGTCTCTACTAGGATTAAAGGCATGGGCTACTGCAACTTTAATTATTTCAAGCCTTATTTTTAATGATGGTTCTTAAATGCTTTACCTTCCCCTGTAGCCTACCACCCACTAGAGGGGGGCAGATGGTGGAGGGAAGGATACAGGGGAAGTAGACCTGTTTAGAAACGTTCTTTGGAGCAATTCTCATCTGTGTTATCTGGAAATGGCAGTTCCATTCACAGGTCAGCAGCAGCAGCAGCTCGATCCACTCACAAACACTTTGCGGATACACCAGCAGTCCAGTTGGGTAGAGTCAGGATAGCAAACAGGAATCAGCAGCAGTGGCCCTACCTAGCAGAGTCAGCTAGGCCTCAGCCTCAGTGAAGACACGAGACCCACAGCTAGCTCTACAAGCAAGCCAAGCCCAGCCTCCATCAGTGTCCATTGAGTTCTATTTATACCCTCCAAACATCACGTGTCCTCCATGGGTCTTGCCTCAGCATGTGCATCTGCCGTGGATGTCATTGTTCTGTCAATCAGCCTGAGTCCCCAGAGGCAGCAAGACTCTGTTTTATACCACCAGAAGGTTTTTGGTGCATTTCTCTCTATGGAGTCCCAGTATATGGAGCTCAACTAGGAAATACATGTTAGTAGAGTCCATCACGTGGCCTTTCATGTGCTTTCTTTAGCAGAACATCCTTTCTCCTGCGTCTGCTTCAGCCAAACATTCTTTCACAAGTTTCACTTAGCCTGTGTCCACTTCAGGAAAACATTCCTTCATGTGTTTGCCCCAGTAAAGTACCATCCAACACAACCGACTTTCCAAAGAACCCTTAAAGTTTCCACTTCAGGCTACCACTGCCCTGCTCAAATATTTTATCTTAGCTCCAACTCTAAGAGATTTAGAAAACAAGTTTGAATTGTAGTGACCCTTTGAATTAAGACATTTAAAATTGTAAGACTCGAAGTGAGTCTTTTTTTTTTTTTAAAGATTTATTTATTTCATGTATGTGGGTACATTGTCACTGTCTTCAGACACACCAGAAGAGGGCATCGGATCCCATGACAGATGGTTGTGAACCACCATGTGGTTGCTGGGAATTGAATTCAGGACTTCTGGCAGAGCAGTCAGTGCTCTTAACCACTGAGCCATCTCTCCAGCCCCCTTGAAGTGAGTCTTTACTACCAGGAGACCTCCCCAAGTGAGATGCAAGAACAGAGTTCGATGCAAACACGAGAGGTTTATTTTCCGGTTCATTGGGGGTCAGCCCTCAATCAGCTCCTCGTGGTGAGTGACTAGAAGGTGACCCTGAATGGGTATAATAAGCAGTTTTTATACTTTTTAGGGATACAAGTTACATCAGCAAGGTTATGCTTTAAACTTATCGGCTAAGCATATTGACCTTTGAATCTATTGGCTAGCAAGCAAGGGTAGATTATGAGATGCAATCGAATCTATGTGGGACCAGAGGGTCAGGTGGCTCTCAGTCAGTACCTTCTGCAGTTTTTCAAGAATGTCCCTGCTCCTCCCGAGGACTGTGGGTGGAGAGTGGAACCTGGCCTAGCCTTGACCCGAGAAGGGTGGGTATAAGGTTGGCAAAACCCCCTAGGGTCCTTCAAAATCTCCTAACTGTGCTTTTAATACCAAACAACAAAAATATCCTTTTTTACTTAACAAGAAAACTCAAAAGCTGATGTCCAAGATGTTGTGGGCCACGTGGCAATCTACAGTCTAACATTCTAACATGGAATTAAGGGGCTGGGGATTTAGCTCAGTGGTAGAGTGCTTACCTAGGAAGCACAAGGCCCTGGGTTCGGTCCCCAGCTCCGGAAAAAAACAAACAAACAAACAAACAAAAAAAAGACACATGGTTTAAGAAAATCCATTTTTCATTTCATGATAATAAGGCGAGTGTGCCTTTGGTAAATTATCATTTGAAAATATTATTTCTTATGCTTTCATGACTAATCAAATGAAAGGCATTTATTAGTCTTTCTGTTTTATAGTTTGGACTGAATGACCAAGTTGTCTGATGAACACTTACCTCAGGAACTATCATTACTCAGGAAATCTCCTGGTTCGAATCCAATCTTTATCAATCGTGATGGTATCCACAGCTTTTCTTCTGTGGAAGCAGAGACAAAACCTCTTCCCCAACATAACACATATCAACGTTTCCATTCTGAAGTCAACACATCTTTAAATATAGGCTGATTTAATTAAGTAGGGTTTTTTTTTTTTTGTTTGTTTGTTTCTATCTAATGCCTCTCCTTAGCTGTTATTCCTCTCTCATCGGCATTTTAAAATTTTAAAGTTAAGGGGTTGGGGATTTAGCTCAGTGGTAGAGCGCTTGCCTAGCAAGCTCAAGGCCCTGGGTTCGGTCCCCAGCTCCAAAAAAAAAGAAAAGAAAAAAATTTTTTAAGTTAAGAAAGCTCTGTGTAATCTATCTCCGAGGGTCTTTGTTACCTCCTTTTGTTCATTAAGTGTATCTTTTAAAGTATGATCAGATCTCTGTATGGCTGCTTGTCCTATGGGATTGTGTGGCATCTCTGTAATATGCTTTATATATAGTAATATGCAAAAACTGCTTCATTTAACTGGAGACATATGCTGGAGCATCGCCAGTCTTAATTTGTACAGGCATCCCATAATAGCCACGGTGTCTAATAAAAGTGGAATTACAGAGTTGCCTTCTCAAAAATTAAAGCAGTTGCTTATTGAAGTCCTGAATATGTATCTATGCTACAGTAGACATAGTTTACTTTACTGTATGAAACACAACCTTTTGCCAAATTTCATTTCTCTCGGTCCCTACTGGGTTACTTTCTTCAGGTAATGGACTTCGTTTACACAAAGAACAAGTAGGACGTTTCCTTATAATTTCCTCTGCTTGTTGCCAAGTGATAGAAGAATCTTTCTTTAGACCTTTGCTGTTGACCTGTTGTCTCTTATGAAATTCTGAGGCTTCTAGTACTTTTCCTATTGATAGCTGAACAATTTTATCATTACCTTGTGCTAATAGGGCATCATAGACCTGTATGGGATTTGGTATGTGTTATATACAATTGATGATTTCTGTTTTTAATTACTTGTTGTAGTTGGAATAAATAGCAAGTTAATTCTGAATCATCTGGAATAAGTTATTGTTTCAATATGTAAACCAACTCTTTTTGCATATTGAGAGTCAGTAACTATACTAAGAGATTCAGGAAAATCTAATGCCATAAGAATGTCATCATATAGCACTGATTTTTTTAACTGAATCATAAGGGCTTTGAACTCCTTTAGTTATTTTCCCTGATTTATAACCTGCCTTTCCTGATTTATTTGTATCAGTATAGAATGTAGGGGCTCCAGAAAATGGTGTGTCTTCTACTATGTAAGGGAGAATCCAATTAGTTCTTTTCATATACTGAAGTCTCTTGCTTTTGGGGTATTTGTTATTAATTTCTTCCAAAAAAATGACTGCAAGGTCTTTCTTAATATTCATTTTCTACCCAAAATGAGGGAGTTTGAGCGTTAGTTAAAAGGTAGCACAATCTCTAATGGGTCTAGTACTGCTAATTGACAAAGTCTTGTTTTTCCTTTCAGAATCAATTCAAAACCTTTTTAGTCTGTATGCTAAAAATATCCGTTCTAAGATAGTGTCTTCTCTCTGCCTAAGAATGGCTGTGGGAGAATGAGTAAAGGGCGACATAACTAAAATACAGTCAAGCCTTGAATGCAAGCGATCCACGCATGTGTCCTGTAATCTCTTCTATCAGAGCCAATTCTCTCTCAGCCTCAGTTGATAATTTTCTTGAACTATTTAACTCCTTATGACCCAGTAAAGTTTGAAATAAAATTACTTAGCTCTTAGTAGTTAATCCAGTTATGGGCAGTAGCCAGTTATCTCCTAGCAACTTTTGAAAATCATTGTAATTGATCTTAAGTGCTTTCTGCAGTAACATTTTCTGTAAACCAATCTTAAATTATAGATAAGTAACAGAATCTTCTCCTTGCATTTTCAGGAACAATTTGTAATATCCAACAAGGCAAAATTTTCTTTATTTCATCAAACATTTTTTCTAAGGTAACTACATCTGACTGAGACAGTAAGATATCATCCATATAATGGTAAATTTTAGATTGTTTAAAAATTATTTTTAACATTTTTTGCACAAAATATTGGCACAAAGTAGGGCTATTTAACATTCCTTTAAAACTTACCAATGGTATTTCTTTATTGAACAACTATTATTATAAGTAGGTACTGAAAAAGCAAACTTTCCCCTTTCATGATATGCTACAGGATTGTAGAACAGCAGTCTTGTAAGCCAATTACTATCAAAGGCCATGACCTAGGTAATAGTGAAAGCAGTGGGATTCCAGGCTGTAAAGAGTTCATTGTCGGGGTTGGGGATTTAGCTCAGTGGTAGAGCGCTTGCCTAGCAAGCGCAAGGCCCTGGGTTCAGTCCTCAGCTCTGGAAAAAAAAAAGAGTTCATTGTCTGATTCATCTATGGCTTTTAATCTATTAGATTTGGGGGTTCAGAATTAGCCAGACAACCCATTCAGACACCAATCTTAGTCAGATTTGATGGTTTATTGAACCCACATTCTAAGACTGATTAATCAGGGAATTCGGCTAATAGCTGGGAGGCAAGCTGTGACCCCCCAGGCAGTTTTTGCCACCAGTTTTTATATGGGGAAAAAAACACAAACCGATGCATTTGCAACATTTGTAACATTTAGGCTATCTAGACAAAGCCCAGCTATCTGACCTTTAAATTGATTGACTGGGTCTAGAGGTAGGGTGCTGGGGACAGCATACCATGACAGGGACCGCCAGCAGTAGGACGGGATGGAGATGTCTCAGAAGCCCATGGGAGCTCCTTGTGAAAAAAGGGTGGCATTTGGGATCCTGAGAAGCAGGAGACACATCCCTCCAGGGGACCCCCCATCTGAAATAAGAGGCTGCCTACAGTAGGCTGGGATGGAGACATCTCAGTAGCCTGCAACAGCTCTTTGTAAAAAACATTTCTTCTAACCTTAGCTCTGGACAACAGCTGTATAGATTTCATTTGTGCAGGACTGCTTTTTCAGTTGGCCTTGGTGTGACTACTTATTCTACATATCTGACTTAACTATTTTTTTCTTCTGCTCTGGTGAATTCTGTGATACTAGATTTCTTGATGTAATGATTCTTTTTTTTTTTTAATTATTTTATGTACTTGAGTACACTGTAGCTGTCTTCACACACACCAGAAGAGGGCACCAGATCTCATTACAGATGGTTGTGAGCCACCAAGTCGTTGCTGGGAATTGAACTCAGGACCTCTGGAAGAGCAGTCAGTGCTCTTAACTGCCGAGCCATCTCTGTAGCCCCCAATGTAATGATTCTTAACCAATTAAAGGTTGAGGCATAGGGGCACAGCACAGCACAGCCCTAATAGCCCAGGTGCGTGCTGTGTGTTGTCATCTTGGAAACATAATAACTGCACAAGAACAGTTCCAGATGGGGCTGGGGATTTAGCTCAGTGGTAGAGCGCTTACCTAGGAAGCACAAGGCCCTGGGTTCGGTCCCCAGCTCCGAAAAAAAGAACCAAAAAAAAAAAAAAAAAAAAAAGAATAGTTCCAGATTGAGGCTTGACTTGCAAGTTTGAAGAACTTTTTAGAAAATAAAACAGAGCCAACATTGGGACCCTGAGAAAGGAAAAAGCTATTGAAGTTATGAAATAAGTTTTCCTCAACATTTAAGAGGGGTTGGGGATTTAGCTCAGTGGTAGAACGCTTGCCTAGCAAGCTCAAGGCCCTGGGTTTGGTCCTCAGCTCCAATTTAAAAAAAAAAAAAAAGAAGAAAAAAGAAATCTTTAAAAAAAAAAAAAGAGAGAGAGGTTCCTGGATAAGCAAGTATAGAATACATAAAGTTATATACTAGTAAAATTAAGTCAAAACACTGGGACTCTGAGGAGAGTCATTGTGTGCAATGTGCAGAAGCAGAAAGCCAGTGGAATTACTGAGCTAAGGGTTAACTTGAGTCTTTCTGGCCATGGCCTGGCAGCTTTGCCCATGTCATTTATCATTAGAGCTTCACAGGAAAATGCAGGTAGCTGACCTTGGAGGTCTGAGCTCTGAAGTATAATAACTTAAAAGTTAAAGTTTAAATAATGGTAAGTTTATGCAATTATTATTATTTTGGCCACGGGCCTGGGAAAACGGGAAGCTTGAAACTTTGGGGAACAATTATAATTCTTAATTCTTTGTGGGGTGTGGTTATTCTTTTGAATCTGATTTGGTAATGATTGATTATACAATGTCTTTTTTTTCTACCTGCACTTGGAGTATCAATAAAACACTGGGACAAGGGAAAGGCGAGAGAGCGTGTGAAGAGTGTGTGGAGAGCAAGTGGAGCGCGAGTGAGGTAAGAGTGGGGTGCACATGAGGTGAACGTGAAGAGTGAGTGAAGAGGGCGTGTGAGGTGAATGTGAGAATGTGAAGTGTGTATGGAGAGTGTGTGTGTGTGTGAGTGAAAGGAGAGTGCATGTGGTATGTGTGAAAAGTGTGTGTGTGTGTGTGAGAGAGAGAGAGAGAGAGAGAGAAAGGGGAACGCACAGAGGTGTGTAGGAGCTTGAGAAAAGAAAAGCACACAGGAGAAAAGCAAAGTGTGCAGGAGAATGCAGAGTGTGTGCCGCCTCAAGCTTCAAACAAGCAAAGGAGAGGGGGAAGGGAGGGAGGGAGGTACAGAGAGAGAGAGAGAGAGAGAGAGGAAGAAGAGAGAGGAGGAGGAGGAGGAGGAGGAGGAGGAGGAGGAGGAGGAGGAGGAGGAAGAAGAAGAAGAAGAAGAAGAAGAAGAAGAAGAAGAAGAAGAAGAAGAAGAAGAAGAAGAAGAAGAAGAAGAAGAAGAAGCAACAACAACAACAACAACAATAACAACACCTTCAAACCTTAAAAAATTGCCTGTTGGGGTTGGGGATTTAGCTCAGTGGTAGAGCGGTTGCCTAGCAAGCGCAAGGCCCTGGGTTCGGTCCCCAGCTCCGAAAAAAAGAAATGAAAAAAAAATTGCCTGTCAGTTTGTACCCAAAAAGTAGTCTGTGTCTGTTTATTGTGCGTCTTCCAGATATCCGTGCTTCCCAATTCTGGGTCGAGGCTGGATCCGGATAGTAGGGAGGTTAGGGAATTTCCAGAGTCCGGAGGATCCGTTAGGTCAGGTTATGGCCATGACCTATAACATGAAGTTTGAGGCAATGAGGCAGACTACTGTCAGGTTTAACACTTAACGTTAACATCCTTTATTTTACCGATTTCTTATTTATGACAAACGCAGGGGAATTCGTCATTTAGCCGCTCCTGTGCCGGCTGTTCTGTGCCTGTAATTTTTCTTTTGTCACAGGCTCCACTCATACAGGTTTGCCAGTTAACCATTTAAAGGTAGGGCGGTTGCTTGTGGATGACCTGGGCAGTTTCTGACTGTTCATGATAATACCTTTTAATATTTTTCTCAAGAGCATTCTTTATTTTGTGGTTTATTTCTGAGATTGGGCAAGTGTTAATCTGTGTTTTCCATTGCTGCGACAAATCACGTCCCCATAAATTCATGCCTACATTAGCCACACTCGGCTTTAGCCTTCCTGTTTGTCCTTCTGACCCTGTACACTCAACTCATCTTACACTTTGTTTTATCCAAGACAAAGTTCCAATCCCTAGAAGCAGAATATCTGCCTCTTGAGGAGGCCGATCTGGGTGCCAGGATGTTGGTGAAATTGTTACACTTGCTCCTGTGTCTTCTGGATCATCAATATTAATGCCACTGATTTATATTTTTAGCTTTGATCTCTGATCAGTCTCTGATAGCAGTTTGCCAAAATACTTGTTTTTTTTGGTTTCTCCTGAATTTTTTGTTTTATCTGCTGATGCTACTCTGTCCGTGATTATATCCAGAGCAGTGCTGTTTTTAACAACAGGCATTAGATCTTCTAATTGCTCTGTGGATAAGTGTCTCTGAAACTGACAGGGAACGATTGAATTAATTTGATATTGGGGCCTTCTGGAAGATTGCTAGGCACAGGGCTACTTTGCTTGTCCCTTGCTGATCTGCATTTGTTAGCCCAGTGCCAGCCTTTGCCAAACCATCTGCACACTCTGGAAGGCTGGGGCCTTCTTTCTGGATTATCTCTAGAAAAAAAATATTGTTTCTAGAGAGGCCTTGCCTGCAGTTCATTTTCTTTTTTTTTTTTTAATTTAGAGAATACTTTATTAGTTTTTGTAATCAAACCCACGTATATAAGACCTTACATATTTAATACAGTGTGTTACCCCTGTACAAATGGAAAAAACTTAAGTTCAACATTTCTAGACCAATATGGCTGTTAATTTCTGTACAGTGCCAACTCAACACAGTAAACAGGGATACTTTTTTCAAAAGTTGACAGCACAGGTAAAGTTTCAAAAAATTCAAATTATATATCTGTATATATATATTTATATTTATATAAAAAGACCAATAATAGCAGTGTGTTATGCATCAACAGCAGCAACAGCTTTTCCAGGTTCTGCAGTCATCTGAACAAAACTGTAGAGACATCTAGCACACTCCATTAAAAAAAAAAGTAAAAAAACAAAACCCGAGAAAACAGCACAGTTCTGTTACTCTTGTGGTACCTGGCACCATTTTTTTTTAAATTAGCTTCTCAATCATCATCTGGAAAGAAAACATTCTGAGCAACATCATTAAAAACAGCTCTGATAAAGCACGGTCACTACTACGTATCATAAAGCAGGTACAAGCTATTTTACATCCACAGAGGTATGATACAGTACTGTCCTACATCTATAATACTAGAGGATACAATTTAAAAGGCATTATTTGAGACTTGATTCTACTTTTCCAGCAGAGGGCCCAAAGGATGGTGTGACACAGCTTTGTAAAGAAACATACTCTAGACAGGATTTCCTTTCACTAGTGGCACAGTTCTAAGGGTTCATTCTCTCCATGAATGTCAGCTAAAACCGTTATTAAAAAAATGAAATATCCCTAGAACAAAACCATATAACCACCGGATTCACATGAAGATGACCTAGTGGAGACAAGCTGGACCTCACCTTACCAACAAGCTATCAAATCTGTTATGTTTAAACAGTGAGACCTCCAAGGAAGGAGATGCCAAGTAGTGCTTCAAAGCTTCGGACCACAATCAAACACAGCATCCTTTTCAACAGAAGCAGAAGCTCATCTGAATATGCTCATGGATGCTGACATCAACATTTAATCATCTCCTCACTCATCCAGGAAGAGGGGGAGATCAGTTACTACTGTACTTTATTGTGTTCAACCAAATCACCATGTTACAAAAATAGCAAGCTGCCATAATAAAAAATAAGGCTCCTCTATCCAGCACCAGATAGCATCATTTTACTTTCAAGCCTAGAAATTGCACACTTGTATATAAACCAATGGAAGATGAGGATTGAGAGTTCATCTTGGTGGATTTTTCCTTTGATGAATATGAAGTGTCCTTCCTTATCTTTTTTGATGACTTTTAATTGAAAATTGATTTTATTTGATATTAGAATGGCTACTCCAGCTTGCTTCTTCTGACCATTTGCTTGGAAAGTTGTTTTCCAGCCTTTCACTCTGAGGTAGTGTCTGTCTTTGTCTCTGAGGTGTGTTTCCTGTAGGCAGCAGAATGCAGGGTCCTCATTGCGTATCCAGTTTGTTAATCTATGTCTTTTTATTGGGGAGTTGAGGCCATTGATGTTGAGAGATATTAAGGAATAGTGATTATTGCTTCCTGTTATATTCATATTTGGATGTGAGGTTATGTTTGTGTGCTTTCATTCTCTTTGTTTTGTTGCCAAGACGATTAGTTTCTTGCTTCTTCTAGGGTATAGCTTGCCTCCTTATGTTGGGCTTTACCCTTTATTATCCTTTGTAGTGCTGGATTTGTAGAAAGATATTGTGTAAATTTGGTTTTGTCATGGAATATCTTGGTTTCTCCATCTATGTTAATTGAGAGTTTTGCAGGATACAGTAACCTGGGCTTGCACTTGTGATCTCTTAGGGTCTGTATGACATCTGTCCAGGATCTTCTGGCCTTCATAGTTTCTGGCGAAAAGTCTGGTGTGATTCTGATAGGTCTGCCTTTATATGTTACTTGACCTTTTTCCCTTACTGCTTTTAATATTCTTTCTTTATTTTGTGCGTTTGGTGTTTTGACAATTATGTGACGGGAGGTGTTTCTTTTCTGGTCCAATCTATTTGGAGTTCTGTAGGCTTCTTGTATGTCTATGGGTATCTCTTTTTTTAGGTTAGGGAAGTTTTCTTCTATGATTTTGTTGAAGATATTTACTGGTCCTTTGAGCTGGGAGTCTTCACTCTCTTCTATACCTATTATCCTTAGGTTTGATCTTCTCATTGAGTCCTGGATTTCCTGTATGTTTTGGACCAGTAGCTTTTTCTGCTTTACATTATCTTTGACAGTTGAGTCAATGATTTCTATGGAATCTTCTGCTCCCGAGATTCTCTCTTCCATCTCTTGTATTCTGTTGGTGAAGCTTGTATCTACAGCAGTTCATTTTCAAATCACCTTGTTTACCACAGTTAAAACAGTTGACGTTCTGATTTTTCTTAACACGTTTAGAAATTGCTTATCTGATTGGAGTATCATCATAAATGTATTTCTAATCCAAGCTGATATTGCCTTTGAAGTTCTAATCACCCCTTTACATTCTGAATTAACATTTTCAAAAGCCAGTGATTTGATTAGTGTTTTCCTGACTTTTTTTTTTTTGAAGGTTTATTTATTTATTATGCATACAGCGTTCTGCCTGCATATATGCCTGCAAGCCAGAAGAGGGCATCAGATCTCATTACAGATGGTTGTGAGCCACCATGTGGTTGCTGGGACTTGAACTCAGGACCTCTGGAGGAGCAGCCAGTGCTCTTAATCGCTGAGCCATTTTGAATATGATACTATTCTATTTACAGCTGGTCACTCTGCCAAAAAAAAATCAGTGAAGGCTTCTTTTGAGCCTTATATGGTTTTAGTCGGTGACTCAGACCTTTTTCTTGATTCTTCAGCCTTATCCCAAGCATTTAAAGCTGCTAAATGACTTAGCACCACGGCGTGATTATCAAATTCACCTGCCTTTGTAACTCAGCAAACTGACCTTCACTAGCAACTGATCTCAGGAAATATTAATACCTCTAGCCCTATTTCATTGTTCTATGGCCTTAGACTCCTCTTTCCACATGTTCGCCACTGTAACTGAAAACCAGCTTCCAAGATTGCTGCTGCCAAGTCTTTCCGGTGTTGGGAATGATTCTGTTCTGCCCATTAATATCTGTTTCGCATAGGGTGAACGCACACCACATGAAATGACCCCTTCCTTGAATCTCCTCAAGTCTAATGTGTCTATGGGATTCCATTTATCTTCTTCATAACCTTGGGGGCACCTATCATCTAACGATAGTTCTTGTATAGTAGCCGGATAAGTTAATGTCGATTTTCTAACAATCTGGGGCAGCTCCTCTTCAGTTCCGTTATGTGGTGGCACAGAAGGTTCTGGTCTAAGTTCCTCTGTCTGAGTATCTTTCTTACTTTCAGTTACAAGTCTTTCTAAGGCATGTATCTTACGAATCCACTTTTCTTTCTTTTTTTAAAATTTTTTTTATTAATTTTTATTTCTATAAGTACATATAGCTATCTTCAGACACACCAGAAGAGGGCACCAGATCTCATTACAGATGGTTGTGAGCCACCATGTGGTTGCTGGGAATTTAACTCAGAATCTCTGGAAGAGCAGTCAGTGCTCTTAACCGCTGAGCCATCTCTCCAGCCCAACGAATCCACTTTTCATATTTTTACTTTTCCTGTATCTCTAAGGCTTTTTTCCTTTGAGAGAGGACAGAAAGCCACGATGGCTACTATTAAGAGTAAAATATGGGGGTTGGGGATTTAGCTCAGTGGTAGAGCGCTTGCCTAGGAAGCGCAAGGCCCTGGGTTCGGTCCCCAGCTCCGGAAAAAAAAAAAAAAAAAAAAAAAAAAAAAAAAAAAAAAAAAAAAAAAAAAACCAAAAAAAAAAAAAAAAGAAAAAAGAAAAGAAAAGAGTAAAATATGAAATACCAAAATGATGAAATCACTCTCGGGATTGAGCCAATCTCAGTCATTTAGCTTTTCGTTTTCTGCTTCTATTTTCAAGTCATCTAAAGGAAGCACCATACAGGGTCCTAGTGCCTTGTGTTGTTAACTCCTCTCCTTGAGAACTTCCCAGGTAACTTACCAAATCTGATGGTTTCTTCGTTTGTCCATAGCTGGCATGGTTTCTCTGTCCATGTGTTTGCCACACGTTGGAGCACCAAATATCATTTTCAACAAAATCTCAAATGTTCCATTTTACCAATAAAGACTTGGGAGCAGGAAGTTAGGGTAAAAACCTGCTAGCTCAGAGAGGCAGAAAAAGCACCCAGTTCATCTTCCTTCTCTGTGGATGTCCCGAAAAGTAAAGGAAGTTCTGCTTCTCCAGGCTATCTCAAAAACCCTTCACGCGGAATGTCCCTCCCTTCCGCTTCCTGTGCCTCTCTCTGACTTCCCCTTACTCTCTATTGTTTTTTCCTATGACCGCTCCCTTCGAACTGATTGCTTGCTCTTCCTCTTGACCTGTGGTTGACTTTATTTAATCCTGTTTCCAATAAACAGAAAACTCTCAGATTAAGGGTGTGTGGTTGGTTTGAGCCACACAACTAGAAACAGGTTTCTTCAGTAAACGACACAATCTCGGGGGTTCACAATGTGACCAAATATCCTGCAACAGCACTTGGCTTCACTGATTCTGGGTCAGTAGTGAGGTGGAACACAATTGCTTTGGAAACATGAGGCTGAAGCTACTCACCTCTCGACAGATAAGAAGCAGAAAGAATTAGAGACATCTGAGGCCAGGGGTAGCCTTGAGTCCAGTGTCCAACATTATAAAAATGGAAATTTCAAGAGGAAACTTCAAAGGCAGCCCCAAGGAGCCCATTTCCTCTTGGCATTTCCACCACTTCTCAGAACGGCATCATCACTGGAACGAAGACTTCACCATGTAAGCCCATGGGGGCAGTCCATACTGAAATCTAACATTCAGTCCCTATTCCCCAGAGGCTCATGGATATTTCATAGTACAAGCTACATTTAGTTCTATTTCCAGAGTCCCTCAAATCTTAACATCTCTAAAACTGTTCAAGTTGCTGGAGAGATGGCTCGGCAGTTAAAACCACTGGCTGCTCTTTCAGAGGAGCCAGGCTTCATTCCCAGCGCTCGCATGGTTGGCTCACAATCATCTGTAACTCCAATAGCGAGGGATCAGATGTCCTCTTCTGGCCTCCATGGGCACCAGGTACGTGAGGGCAAAATACCCAACGTTGTTCAAAAGTCCATATCAAAAGTCTTCGCGGGGTTGGGGATTTAGCTCAGTGGTAGAGCGATTGCCTAGCAAGCGTAAGGCCCTGGGTTCTGTCCCCAGCTCTGAAAAAAAGAAAAGAAAAAAAAAAAGTCTTCGCTGTGCGGCCCTGAAACAGACTATGCTTCCCTTAAAAGTGGCAGAGAATAAACATTCTCATTTCAAAGAAGGAGAAATGACAAAGAAAGACTGGATTGAAGCCCATCAGGGTACATACTAGGTCCTGTAGCTTTCTGTCCAGAGACATGAGTAAGAGCTACATGGGCGTGGGCACCCCTGACCCCATGAGCTTGCCTTTTGTAGCCCACGTGGCATCTTTATCGGATTGGTCTCACATACTGTTGCTTACTGCTTTCCTTGGCAGAAGCTTCAGTCTTCTAAGAATCTGATAGCATCTGATGTCCCTGGCATCTCGAACATTCTGGGGCCGCCCAGTGAAGCCTAGGCATTCTTCTCACGGCTTTGAGCATTGCTTTCTCAGGGGCTGCCTGCAAAGAACTTAGACCTTTCAGATACTGTTTGGTTTCTCAGATTTCCTCTAAAACTTGAGGGAAAACATCTACAGTCACACAAATCTTGAATTGTTTGTGCCTGCAAAACCAGCAATGTGTGGGCGGTTTCAAGATCTGTTGTTGGTTCAGGCCCTTCAAACCATGACCACATTAGCCTCCCTGAGTGTTTGAGCATAGTGACATGTGCCCTAGAAAAGCAACTTCTTAGGTGTCCCTGTATGAGCAAGGTGCCCTGGAGGTACCATTTTCCCCAAGGAAAAGTCTTTCAATGACTTTTCTCTTTCTTCTTCTTGATTTGGTAAAGAGTGAAGTCTGGAAAATTCTTGAGATTCCTTGGACATGTTTCCTAAGTTCTGATGCAAAATATTTTGTTTCTCTTTTTAAATAATATTTGCTTTTTTGTGTATGAGCATTTTGCCTTCATGTATGTATGCATGTGTTCCACACGTGTATCTGATTCCCATGGAGCCCAGAGAAGGGCATTGATTCCCTGGGGCTGGACAGCTGTAGACAGTTGTGAATCATCTGATAGGTGCTGGGAATGGAATCTGGGTCATCAGAAGAGGAGCTAGTGCTCTTAACCACTGGACCCACCCCCCAACCCTGCCCCCCACCACGCACACTTCTTTTTGATGTAGGGCTTCTCTACATAGGTCTGGCTGTCCTTGAATTCACTCTGTAGACCAGGCTGTCCTTGAAATCTTGGAGAGAAATCATGGAGATTCATCTGTCTTTGCCTCTCAAGGGCTGGGATTAAAGGCCTGTGCTACCATGCCCAGTCCTCTCTCTCTCTCTCTCTCTTTTTTTTTTTTTTTTGTTCCTTTTTTTTTTCGGAGCTGGGGACCGAACCCAGGGCCTTGCGCTTCCTAGGTAAGCGCTCTACCACTGAGCTAAATCCCCAGCCCCCCCAGTCCTCTCTTTAATGATGCTGATCTCTTCTTGCTCTGGCTTTTCTTAACCAAACTACAAGCATCTCATGTCTCCTTTGTTTGCTTTCTGCTACTGATTCTCACTGTAAGTCTGACTAAAAGCTGACAGAAGCAACCTGTCACATTCTGAACACTTAGACTGCTTTGAAATGTCCTCCACCAGATGGATTTGTCACATTCTAACTTGGCCTCCTACAAAGTCTCAGGTTTTGGACAAAATTTAGACATGTTTCTTGCCAGGATGTAACATGATGTGGCTTCTCGTCTGGTCCATGACAAAGTCCTTGCTTCAACCTGGAACCTCATGAACATAGCCTTTTCTGTTCACGGTCATGCTAGGATTCTGGTCTTCTGAGCACACACAAAAACCACTGACTGAATGAAACAGTCTAGGGTTTATCTAGTCTGAATTTCCAAATTCTCCCAGAAAACCAGTTCCCAGGGTTTAAGAACTATATGGTCAAGGTGACCAACCCCATTATTGACTCTGTGTCTCAGGCACCCCATTTTCTGTACTGGTTGCCCTCTCACTACCGTGACAGATACCTGAGAGGAGACAACTTAAGTAGAAATTTTTCATTTTGGCACAGTTTAAGAAGATTTAGTCTATCATGGCATGAAGAATGTGGCAGAACAAAGAGATCAGTCTCATGATGCAGAAGAATGGGATGCAGGAAGGGACGAGGGCAAGCTATAGTCTTCAAGGAAATGCTGTGGGAAGCAGTTTCATATTAAAACCACAACAGAATGCTGTACCTAGTCCGAGCAGCTTAAATAATAAACTTTTAGCAGGACATGACGGCTTGCAGCTGTCATCCTAGTATTTGGGATGCTGAAGCAGGAGGGTTGCTATGATGAGCTCAGGGTCAGTTTGGGCTAGACAGTAAGTTCCATACCTACCCAGGCTACAGAATGACACTCTCCCAAAACAAAAACAGACTTGTGTGCTGCACACGCCTATAACCCCAAGCACTTAGGAGGCAGGAAGATCAGGAGTGCAAGGTCATGTTCAGCAAGTTTGAAGCCAACCAGAGCTAAGTGACACCCTGCCTCAAAATAATAATAATAGACAGTTACTTCTCATAGCTCTAGAGTCTGACAGGTCCAACATTAGGGTGTCAGCAACTCAGCTGACATAAAGGCCTCTTTTCTCATTTGTGGATGGCGTCTTCTCTGTGACCTCATACGGCAGAGGAAAAAGACTTCCATGTCTCTTTCTCTTATTAGGCACAGTCACACGGGGAGAACCTTGCTTAACCTCTAATCCTACACATCTACTCCAAATCTTCACCTTAAGGATGGGTGAACCGGGTCACATGGTACAGCCCCTGATGTGTGAAGACTCTTAGCCATTTTCATCAAAAGTCCAATAAGAGTGCATCAAACTGGTGACCGACAATCGTTGGGAGGTGTTTAATTCAATTCTTCCTATTGTCTTTGACCTTTCAGCAAAGGCCTCAGAGGCAGAAAGCAACCTCGTAGACGCCAGGTACTCTGTTCCTTCGTCTCAGAGGGACCCGGTGAGAAATGGTGGATCAGTCTGCCAGCATTCCTAACACAGCCTGGAGGGGACTGAGGACTGTGTTGGAGAATTACCTTTGGACTCTGTTTCCTCTCCCACCATTCCACTCACAGAAGGAGTTTAGACAGAGGTCTAGCCCGCTCCCTATTCTTACCAAGGGTCAGGTGTGGAGCAGTTATCTGAAAGGAAGTTTAAAGGTTTGTTTGGTTTTTGAGCCTGGAACTCTTGAAGGCTATGAGGAGGACCTTGCAAGCCTGGTCATCCAGGTTATGTGCCCAGGAAAGGCTTTGTGACTCTGAACTGGGCATCTGTATGCTGCAATACCACTGCTCGATAAGTGTTTGAAAGTAAAGGGCTCTGCAAAGAGTTTCATTCAGGACACAGAAACAATTCTACAGAGGGCAGGCATGGAGGGCAGGAAGGAATTTTTCTCATTATATACTGTAGAGACTGGCTTCTTTGCTTAAAAAAATACTTTATTATTGGAGAAAGACAGAGGAGACAATGTAAATGGTAGAATAGCAAACCCTTATTTAAAATGTATTGATTCTGGCCAGGCAGTGGTGGCAGGAACCCTAATCCCAGCACTCCAGGAGGCAGAGGCAGGCAAATTTCTGAGTTTGGGGCCAGCCTGGTCTACAGAGCAAGTTCCAGGACAGCCAAGGCTGCACGGAGAAATCATCTCGAAAAACAAAAACAAAAACAAAAAAAAAAAGTGTTGATTTGGATTCTAAATAACAGAACTCCATATCTGTGTTCCTAGCACTTAGGAGGTACATTCAGAGGAATCAGGGGTTCAAGGTCATCCTCTGAAACAACTGGGTTTGAGACAAGCCTCAGGTAACTGAGACCCTACTATGCACAGTAAGCCTTGACTTCAAGTAAATATTCATAGTGACTTAACTTTCCTCCTCTGCTTAGATTCCATGGGAGTATAGATAACTAAATACATAGGTAGTGTAATAAAGACAGGGCACATACCTCTGGTAGATTAATTTTTTCATCAAAATAAGTCGTATATTTAAAAATTATATCAATAATATAGGATAAAATAAGCAAGTGTAAGGGACTCCAGTTGGTAAAAAGTTTTATACTGGTGCCAGGTGGGAGGCTCCATGACTTCAAGGCTAGCCTGATCTACATAGCAAATTCCAAAACCAGCTAAGGCTGCGTAGTGAGACCTGACTCTTCAAAAAAAAAAAAAATAGAGGGAGAGAAGCAATGTTTTATACTGAAATATGAAGCAAATTGGCTATTTTAAACAATTTAAAACAAATTAACAATTTTTTCTTTTCAGAAATTTTATTTTTGTTTTTTGATGGTTTTCTTGGTTTTTTTTTTGTGTGTGTGTTTTTGAGACATGGTTTCTCTGTAGATCCCTGGCTATCCTGGAACTCTCTCTGTAGACCAGGTTGACTTGGAACACAGAGATTTGCCTGATTCTGTCTCTGGGTAGTAGGATTAAAAAGTTTGTGCCATCACTGCCTGGTTCAGAAATTCGATTTTTACACAAATTCCAGGTTTGTGTTTAGCTGGTGAAAAATATAAAGCTATTGTTTAGAGTCAACATGTTCCCTTATTTTTGTTTTTTTTCATGGTGTGAGATCCTTTGGAACTGGAGTCCTAGATGGTTGTGTGCTACCTCGAAGGTCCTGGGAAAAAGAACTCCTGAGCCATCTCTGCCCAGGCCCTGTTTTCCTATGTTTTTTAATCTCGTCTTTTCCTTTTTAAAGATTCACTTCTATTTCTGTGTCTGAGGTTTGGCTCCATGTGTATCTGTGCACTACTGATGATATCTCAAAACACTTGCCGGGCCTGTCACAGTATGGGTTGCTCCGATGGTGGCCTCCCACACCATTTTACTATTGTGCTTGGCCAAAACTCCTGGAAATTTTACTGATGTCTGTTAATGTTGACTTTCACCTTCCTGCACTTTCTCATTTCTCAATTGAAACCTCTATAAATCACTGAACTGGAAAGTCAAATGACAGCTTCCTCTGTGAGGAAAGGACTTCTTCGGTGGGAGCTCGTTGTGGTGCGTAGCTTCTGACAGTGCTTAGGTGCGAGTGTAGGGGTCATTTGCATTCTCCCTATAATCTTTTGTGAAGATGGGTGGCTGTGGGCAGGAAAAGCACACACGCTCCAGGAGCCTGGGAACCAACCTACTGAGACCTCGGCGACACACCTGGCTTGTCCCATTCAACCCGCTCTCCCGGGCGTCGGGAGGGGGGATGGGAGGCGGTCCTCTATGCATCACGTGGTCGCCGGGGGAGGGGAACTGGGCGGCTCGCCAGTCGCCATCTTGCCGGCCGAGAGGCGGGGCCTGCGCACCTCAGGGCGCGCGTCCCTGGTGCTCGCGCGGATTCCCCGCTCCTCCCCACTGCTCCCCGGCTCGCGCGGCCGCTCTCCGCGTCCAGCCGCGGGGAGCCTGGGAGGGCGGGGGGGGGGGTGTGTCGGCGCGTGCCCGCGCCCTCCAACCGCTGGCCGGCGGGGCGCGCTCGGCCAGGCCTTGGAGGCGGGGCGGGGCCGCGGGGAGGGGGCTGCTGGGTCCGCGAGGGCGGCGCGCTGCGGTCTTGGCGGCGGTACCTGCAGCTGTAGAGGCACGCTCCAGGGCCGCGTCCTCGGCGCTCCCGGTCGCCATGTACCGCAGTGGCTCCCGCTCCTCTGTCTCTTCGCACCGGCCGAAAGACGGCGGCGCGAGCGGCCCGCCACCGGGCCGTCCGGTGGGCGCCTCCTCAGGCCCCGCACGCCGCCCCTCGTCGCCGCCGCCCTCCTGCTCCTCGCTACGGCTCCCCGCCCGCCGCCACCGCTCGCCCTCAGGCCATCGCGGCCGCTGGGCCTCGCCGTCCCCGCCTCGGGGTCGTCGCGGCTCCCCGTCCCCGCCCCGCGGCCGCCGGGCCTCGCCCTCTCCGCCCCGCGGCCGCCGGGCCTCTCCATCCCCTCCGCGGGGTCGTCGTGTCTCCCCGTCCCCGCCGCGCGCCCGTCGCGGCTCCCCTTCGCCACCGCGGAGCCGGCGACACTACCCACCTGGCCTGGGTGGCTTCCGAGGCAGCATTCGAGGCGAGTCCCGCGCCGACTTCGCCCGGGACGGCCGCGGAGACCATCCAGGCGACAGCGGCAGTCGGGTAATCCCACCCTTCGCCCATGTTGCCCCTAGATCCCCACCTCCCGGGCCCTCACGCCAGAGTCCGAATGTCCGAGTCTACCCTGCTTCCCGACAGCCCTGGGCGCCTTGTTTGCACAATAACGGATTCGGGACCCGTTCGGTCACCGGGTTGGAACAGAATGCCCGCTTTTTTGGGAAGAGCTTTCGATCTTGCTATGTGGAAAAGCTCAAGGCGAGGGGAATTTCATCCATATTGACTGGCGCTTTGGCGTTTCCCTTGGGTTTGGTCAAATTCATCCCCTTAAGGCCCGAGTTTAGCAAAGCATCTGAAATGCCTGCTGGCCAGTGAGGAAAGCTTGAACCAAAGCAAGCTGGTTGCTTTACCTGTCATGGAGTCTCAGTTGAAGCTGTTGCTCCGACGCGAGGTGTACTTAATCAATCATTGTGATTGCTGCCACCAGCTAGGGACGTGAAAGCAGCTACCAGCAATCTTTCAGGGCTCACGGTCCCTTGAGGTAAAGCAATAGCAGTAAGTGTTACTCATCACAGCCAAGGAACCAGCTCAGAGAGGTTTAAGTAACTTGATCGAGGTGACACACAGGTGATGGAGCTGTGGTTCAGTTCACATGTTTGATTCTGACAGCCCGCGATTTTACATGTTAAGATGCGCTGCTAGAGGAACAGAGCGGGAGATTAATTTATGGTGGTGGTGGTGGGTGTAGTACTCAGTAGGGCTTACAAAAATGTAAAACCCGACTTGGATCTTAAGCATCCTGATTTAAAAAAGAAAAAAAAAAAGATGCTGGTGTGATAGTGACCTTTCAGGTGACACTACAGTATTCTAGTGTTCTGGTCAAAATCTGATTTGTCACATTGGACTTCTCAAAGCCCTCACTACAGAGCAATCAAGAGAATGCTATAGCCTCCCCCTTCTTCTGGGTACTGTATTCCCTTCAGTTCTCTGTCCGGTAGGAAAATGTTATGTTTTCTCTCGTCAATGCAAACATTTTCCTCATCTAACCTGTTAGGTGTAGCCTCAAGGGAAACCCCCAGGCTACCAGCCCTCAGGTGACCCTGCTCTCTCTTCCTTGGACCGTTATAGTTGCCCTCGTCATAATTTAGCCTTGCTACTCAAATTGATTTTTAAAAAAATATTTTTAATAGTGTGTATTCAGGTGTGCCTGTGACTGGTGTGTGTGTGTGTGTGTGTGTGTGTGTGTGTGTGTGTGTGTATGGGGGTATAGATGTTTGTGTTGACTTTGGATTCCCTGGAGATCGGTGTTAGCCGCTGTTGAGTGACTGCTGTGAACTGTCTGGTCCTTTGGAAGAATAGTACTCACTCTTAACTGGAGCCCCCGAACTGATTTTAAGCCTTAGTTTTATACATTCAACAAGCTTATATTGAGCATCTGCCATGAGTTAGATATGGCAATGACGAGTAGATGAAGTTAGACATTCTGTGGGGTGTTATATGTGATTAAGGGCTAAGAACAAAATTAAGTGAGTTACAATTTGAAGGACAGAGCCTCATGAGGAGGGAGTCTTGAATTGAGTGAGACCTTGAGAGAATGAGAGGTCAAGTAGTCCAAGCATCAGGAGGAAAATCGTAGTTGAGTCCCATGACTCTAATGCTTAAAACCCTCCTGTGACTCTTACCACATTAAGTGTCAAATCCAAATTTCCTAATTCTGTCTCTCTTCTCTCTGTCACGTTGCTGCAGGTGTCCCAGCCTCTTTTCTGTTACCCAAAGCATGCTAATTCATTCCCGAGATGTTTCCTTTGGCCTGAAATGTCTGATTTTCTTTGAAAGACCTCTGCGCCTTCCATTTAGTGACAGCATCTCAGAAATGCTGCCTTTAACCATCCCATCTCGAGTGATTCCTCCTTTTCCTTGTCTTTAAAGTTCATTTTTTTAGTAACTGTACAACTTATTGATACCTTCTGAAGTACTTAAAACTAATTGGTTTTGCCTCTCCTCCTTTAGTTAGACATATATAGATCCTGAGAGCAAGGCTTTTTATTTGGCTATTCGTATGTCTCATAAGAATAAGAGGTCTTTTTTGTTGTTGTTGTTTTGTTTTGTTTTGTTTTTTTGAGACAGAATCTTTCTGTGTAGCCTCTGCTGCACAGTGGACAATTTTTAGGAATGAATGGAGAATATAAACTCGTGTGGTAGCACACACCTTTAATGCTAGCACTTGGGAAGCAGAGGCAAGTGGATCTGAGTTGGAGGCTGTCCTGGTCTACAGAGTGAATTCTATGACAGCCAGGCCTACACAGAGAAACTCTGTCTCAGAAAGTTTTTTCCCCTAAGGAAACTTCTAAAATTCTTTTTTATTGTAGAATGGTTCCTTACCTTGATACAAAACAATTTTATAAGTAGGGAGAACATTTTGGGGCATAGAGATGCAGTCATGTTGACTACCATATGTTTTTGTTTTAACTTTTTGTAGAGACGTTCTCCTGGTCTGTGTTCTGATTCTTCTTTGGAGCAGAGTTTAAGGATCACAGTTGGCAATGACCACTTCTGTGTTAGCACAGCAGAGCGGCGTCGGCTCAGTGACCGGCTGGGATCTCCAGTGGATGGTCTGGAGGACATGGACAGGTAGGCTTCAGCTATGGCAGATGCACCACATTAGTCCTGAAGGGTAGAGACACTGCTGTTTTCTGGGTGATGTGTTTGAAAGTTGCTGCCAGCACTGAAGTTTTCCGGTGTCTGTCCAGTGGAAGATACAACACTGGAACAGGCTTTCTGAATGGCAAGAGTATGTTGACGTAGATTTTGTTTCTGAATTCAATGTGTGCCAGAAAAAAGAACATCATGGTATAAGTAGAAAGAGAAGCTAAGGGGACATAATCAAATATCAGACTAAAATTTAAGAAGAGCCCCTTAAACAATGAAGTGAAGGTCTTGGACAAAATGGGAAATCTTTGCTTGCTTGCTTGCTTTCCTCCTCTTCTTCCTCCCCCTCTTCTTCACCCTCTTCTTCCTCCTCCTCTTCTTTACCCTCCTCTTCTTCCTCCTATTCTCTTCTTCACCTTCTTCTTCTTCCTCTTCTCTTCTTCATCTTCCTCTTCTTCCTCCTCTTCTTCCTCCTCCTCCTCTTCCTCCTCCTTTTCCTCTTCTTCCTCCTCTTCTTCTTCCTCCTCCTCTTTTTCTTAAGGGATGGTGTCTCCCTGTCTGTTTTGGAACTCAGTCTGTAGACTAGACGGACCTGTACTCAGAGATCCTCTTGCTTCTGCTTCCTGAGTGCTGGGATTAAAGACATGGGCCACTATATTAATTTTTAAAGTTTTCTTTCTGATGGAGGACTTATTTATTTGAGATAATTTTCCTATATAGTCCTGAATGAGTTTGAACTTACAGAGTTCTGCTTCTGCTTCCCACTGCTAGGATTACTTTCGGTAGTCTACTTGGCTTTTTTGAGGGATATGGGGTAGTCTATGTAGCCCTGGCTTGCTGACCTGGAACTCACAAAAATCTTCCTGTCTCTGCTTCCTAAGTGCTGAGATTACAAGTATGACCATAATACTCTACTACAAGAGTAATTTTTAATGATTTTTTTTACCTTATTCAAGCCAGAATATAGATACTGAAAGCATTTAAGTAAATAACATGTAAATAGCATGTGTGTACATTAAATGTCTGAAGCAGTAATAGGAAGTTAGAGATCTTAACATTTTTAAGCGTGATTACTGCTTACAGTTCTCGAGTGCTAAGGAAAAGTAAATAAACTATACAGTGTTGAATAGAGACCTTAATTACTGAAGTTATATATGAGGATTAAATGACTTTATTGCCTCACAAAAGGAAAAAGGTAAGGATGGGAGTGCAGCACAATCTGTTCTACATCTTAGAGCACATTTACCATTGTCTCTGTCTAACACATTGGGATTTTCATAAATGCTCCCAGTAATTAATCAAGGAAATAGTGTTTATTGCAGTAGTGTCGATATTGTGTAGTGTATAGGCAGTGATTGGGACGGCTGCAAGTCTGAGGACAGTGGTGTTTAAAGCTCCAAGGCTGTAGGTGCAGTGGAGCGGGGAGGGCCGTCTTTAACAGCACTGAGGCTTCTGAAGGCAGAGCTGCGGGTATCTGACTGGATTGCTAATTGAGTCAACAGTTCTTACCCTTCCGTCTGCTTCTATTTTGGGAGATGATTGAGTAGGTGGACTGGGGTAGTGGTACAGGGTGTGATTCTCTTCCTTCCTTGCTGGGTTTTGCGGTCTTAGACTGACGTTTCCTCTTTGTTATGCATATATGGTCTGATAACCAACTCTTTTTAAGTTATAGAAAGTGAATTTCCCTTATGAGGTGTTTAGATGTTTCCAGAATCATGTGTTTTAGAGAACGTGAGATAAGGGTCTACATGGGAGCTGTGGGACTGGTTTTTATATTTTTATCACCTGCATGATTGTGGTTTCTTTGTCTTTTCAGGACAGGGTTTTTCTGTGTAGCCTTAGCTATCCTGGAACTCTGTAGACCAGGTTTGCCTCAAAGTCAGAGATCAGAGTGCACCATACTGCTAGGCTGTGATTACTTTTCATATGGATAATTACTGTCCAGTAAAATCAGGTTGTAGAGCCATTAGCGAAATTCAGTATGTTTCCTGATGGCAGATCTAGCCTTCAGCTAATTGAACAGATCATTTTCAGAGGCAGAGACATAACTTAGTGGTTAAAACCACTTGGCTGCTCTTGCACAGGACAGGAGTTTAGTTTCTAGAACCCATGTCTAACAACTCACAACCAACTGCAGAGCTGTAACTCCAGTTCCAAGGAATCCAGCGTCTACTTCTGGCCCTCAAGGCCAGCTGTACTCAGGTACACATAGCTTTTCACAGACCTTCTATATGTACAGACCTTCCATATGTACATGCCTTCTATATGTACACGCCTTCCATATGTACAGACCTTCCATATGTACAGACCTTCTATATGTACACGCCTTCCATATGTACAGACCTTCCATATGTACACACCTTCCATATGTACACACCTTCCATATGTACAGACCTTCCATATGTACACACCTTCCATGTGTACACACCTTCCATGTGTACACACCTTCCATATGTACACACCTTCCATGTGTACACACCTTCCATGTGTACACACCTTCCATGTGTACACACCTTCCATGTGTACACACCTTCCATATGTAGAGATCTTCCATATGTACACACCTTCCATATGTACACACCTTCCATGTGTACACACCTTCCATATGTACACACCTTCCATATGTACACACCTTCCATGTGTACACACCTTCCATATGTACACACCTTCCATATGTACACACCTTCCATGTGTACACACCTTCCATATGTACACACCTTCCATATGTACACACCTTCCATGTGTACACACCTTCCATATGTACACACCTTCCATATGTACACACCTTCCATATGTACACACCTTCCATGTGTACACACCTTCCATATGTACACACCTTCCATATGTACACACCTTCCATGTGTACACACCTTCCATATGTACACACCTTCCATATGTACACACCTTCCATATGTACACACCTTCCATATGTACACACCTTCCATGTGTACACACCTTCCATATGTACACACCTTCCATACGTACACACCTTCCATATGTACACACCTTCCATATGTATGGATCTTCCATATGTAGAGACCTTCCATATCATCTACATACCTTCCATATCTACAGACCTTTTATATCTATAGACCAGACCTTCTATATGCACAGACCTTCACAGCTATTCTAATGCACCATGTTCATTTTATTTCTCAAGACCCCCGTCCCCCAAATTTTTTCTCTTTTATTGAATCTGTCAAGTATTAGGTTTTTAGGTAACAGCCAAGTGACTTAGTTAGGATTTCTGTTATGTTGAAACACCATGACCAAAAGCAAAATTGGAAAGGAAAGGATGGGATTTGGCTTACCTATCCA
Source organism: Rattus norvegicus (assembly GCF_021556685.1). Taxonomy (NCBI): domain Eukaryota; kingdom Metazoa; phylum Chordata; class Mammalia; order Rodentia; family Muridae; genus Rattus; species Rattus norvegicus. The sequence continues at coordinate 29,789,757 of NC_141542.1, read as the reverse complement.
CATTGTAGTCCATCACTGAAGGAAGTCAGGACAGGAACTCAGTCTGGGCAGGACCCTGGAGGCAGGAGCTGATGTAGAGGCTGTGGAAGGGTGTTACTGGCTTGCTTCTCATGACTTGCTTAGTCTGCTTAGCCACGACCACCAGCTCCATCCACCATAGGCTGGGCCCTTCCCCATCAATCACTAGTTAAGAAAATGCTCCACATGCTTGCATGCAGCTCAAAAATATGGAGACATTTTCTTAATTGAGGTTCCGTCTTATGACTCTAGCTTGTGTCAACATAAGAGTAGCCAGCACACCAAGTTATCAAGATTGTGGTCTTACCTTACCAGCCTTCTAGAGGACTGCAACTTATTCTAAAAAGGGAGTGAGAATAGGTTGAGTGGAAAATTCTAAGACACTTGGACACTAAGACACATTCATTCACAGAGTTGTGTATCTATCAGTACAGTACACTCTAGAACATTTCATTATGTCTGGAGGAATCCTTATACACTTACCCTTTACTCCCCTTACCCTTATGTCAGTTCTAGGCAATCTTTAAGTTACTTCCTACTTTATGAATTTGGCTTTTCATATAATGTATGACTCTTTGTGACTAGCTTTTACATGTTTTAAGGTTGATCATGTTTATGGTGTTTCTTTTTATTGCCAATAAATTTCATTGTATGCACATACCAAGTTCTGTTTAGTCACTATCAGTAAGTGGGTGATGGTCATTGGGTTGTCTGTTCTCTCAGTTATTATACACAACTCTACTATAAATGTTGTTATTCAAGCTTCTTGGTGGTTCTCACCCTTCCTAATGCTGCAACCCTGTAATACAGTACTCATGTGCTGACCCCAATCATAGAATTATTTTTAGTGCTACTGTTATAAATTGTAAATATCTGATATGCAAGATACTGATTTTCGACCCCTGTGAAAGGGTCATTCAACCCCCAAAGGGATTGCAGCTATAGGTTGAGAACCACGGCCAGAATAGATATTTATTTTGCTTTTGTGGTATCCCCTGATACTACAAAACTAACCCCAATGCCTGTGTGTGCTAGGCAAACACTGTCATTGAGCTATACCTCTAGCCTTACATTTTAAATTTAATGGAAATTTGTAAACAGACACAAAAAATAGAATAGTATTTGGTGCTAGGAAATGATCAGTAGGAGAGGTGAAAGGGATAAAAAGGAGTAATGGGGGAATATAATCAAAATACATTATTCCTATAGGGAATGTCAATATGTGTTGCTTTATACAACTAATGTATGCTAATAAAAATAATTTTTTAAAAATAAAGACTAAAGTACAGTGAGCCCTCATTCTCCTATTACCCACATCTAATTTTTTTTTTTCCAAGTAGCCCTGGCTGTCTTGGAACTTGATCTGTAGATCAGGCGGGCCTCAACTTAACAGCAATCTACCTGCCTCTGCCTCCCAAGTGCTCCTGAGTGGAGCAAGGTGTGTGCCACCACTGACCAGCAAACCTCTTGTTTTTATATAAACTTCTATTAACTTCACTCCCGAATGATTTTAAATGTGCATATAAGAGCCAGCTGAGTGGTGGTGACTCCACCTTTAATCCTGGCACTTGGGAGGTAGAGGTAGGAGATTTCTGAGTTCAAGGCCAGCCTGGTCTACAGAGTGAGTTCCAGAACAGCCAGGGCTACACAGGGAAACTGTGTCTCAAAAAAACTAAAACCAAAATAAAACCAATTGATCTTAGCCAAGGCGGCTGCTGCTGCTGCTGCTGTTTAAAAACAATCTCACTGTCTAGTCCTTGCTGTCTTGGAACTTAATATGTACTCTAGGCTGGCCTAGAACTCACTTAGATTCTCCTCCTTCTGCCTCCCGATTGTTGGGATTAAAGTTGTGTGCCACCATGTCCAGCTTAGCCAAAGGTTTTAGAGTTTCTGTCACTGTACTGTTCTAGGCTAAAGGCAATTGTGATTTGTTTTTGTTTGTTTGCTTTTGGTTTTTTTCATGACAAGGTTTCTCTGTGTAACCCTAGCTGTCTTGGAACTATCTCTATAGACCAGGTTGACCTTAAATTTACAGATCTGCTTGCCTCTGCCTCCTGAGTGCTGGGATTAAAGCTGTGTGTCACCACTAACTAACAATTGTGATTCTTTTTATTACTCACTTTTTTTAATTTAAAATTTTGTGTGTCTTGAATGTCTACCTGTATGTCTATATACATATGTACCGCTTGCATGTCCAGTGTCTATTTTGGATGCCCTAGAACTGGATTCAGATGGTTGTGAGCTTCTGTATAGGTGCTAGAGACTAAACCCAGATTCTCTGGAAAAATAGCAAGTGCTCATTGAATCATCTTCTTAGCTCTGGAGCTGTCTCTTATGACAGCCAGTTCTCTTTTAACCCCTGGGAGTCCTTAAGAAGATTGAATTTCTAATAAGCATCTGACTCTGGACTATATTTTACATGATAACTTCTGGTTTGTTATTTTCTAACTTTTCTTGGGTCTTCTATTATATCCCCCATTCGCTAGGCAGATTTCTGAGTCTGTACCAAGGCTTTTATGAGGCCCATCTTATCTGTAGCTTCTTGGTAATTAATACCCTGTTAGATCTTGAGTTAATGTTTCATTTGGTGGTGATAGGTACTACTTGTAGTGAGGAGTAGAACATAGGTGACCTTGCTACTATACGTACAGTTTATGGGGTCTTTCTCCTGCACTAACATGAGACTTGTTGGTTGGTTCTTTGGTGATAGTAAACTCATAAACGTTTCTTCCTGAAAATAGGTGTCTTTATATTTGATAGAATAAAATTTTTATTTCAGTGTTTTTTTTTTTTTTTCTTTTTTTCGGAGCTGGGGACTGAACCCAGGGCCTTACGCTTGCTAGGCAAGCGCTCTACCACTGAGCTAAATCCCCAACCCTTTATTTCAGTGGTTTTTGATTTCAGAGGTCATTCTTAGTTTATTTTGTTTCGTAATACATTAAAACCTCAAACTTATCCATATCTCTTTCTTTTTTTCGGAGCCGGGGACCGAACCCAGGGCCTTGCGCTTGCTAGGCAAGCGCTCTACCACTGAGCTAAATCCCCAACCCTTCCATATTTCTTTTTAAAAGTAATTTCTGTGGGGCTAAAGAGATGGATCACTGGTTTAGGGGCTGGAGAGATGGTTCAGTGGTTAAGAGCACTGACTGCTCTTCCCGAGGTCCTGAGTTCAAATCCCAGCAACCAGAGGGTGGCTCACAACCATCTGTAATGGGATCTGATGCTCTCCTCTGGTGTCTGAAGACAGCTACAGTGGACTCATATAAATAGAATAAATAAATCTTTAAGGGGAAGAGAATATGAATATGAAAGCTGCACTGGCTCTTCTAGAGAGCACCCACATGGCAGCTCATTATCTGTAGCTCTAGTTCCAGGGCATTTGATGCCCACTTCTGGCCTCCAGTGGCACCGCACCATGCTTGCATTTGGTACACAAGACATACTTAAAGGCGAAACATCTATGTACCTAAAAACTTTTTAATATTTTAAAAGGTCATTTTTAAAAGCACAAAAGTTATTAGAAACACTAACAGGGCAACTGTAGAGATAACGCTGTGGCTAAGAACCTACACTGATCTTTCAGGACCTAGATTAGGTTTCTAGCTCTGCTGCCTGTAACTCCAGCTTCAGAGAACCGAAAATTCTGGCTTCCTGGGGGTAATAGAACACATGAACCTACATAAACAAATTAAAATACATCTTTAAAATTTAATAAAGAAACCAATATTAATAATTTTCTCTGGATGATCATTCATTCTGGATTTTTTATAAAGTTTTCTATGATGTATTTCTATTTCATGTGCATTGATATTTTTTCCTTCATCTATGTCTATGTGAGGGTGTCAGATCCCCGAGATTGGAGTCATAGGCAGTTGTGAGCTGCCATGTGTGTGCTAGGGCCTGAACCCATGTCCTCTAGCAGAGCAGTCAGTGATTTAACCACTAAGTCATCTCTCCAGTCTCAGATTTTATCTTATTTTATCTTATTTTATTTTATTTTATGAGACTAGGTTCCACCTTAAAACTCAGCCTGGCCTAGAACTCATTCTATCCGGTCTGGTCTCAAACTTACAGTGATAATCTTGCCTCAGCTCTCTTCTGAGATGACCTGGTTTCTTTTTCCCTCCTGTCTGTCCCCCTCCCTCCCTCCCTCCCTCCCTCCCTCCCTCCCTCCTTTCTTTCTTTCTAGATGAAATTTTATTTCTAAAATTCTAGAAGATCCCTGGCCACCGATAGCTGAGCAGGTAAAAGCACTTGCCAGTAAGCCTGAAGGCCTGAGTTACTTAGAATACACACAGTAGACAGAGAGAACCAACTCCTACAGATTGTCCTGTGAATTCCACACATGTGCTACAGAATACATGTGCCCAAATACATAACAGACATGTACATATACAAAAGAAATTTAATGCAGTTTCTAAAAATCCTAAAGGAGCTGGGCAGTGGTGGCACACATAGTTAAACCTGCACTTGGGAGGCTGAGGCAGGCAGATCTCTGCGAGTTTGAGGCCAACCTGGTCTACAAAGCTAGTTCTTTGACAGCAAGGGCTACAGAGAGAAACCCTGTCTAGGAAAACAAAACAAAAAAATCCTAGAGGATCTTTATTTCTATCTACAATTTATATCAGAATCCTGTGATTTGGGTCTTAAAAGCTCTGTGGCCATAGTGCTGCCAAATAGGCTAGAAGGAAAACTACCTCATCCTGAATTTTGATTTTTATGCTGCAAAGGTCTGAGACCTTTGTGTTTCTGAACAATAAGAATACACAGTGAGCTAGAGCATCACGTACTGCTGGGTCCTATAATAGTTATCCAGGCAAGGCAGGAAGGAGCGTGATCAGAGCAGTCTTAGTTGTTGTTACAGTGAACTTTCCTGCAGGAGAAATAGGTCAGGCTTGAGTGTGTAGACATGAAGTTGGGATTGGTCCAGCTTAGATGAGTGGGGAGTCTAGGACCTCTTTGACTACTTTCCTAGCTCTTCCTTTAGGAAGCTCCTAAGTGCTTTGTAGAATCTCTGTGGGCTGGAAATACATATGCTCAGTGATAGGTACTTACCTGTTAGATAATGGAGACTCAGATTCTATTCCTTGCACAGCTAAGGAGAGCAAAATAGATTAAGAAATAACCCTAGGACTGAAGAGATGGCTCAGAGGTTAAGAGCACTGGCTGCTGCTCTTCCAGAGGTCCTGAGTTCAATTCCCAGCAACCACATGGTGGCTCACAACCATCTGTAATGGAATCCAACACCCTCTTCTGCTGTGTCTAAAGACAGCTACAGTGTACTTATATAAATAAAATAAATAAATCTTAAAAAAAAAAGAAAGAAAAAGAAACAACCCTAAACCATAGACAAAGCTTGAAGACCATTGTTTTTGAATGTTGTTTTTCAAACTTACAAATCACATACGGATCACCTGGAAATCTCATTAAAATTCAAACTATAGTCCAATAGGCCTGGGATAGAGCTAAGAAACACACTCTCCCCCCTATTTTATATATATAGTTCTTGTCATTCTGTTGTGTTTTTGAGTTAGTGTCCTCTAGCCAATCTGTTCTCAAAAGTTGCTAGAGCCCAGGTTGGTTCTGAACTCAGTACTCTTACCAGTATTACAGATGCTCACCATCATGTCTGTTTAAAATTATTAGGTAATGCCAGGGCTGCTAGTCCTGACAAAGAGCTAGTCAGGTTTTTTGTTATTGTTTTGTTTTTAAATTTTATATTTATGTGTATGGGTGTATGTCTGTACTGTGGGTGTGCATGGTGTCTGAGGAGGAGGCCTGAAAAAGACATTGAATCCCCTGACATTGAAGTTATAGGTAGATGGTTGTGAACCACTGGTGCTGTGAGTCAAACCCATGCCCACAGGTCCTCTAGAAGAAAATCCAGTGCTTTTAACCAGTGACCATCTTTCCAATCTGTTTGCTTTTCTATTTTCCAAGACAAGTTTGTAGCCATGGAGCTCAGAGATCAGCCTGCCTCCCTGGTGCTGGGATTAGAGGTGTAGGCTCCTTTACCTGGTCTAGCTAGTCAAGTGTCATTTAGGACTCTCTGTGGCTTTTTAAGGTTTATTTTTACTTTTCACGTGTGTGTGTGTGTGTGTGTGTGTGTGTGTGTGTGTGTGTGTGTGTGTTTCTGTGTATGTTCATGTGAACACAGGCATCCTCAATCTGAAGAGGCTACCAATCTCCTAAAATTGGAGTAAGACATTGTACATGGGTACTGGAACTAAACTTGGGTCTGGTAGAAGATAGTATACACCGATGAACCATTTTTTTTGACTCTCTGTGATGGCTTTGTATCTCCTGAGCTCTGGTGTATGTGATATTCTATGTCCTCAGGCTAATTTAAAAGCAGCCTAAGAATTCTGTTAGCTGTACTAGTAGTAGCACCTCTTGATTAGCGTCTAAAGCTGCTTGTGACATTTCCTGACCCCGAGAGAGGGAGAGGAAATGTTTCGTGTGTAATCTGTCTTTGGATTTCATAATTATTTACTTTTGCTTTAAGAATTCTATGGTCTTCTTACTAAATTATATTATCCTAGCATTGTCCAGCCTTTTTCTCTCCAAGTTCAATATATTCAGTGATGTTGTTTCTTTCCTCAGGGATGACCTGACTGATGATTCTGTCTTCACTCGAAGCTCCCAGTGCTCTCGGGGACTTGAACGATATATTTCTCGGGAGGAAGGGCCACTTAGTCCCTTCTTGGGACAACTTGATGAGGACTACCCAACAAGAGAAACTTTTCTGAATCGATCTGAGTATAGTCCCCAGAGCCGTTGTCATGATGAACTGTTGAGGGGAACAGAACGGAACAGAGACAAACTTAAAAGCTCTTCCTATTCTGTACGATCTGAGGAGAGAAGCAGGGAGGCCAAAAGGCCCCGTTATGATAACCTAGAGAAGGCCCATAGCACAGGAGGGGATCACTCAGGTTTTACTTCTGGGACTCGAAACTATCGACAGCGAAGAAGCAGCCCAAGCCCTAGGTTTCTCGACCCTGAGTTCCGAGAACTGGACCTTGCCAGGCGAAAGCGAGAGGAAGAGGAGGAGCAAAGTAGGAGCTTGAGTCAAGAGCTAGCGGGTGTTGATGATGGTCAGACTGGCTGCTCCATCCCTGGGTTGTCAGGTGTCCTAACAACAGCAGAGCCTGGATATTCTTTGCATCGATCTGAGGAAATACCTGTGATGCCCAAGAAGTCCATTCTGAAGAAACGAATTGAAGTGGACATGAAGCCGTCCTTGCAGGTCTCTGCTGAGTTTCTGTAACACTGCTGTGCTGACACTTTAGGCGTCACAGTGAGCAGCCCCGTTTAGGACTCTCAGACTGTAGGCTCATCACCAAGGCCTTCTGCCGCCAGGTTGCTTTCTAAATGCATTTTAGAGTTTCCGCCTTGGTCTTTTTCCTTCTTTAAATGTAGTAGCACTATAGGAATCTCTGAATGTGAATTTCTTATAAATGAAGCTTGAGGGCAAAGGACAAGATAATCCTGTTTTGTTTGTTTTGTTTTACTCTCTTTAGGAGAAGACAACTTAGGAGTTTTAGGCCATTAGACTAGAAATGAAATGATTCTGTTTTGGAACCATCAACTTCCTGTGTACATTTTAGAGAAATAACATTCCTGGCCTTGACTTTGTTTCTCCTTCCTATGAAAAGACAGTCAGGCAACAGTACTAGTTTGACTAAAGGCTTTTGAGCAAGTACTGAGGAAGCACTTAGAGAAACAAAAAGAGGCCAATTAGTTAGAGTTCTAGAGTTTCCTGTCTCCAGAGTAGTCTGACTTGTGTGTTTTTTTCTTTTGGTCATCAATAAATAGGAAAACAAGTTGGGTGGAATGGCACACACCCATAGTCCCAGCAGCTGAGAGACTAGTACATGGTCTCAAGGACCGACTGTTAGAGCACATTGAGAGTTAAGGTCAGCCTGAGCTACATAGGGCTGGGGCAAACCTGATGGCCTGAGTTTGATTCCCAGACCCTAACTCCTGAAAATTCACACATACACAGTGCTCATGTGTGTCTGTATATTTACCTGCCTCTCTCCTTCCCTCTCTTCCTCCCCTCCCCTTCCCTCCCTCCCTCCCACACCCACACATTGGTCATACCTGTCCATATATTCACACACTCCCCTCCCCCCCATGCTCATGCATACATGTGCTTACGTTCCTCCCCTGCACACACTGCTGCTGTGCACCCATATAGTCAGACACCTCTCACTCCCACAACAACAACGACAATACAGTTCTTAAAAAATAAAAGCAAAACAAGCTAGAAAATGGCTAAAATCCTTTTAAATTCAAATTCCTTGATAAGGACAAAAGCGCACGGGTAACGGTCCAGATCACTCAGTTACTGAGTTCCTCTTTCTCCTTCTCTAGCAGAGAGCATTGGAGGGAGGACTTGTTTCTTGAACTTAGCTAATATCACTTTTCTTTTTGTCTATACATATTTCCCCTATTCAGGAAGTGTTTATCTCAGTTACTCGTGCTCCGTGATGCCTCACAGATGCTAAATCAGCGTGTTTGTGTTTGCAGCTTGAGAGCTTTTCCAGCGGCACCAGCTCCTGTGAGGATCGCCCTCTGTATTCTGAACACTCACCTCTTCCACTGAGTGACGCTATTGCTGCTTTTACTTCAGAAATTGAAAACAAGGGGACTACAGTGGAGGCTGACTTGAAGGAGCCTCAGAGTAACCTATACCAGTGGGGTCCCCTCCGTGAGATACCTAAAGACAACAGTGAAAAATTTGACAGTTTTCTGTGCTTTAAGGAAAAATTGGACTTGAAGGCTGAGGGACTGGAGCAACAGACAGACTTCTTACTGCCCCATGAGAGAGCTAGCCAGGATGGCAGTGGCTTTTCTCGAATTCTGAGCATGTTGGCTGATCCTACCAGTACACAGGAAAAAAGAAGACGTAGCTTCCCAGATATAGAGGATGAGGAGAAATTTCTCTATGGGGATGAAGAGGAGGAGGATATAAAGTCAGAGTCTCCACCTAAGTCCCTGGAGGACGCAGAGAGTACAGGTACAAGACAGAAGTCAAACTCTCTACCCTCAACTCCAGCCGTAAAGCTAGAATCACTAGAAGAGAGCAATCCAGAATATGCCAAGATTCATGACTTGCTTAAGACCATAGGGCTGGATATTGGAGTAGCAGAAATTGGTAAATTGGCTGCACGCACCCAGGAAAGACTTCATGGCAAGAAACCATCATCACGCTCCTCAGCTGACCGACGTTCGTCAGCTGACCGACACTTTTCAGCTGACCGCTGTTCCTCAGTTGACCATAGTTTCACAACTGATTGGCACTCATCAGATCCTCACAGACCAGAGAGTAGGGAAGCACATCACAGCAGTACTCAGTCCCCAGAAGTTTCTCATCCACACCCAGCTTCCCTGGTGGATTCTTACTTACGCACAAAAAATAGCCCTCCATTCCTTAAGTCTGACCGTCCAGTGGGTCATGTTTCAGGAGCAGAGGTAGTTGGCAGTGGGTTCCAGTCATCTGTTGCTGTTCGCTGCATGTTGCCATCAGCCCCATCTACCCCAATTAGACTTCCTCACTCTGCCGCTTTATCTCAGTTTCATATACCAAGGGCCTCTCAGTTTGCTGCAACTCGGATATCTCCAAATTATCAGGGAACTGTCATTCCCCCTGCCTCTTTTGATGCTTACAGGCACTACATGGCATACGCAGCCTCAAGGTGGCCTATGTATCCTGCCTCTCAGCCCCCAAGCCACCCTTTATCTGACCCACACAGGCTAATACCAGTAACCAAACAAGCTACTCGAAGTCGTCCCAATCTCCGGGTGATCCCCACTGTGACTCCTGCAAAGCCCAAACAAGAAATACCAGTACTAGGCTCCATTTCTGTGAAGCGAATTCCTGTTCGCGTGTCCATTCCATCGCTCATAAGATATAATCCAAAGAAGATCTCCGATGAGAAGAACCGTGCCTCACAGAAGCAGAAGGTAAATGTCAGCTCTAGTCCTCTTATGCCTGACTTTGCTATTTTATCAGGGTAGTTTGTACCTGTTTGTTTAGAGGGGGTAAGAATGTATAAGGCATTTGTGTTTACAACATTATCCAAGTATGTATGCAATAGCCCCGTGAGCTTCTCCTGTTTTGTCACTCACGAAACAAAAAGTCTGACCATTACATCCCGCTCTGAAGGCTGACCTTTTTTCTCCTGTCAGTGGTCTGAAGACACTGATGGCAGAGGCTTCAAACCTTAAAGTGTCTTACAGTCTCGTCTTTTATCCATTTTAAAGAAATTTAGTTCTTGGAAGACAAAAACTATTTTAATTTTCTATGGTGTTCAGATATTTTGAACTTCAACCTTAAATTTCATTGACAGTCTTAACTTTAAATGAAGACAAAACTTTAAGGAAAAAAAATATTTAGAGACTGAGTGCTCCCCCCTCCACCCCTCACGCCCTCCCCGCCTCCCTGGGAACTTACTCTAGACCAGGCTGGCCTTGAACTCAAAGAGATCTGCCTGCTCCTGTTTCCCGAGTGCTGGGATTACAGGTGGGCTTGAAAAATCAGTGTGAAGGCAACACTCTCAATTCTTTTTTTTTTTTTTTTTTAAGATTTATTTATTTATTATATATAAGTACACTGTAGCTGTCTTCAGACACACCAGAAGAGGGCATCGGATCTCTTTACAGATGGTTGTGAGCCACCATGTGGTTGCTGGGAATTGAACTCATGACCTCTGGAAGAGCAGTCGGGTGCTCTTAACCGCTGAGCCATCTCTCCAGCCCCAACACTCTCAATTCTTTTTCTTTGACTTTATTTATGTATGCATAGACGCATATTTCTGTCTGCCTGGATGCTCATGTCCCAGAAGAGGGCATCAGATCTTATTACAGATGGTTGTGAGCCACTGTATGCTTGCTGGGAATTGAACTCAGGACCTCTGGAAGAGCAGCCAGTGCATTTAAATACTGAGCCATCTTTCCAACAGTGGGCACATTCTCTTTAAGAGTCTTACACTAAGTCAGACTGATAATACATGGCTTTTCTCATTTGCCTAGTAGAGACAAACCATATTTGATTTTTTTTTCCGGTTAGCTGGTAGTAATATGATTAAAAGATCATAAAATTTAGGACAGCTATATCTGTTTTTTGTTTCTTTGTTTATTTTGAGACCAGGATCTTGCTATATATTCCTGGCTGACCTAGAACTCTCAGTGTAGACTAGACTAGCCTCTAATTCAAAGGGTCTACCTGGCTCTGTCTCCTTAGTTCTGAGAAATGCATATGCCACCATACACAATCTATGTCTACACTTTAAATTTACTCTGACTTGTGTAACCTTGGGTGAGGCCTTTAAAGATTCTTTTTAGTTTTAATTTAAGAATTTATTTACTTTATGTGTTTGGGTGACATATATCTGTGCACTATATGTGTGCCTGATATTTTAGAGACCAGAGAGGGTTCCGATCCTCTGGACTGCAGAGTTATAAGCAATTGTGACCCGCTTTGTAGGTGCTATGAATAGGCAGAACACAGGTTTTCTAGAAGAGCAGTCTGTTTTTTTTTTTGTTTGTTTGTTTTTTTGTTTTTGTTTTTGTTTTTTGGTTCTTTTTTTCGGAGCTGGGGACCGAACCCAGGGCCTTGTGCTTCCTAGGCAAGCGCTCTACCACTGAGCCAAATCCCCAACCCCGAGCAGTTTGTTTTTAACCACCAAGTTACCTCTCCAGCCCCAAGATTTATCTTTAATTATGTACGTAAGTTCCTGTCTGTCTGTGGACTTGTGCACATGTGGACAGGTGCCCAGCAAGTGCAGACGAGGATGTGGAATGCCCTGGAACTGCAGTTACAGGCAGTGTGAGCCGCATGATGTGGGTGCTAAGAACTGAACTCAGGTTCTCTGCTAGAGCAGCACCTGCTCCTCACTGCTGAGCACCTCTAGCCCCACGGTAGCTGACCACTGTTGGTGCTGTAAAACTGAGACAGTGTTGTGCAGTTGAAATAGCATGAAATAGATAATACAGCTAATACAAGTCGCGCAGGTCCACATCAGTCCTTTTCTTTATGTTTCCGTCTGGGTTCAGTCTATCCAGTGGTGCTGTCAGTGGCTTTAGGTACCTTCTACTTGAAACCTTTCTTGGTAGCATAGTTGTGAGGAAGAGGATAAATTGTGGCTTTGAGCTTGTGTTTGAACAAAGTGTCATTTTGACTACAAAGCTTCTGTGTGCAGGCATGTGAACTTCGGGTGAAGGAGTTTTGTTTTGAGGCCAGGTCTTGCTCTGTGGACCTAGCTGTCCTGGAGCTTGTTATGTGTACCAGACTAAGCTGGAACTTACTCCAGTCTTTTGCAGACACCTCCTAAGTGCTAGGATTTAGAAGTGTGTGCCACTACACTGGGCTTTAAGTTTAAGATTCAAGCACAAGTGCTAAATAGGGAGAAAAGGAGGGTGTTGGAAGCTGAGGAGCTCCTGTCAACACAGAAACACAGTTTTCAAGGGGAATAATTTGTTTTGTAACCAGAGTGAGTTCCATCGTCCAGGAATACAAGTACCAGGTTCCACTGTAGATGTAGATACATGAGGTGTGTGTTTTTATTTTTATTTTTTGGTTTGTTGTTTTGCTTTGTTTTGTAACAGCCCTGGCTATCTAGAATTTGCTTTGTAGACCAGACTGGCCTCATATTCACAGAGATCCACCTGCCTCTTCTTCCCAAGTGCTGGGGTTGAAGGTGTACACCACCACTGGCTGGCCTCAATGATGTTCTTAGCATTTGAACTGATGAAAATTCTGGTCTGCTAAGAATACATGGTTGTATGGTTTTGATAGTCACAAGGATATTAGACCAGACAGTCCCATAGGTGTGAGCTGTAGTTGACTTTCAGAGGGAGTAAAACTAGCTCATAGTGGTAGAGTTCTTCTGGTCTTAACGTTTTGACTCTGTGAGCTTGGCGTTCAGTCATGTGCTCTTATAGTCTTTAACACAGCTGTAGCTGCTCTCTCCACCCTCCCTGCCCTCCCACCCTGTCTTGGGAGCTTCAGGTCACACTCTCTCCATGTTTATTGTACAGGTTATTGAGGAGAGAGAGAGACTGAAAACCGAGCAGGAAGCCCGGCAGAAGAAAATGTTTTATCTCAGAACTGAGTTGGAGCGGCTCCATAAGCAACAAGGTATCAGACAACTCCTTTGTATGGCGGCTTTGTTGAGCAGTAGATTCGCATGGAGAGATATTAGTACTTAGAATCAGTGAAAACAATTTGGGCATAAACCTGGAGAAAAGTTGTAATACTCATGCAAAGACTCCTCGGGTAGTCCTCTCAAGTTATTAATTATTTTACCATGTATTCTGTTCTTATTCACTCTCTTCCCCTTTCTTCCTCCATTTGTATTCGAGTGTGTAATTTGTTGTTGTTGTTGCTTTTGTTTATTGAGTCAGGCTTTCTCTGTGTAGCCCTGGCTGTCCTAGAACTCACTTTGTAGGTCAGGCTGGCATTGAACTTAGAGAGTCTCCTGCTTCTGCCTCCAAGTGCTGGGCTTAAAAGTGTTTGCCACCATGCCTGCCACTAAGTGTGTAATTTTTCCTGAACTCTTTTAGAGAAAGTTGTAGATATGATACCCTTGAGAACTTCAGTATATATTTCCAAATAATAATTCACGTATGCAATACACTAATCAAAACCAGAAAATTATGGATAAGGTGATGATGGTTCAGGGCTACAGCAAGTGTGAGCATCTGAGTCTGGGTTCTGAGAACCCACAGAGAGTTAGATGCAGTGGCACACGCCTGTGATCTCAGCATCTCTATCTTGAGATGGGAGGCAGAAACAAGAGAGTCCCCAGAAGCCTGCTGTATGTAGCAAAAGAGGTCTCAAGCAAAATGGAAGATGGGGGCTAACACCCAAGGTTGTTGCCCTTTGACCTCCACTCCAGTAAGATGTGTATGCCTGTACTCACACATAGGAACATATGCACACACATACACACATGTAAAAAGTTTGTTTGTCTGTTTGGTTTATTGAGACAAGATTTCTCGGGGTTGGGGATTTAGCTCAGTGGTAGAGCGCTTGCCTAGGAAGCGCAAGGCCCTGGGTTCGATCCCCAGCTCCGGAAAAAAAAGAAAAAAAAAAGAACCAAAAAAAAAAAAAAAAAGAAAGAGACAAGATTTCTCTGTGTAACAGTGCTGGCTGTCTTGGAACTCTCTTTGTAGACCAGGGTGACCTCAAACTCACAGAGATCCACCTGCCTCTGTATCCCCAGTGCTGGGATTCAAGGCGTGTGCCACCATGCCCAGCTGCAAAAAGATTTTTAAAATTAGGAAATTAATCGTACTATCTAGCCTAGCAATCTTATTTATATTTTACTAATTGTTTTATTACTGTCCTTTATAGAAAAAGAAATTGAAAGGTTATCCATCATGCTCAGTTGTCTGTTAGTCTTTCCCCTTTTAATAACAATAGTTTCTGAGCCACCCTAGTCATAATTTGATATTTTAGAAAAGGTCATGTATTTTATAGAATATCTCATAATTTTAGTTTATCTGATGTTTATGATTGACTTTAGGCATTTTTGGTAAGACTATAACAAAAGGAATGCCAAATTCATGACAGGAGTATCTTGGGAAATCTTTGAGACTGTGGTAAAAGTCACTCGTAAAGCTTCTTCCCACCACTTTTTTTTTTTTTTTTTTTTTTTTTGGTTCTTTTTTTCGGAGCTGGGGATCGAACCCAGGGCCTTGCGCTTCCTAGGCAAGCGCTCTACCACTGAGCTAAATCCCCAACCCCTTCTTCCCACCACTTTAATTAATGTTTCTAACCTGCAAACCTTACTTTGATGGTTGTTGAGTGATTTTTTTTTCATTTTTGTTGTTCCTTCTTTGTAGTGGATTCCTGTTTTGTTTGTTTGTTTTAATTGCTCCTCTGTGGGATCCTGAGCCTGTGGGGCAAGGTGGTCCCAGACCTTTCCAAATCCACCATATTTCTTTGCTTCCAATTCTTACATGGCCAAGGACAGGGAACCAAAAACACGCCTTTGCAGGAGGATGGGTTTCTGTTTCAATGAGGAACTTCTAACCCTTGTCCCAATTTGTTTAGTCATTTGTGTGAGTATGTGTTCATTCAGTGATAGTAGGTTATCATTGTCATTGTCATTGTTTACTTACATGCTCCACGTTGCCCAAATTTAGCTGGCGGGAGCCATGTTGAGTGGACTATAGTGTCCTTTCTGTGTCCCCTCATCATTTTGGAGAGCTTTCTCTTTAGCCCACAGTGTTCTGGGATACCTTACTTTATATGTCGTTCCCTCTCTCCTCCTCTTCTCTTATTTTTGTTGTTTGTTTGTTTGTTTGTTAGAGAAAGGGTTTCTCTGTGTAACAACCCTGGCTGTCCTGGAACCCCAACTGTAGACCAGACTGGCATTGTTGTTTTTTATTTTTTGTGAACAAGCTCTCATGTAACCCACACTAGCCTCATATTCACTGTGTAGCTCAGGAGGATTTTGAAATCCTGATACTCCTGTCTGCATCTTCAAAGTAGTGGGATTCCAGACATGTGCTATTTCTTCTGTTTCTTCATCTGTGCTTTTAAGAATTCACATATGCAGTGAAAGAAAAAAAATGCTTCTAAACACTGCAACTGGATAATAGTATGAAAGGGTAGAGAACAGAAAAAGATAATTGTTTCTGTCTGAAGCTGTGTTGCGTAAGATGAAAAGCTTACTTATTTTATTCCATAAGGGTTGATCCATGAATCAACTTGAAAACAAGAAATAATATTAGGCATCAAGTCATTACACAAACTGGTAGAATGTTCTTAAATTAGATGAGGTCAGATCATCTGTTTGGGATACACGTACGTCCCGACCTGCCTATGTGTGACACCCGGGAGAGTCCCCAGGGTCCCCGAGGTCCTGCCCGTCAGCCTGACCTGATTATCATTGTCCACAAGAGAATGTGCTTTCTTGCCTTCACCTTTACTGAGACTTCCTCACACTAACCCCATATGAAAAGTGTTACTTGCTTTTAAGGTTTTTGGTACAAAATGATTTTGTAACCATACAGCTTTATAAATTGCTACTTATAAATTTTAAAAAATGAATTTTTTTTCTTTTCTTTTTTTCGGAGCTGGGGACTGAACCCAGGGCCTTGTGCTTGCTAGGCAAGCGCTCTACCACTGAGCTAAATCCCCAACCCCAGAAAATGAATTTTTTTAGTTTGTCATTTCTTAGATTTCTTTTGGTAAACATTTGACCGTTCAGGGGAGATGTTGCGTAAGAAGCGAAGGGAGAAGGATGGTCACAAAGACCCCCTTCTGATGGAGGTGAGCCGGCTGCAGGAGGGTATCATGAAGGACATCGCAGAGCTGCACAAGGAGACAGAAGAAGCGGGAAAGAAACAGTCTGAGCTGGACAAGGTGGCCCAGATCTTGGGAATTGACATCTTTGATAAATCTCTGAAATCTGCAAATGACAGTAAAGAGTCTACAGAGAAGCCTGAGAAAGAAAAATCTAAGAGCCCAGAAAAAGAGCTGTCACCCTCAAACCCTTCCTCTAACAACAAGGTAGGGACCAACTTTTGGGTTATTTTTTAGCCCCTTTGGACTGCTATCG
This sequence comes from Rattus norvegicus, assembly GCF_021556685.1. Classification (NCBI taxonomy): domain Eukaryota; kingdom Metazoa; phylum Chordata; class Mammalia; order Rodentia; family Muridae; genus Rattus; species Rattus norvegicus. The sequence goes on along the minus strand of NC_141542.1, from coordinate 29,773,162 downwards.
GGGGGTTTTGAGGATTTCACTATGACTCACATTTGTTTTGTTCACAGACTCTAGGCTCTGGGGACTGGGATTAAGGCGCACACCAGCACAGTCACTGCTACAGCGTTCTCAGTCCTCTTCACACGCCAGTCATCGTGATGCACACCTTCCCTAGGCCTCACTGCATTCCTCTGCACTCTTGTTCACTGTAATTCATCTACCCAAATTCTCATTTCCTGAACACCTTTTCCCCACCCTCATGACTACTTCACATAAACAGAAGCATTTATTATTGGTGAGATGGCTCAGCAGGTAGAAGAATGCTTTACAGAATTGGATGGCTCTAGTTCAGTTCTCAGAGCCTGCAAAAAGTAGGATTCAGTATCATGAGTCTGCATCCAGCACTCCTAAGACAGGGCGGGCAGAAACAGAAGAGTGAGCCCGAGTTACAGGCCCACCAGCCTGCATACACACCCAAGGCAAGGACTGACTCCAGAAGTTGTCCTCTGTTCTCCAAACACATGCCCTGGCACACATGAACCTGCATGCGCACGCGCGCGCGCGCACACACACACACACACACACACACACACACACACACACACTAAAAATTAGACTTGTTAAAGGTCTTAACTTGTACTGGTGACTTTTAGGCAGTTTAGGAAGATCTGGTCTTATTCCTTTCCATCAATCCATAGAAATGGCTGTCTGCTTTATCCATGTGCAGCACTGGCTTTCCAGGACACATAAGAAAAGTGATTACTGACTTCTTATTTTCTTCATACTCTTAACTTGCTGGCTATCTTTTACATTATGTTTCTCTTTCTAGCCACCATTTGGTTTTGAATGCAGCATGTCTGTCTGCACAGGTCATGTATTCAGCATCTCCTAAAGGTGCAGTGCGTGACTCCTCCCCACCGTGGTCTCCAGCTTTTCTCCAAGGCAGTCAGAGCTTCCCACAGTCTTGAAATCATCTTTTTTTTTTTTTTTTTGGTTCTTTTTTTCGGAGCTGGGGACCGAACCCAGGGCCTTACGCTTGCTAGGCAAGCGCTCTACCACTGAGCTAAATCCCCAACCCCTTGAAATCCTCTTTAAAACATTGCATATGGGGGTTGGGGATTTAGCTCAGTGGTAGAGCGCTTGCCTAGCAAGCGCAAGGCCCTGGGTTCGGTCCCCAGCTCCGAAAAAAAAGAAAAAAAAAAAAACATTGCATATGTATGTGTGTGTGATATATATAGTATATATGTATGTACACATATATACTTACATTCATTCAGGTGTGTATAATATGTAATATACACACATATATATGTATATGTACATACATATGATTATATGTGCATACATAATATATGCACATACATAGTTACATTTATTTAGTGGTGTGTGCACATGCGAGGTGGACAGAGGACAACTTGTAGGAGTCGCTGCTCTCTTTCCACTTGGTTTTTGAGGCAGGTCTCAGTGTCTCTGCCGTGACCCATGAGCATGGCATGTCTCCAGTCTCCACTGCCACCTCACCTTATGAGGGCTGGGATCCATATGTGCGACACCAGCCTCGCCCTTCACATGGGTTCTGGAAATCAAACTCAGTTCATCAGCTTGAGTGTAATCCGATCATTTCGCTGACCTCATAGGATCTTGATAATTCTTTTTTAGAAATTTTTCTAAAATATCTCTAAAAACTCTCTAAAATATATATCTAAAGGATATATAAGTAGCTTAATAATTCTTTTTTACGTGTATGGATATTTTGGCTACACGTATATATGTGCACCACATGGATACCGTGTCCACAGAGGCCAGAAGAGGAGTTACAAGCAGTTGTGAGCGGCCATGTGGCTATTGGAATTGATCCCTGGTCCTCTACAAGAACAGCCAGTGCTCTTAAAAGCCATCTCTCCTGCCCTAGCAGTTACATTCTTGTTGTGAAAGAACTGTCGTGCCTAATTCATTTTCTTGGCCTTTGAATATAGGTTCTATTAAGATTCTCCCTATCTTATATAGCTTTTTATATTACACACTAGACATATGGTCATAATTCCTATGGTCCTGATTCCTATGTCCATGGTTCCTATGATTGTGACCACCTGCTTTTTTGAGAGTAGATAAATCTGGACTGCCTTGATTTTTTTTTTTTTACAAGTGTAGTTTTTCTCTCTAGGAATCAAAAGTAAATGAAAAGTCCTATATTAAGAGCCCTAGTTCTACTGAAATCCTCCAACCAACTGCTAAGCACCCTGATGAGCCTGTCGCTGCTTATGAGTATTATGATGCTGGCAATCACTGGTGCAAAGACTGCAACACCATCTGTGGGACCATGTTTGACTTCTTCACCCATATGCACAATAAGAAGCACACACAGGTAGGTATCCTGACCACTGTTGTTTCTACTTTCACCCTCTTCCCCTCCAACCTCTGTGCTCCCATCTGCATTACGAAGCTGGAAAAGGAAACATTCTCAAAAGGGCAGGAGCCCAGTCTGAAGAGCCAAGCGTTAACAACAAAGGAGATGCCATCCCTAGGGCTCAGTTCAGGGGACCTACTATTACTAAACACCATATGAGTGTAAGTGAGGCTTCTCTCTCTTTTGATTCCTTGAGTACCTGAATTTTTATTTATCCTTTTCTAGCACTTGAGCTAACATGTTTTTACCTTTTCCACAGGTGATTCCGTTTAAACAGTTGGCAGAGTTGGTGGGTGGGGGTGGGTAGCTAAGAACTGCTGGTTCCCTGGTCTGATATTTAGGGAAGAAAAAGAGAGAAAAGTGGGTCATTGAGATTTTAGTGCTGTTGTGTGAGCGCCTCTGCCTCTTGCAAATAGACACTGGATCCCTACAACAGACCTTGGGCTTCAAAGACCCAGAGCGAGGCTAAGCAAGACACAGTAAAGCGAACTGACAAGATAACTGTTCCTGCAAAAGGTAGGCTTCCTCCCTTCCTGCTTTTCCAACTAAAATCCACTCAACTAAAATAGGTTTGAAGTGTTTTTATTAAGAAGTTAGATGAGAAGTTGAATATCTTTAAAATTGTGTTTACAAGTAGTCAGTGCCCCAGGTTGAAATGGTCACTGCCCTGACTTAGTACCTACATGGGCGCTCTCCTCATGCAAATAAGTGAGTTTGCTATTGAGGAGCATGGTGCTAAATCTCTTCTAAGATGCTTGCTGCTTGTTAGACCTTAAGGAGTGGATTTGGCATAGGGTGCTACTGGTTTAACCAGGTGAGGCAGTGTTCCCAAGTGGTAAAAGGAATAGTTGCATGGAGGTAAAAACCTTAGGTTAGAAAGAGTATGTCCTTGGGATTTAGCTAAAAGCCACTTCTGACTCCAAAGTGGGTATGGTCATCTTATTGCAGAATAGTGATGCCATTTGCCTCTGGTTTCTGTCATCCTTGATGGAAAAGGCTGCTTCCTCTTTTCTATTTCTTTTAGGCTCTGAGTTTCTGATTCCTATCACTGGGTTTTACTGCCAACTTTGTGAGGAATTTTTGGGGGACCCAATTTCTGGAGAGCAGCATGTCAAGGGTCATCAGCACAATGAAAAATACAAGGTTGGTCTTTGAAGTCCCTGTAGAACTCCCTACTTTTCTGTACTAATTCCTTTGACCATGTCAAATATCAGAGTTAGCTGCCAATATTTCCTATCCCTCTCACGCTAGAAAGTTCTTAGTCCTAACTCTTGAAAAGATTGTTCCAGGGATTTACTCTTTAAATGAGTTGTAGCTATGGCGAGGGCCAAGGTTTTCTCTTATATATCAATTTGACAACTTATTAAGCCTTTATATTTTCTCTTTCCAGAAATATGTGGAAGAAAACCCATTGTATGAAGAACGAAGAAATCTGGACCGCCAAGCTGGCTTGGCTGTTGTCCTAGAGACAGAGCGACGACGGCAAAATGAGCTAAAACGTAAACTTAATGAGAAACCGAAGGAGGAGAAGATCGAAAAAAAGGCAAAAATTGTGAAAGAAGCAAAGGAAGATGACAAAGCCTCTGGAGAACTAGAGGACCAACTCTCTGAGGGCAGGGATTCCCCCGAGAAAGGTGACAGTAAAAGGAATGCTAGCCTCAAACCACAAGTAAAAGAAGAAGTAAAGAAGGAATCATCAACAGCATCTTTTGGAAAGTTCAGTTGGAAGAAGCCAGAAAAAGAAGAAGAGAAAAGTTCATTGGTGACCCCAGGTGCCCCCAAGGAAGACACTGTGGAAACCAATAAGGACAGGGATGAAGGCAAAGCCGAAGTTGGAAAGGCAAAGCCCATCAAAATCAAGCTTTCTGGGAAAACTGTTGTTGCACATACCAGTCCCTGGACACCTGTCGTGACAACTTCAGCACAGACTAAGATCCGACCCAACTTGCCCATCCCATCCACAGCACTGCGCAAGTCAGGCTCAGCCACAGTGAGCAAGCCTGCTCCTCTTAATACCTTTCTGTCCATCAAGTCCTCTGGAGCCTCCGCCAAGCCTCTGCCAGTGGTTAAGGAGTCTTCATCAGATCTTCTCTTGCCTCCAGATGTCATCTCCAAAGCCTTTGGAGGAGAAGAGGTGGTTCTAAAAGGGTCTCCAGAGGAAAAAGTGGAACTGGCTGAAAAGAATGAGCCATCCCAAATACCTGAGCAAATGCTGGCTCTGCTTCCACCTCCACCACCTCCACCCCCACCACCTCCACCCCCACCTCCACCACCCCTGGTTGTACCTCAGCTGTCTGCCCCATCTCCTGCTCAAGCAAATGCTGTCTTAACTCCAGTAAAATCTAATTCGGTGGTATCTCAGACTTTTAGTCTTGGCTTCCAAGGTCCTAACATTTTGAACCCAGGGTTGCCTGTGGCCTTCATGGCCTCAGAACAACCAGCTGCAATTCCTTGTGATGAGACAGCTCCTGGGGTGAGTGAGAGTGACCGGGACCAGACCCTGATCTCTATGTTAGTTCGGCCTCCACCGCCCCTCTCAAGTGTGTTCAGTGAACAGGCCAAAAAGTTAGAAAAGCGAAATTCCTGCTTAGCCACGGCCAATGCTAAGGACCTGTATGACATATTCTACAGTAGTGGTGGAAAGGGGGCCCATGAGACTAAGCTGAGTAGCAGTCCATTGGCCAATGGGGAAAGCAGCAGCCTTTCTAGAACGGAAAGTTCAGATATCTCCTCCACTTCTGCTTTGAAGAGTAGTGTATCCCCAGAGGATCTGCCTCAAGATGTTGCTTTGGCCACTGCCACTGAGATCAGCAATCTTGAAAATCCTATTTCAAAAGGTGTGGAGTCCATAGGGAAATGGTCCATTGTAGATCAGATAGACCCCAAAGGCAGAGACAGCACCTTTAGCTTCCTACAGCCTCTGACAAGATTATACCAAAATAGGCCTTATGAAATGGTTTCCCCAAAGACAGACACTTTGGCCATGTGGACTTCTGGTTCTTTCCAGAATGACACTGATAAGGATCGACCTTCAGAGGTCAAAATCAAATTTGACCAGGGAGAGCCAGCGCCACCTGCTACAGACTCAACTTCTCATCCGTCAGATGAACACTGTCAAACCAACGGATCTCAGAAGTTGGTAGAAATTAACCTCATGGATAACCAGGACAAGAACCAAGAGGTGTACCAGTCAGAGGATTGCAGAGAAAGTGAAGGGAAGAGAAACACTGAACTGAAAGGAAAGGTAGCAGCTGAAGAAGGCGCTAACATTGGACTCCAGAGCATAGAAGATTCTAATTCAAACTATGGCAACAGAAATACATGGGAAGGAGAACCCAAGTTGTCAACAATTGACAAAGAGGCAGAGCAGTCTAGCAGATTGATGACAGGACATGAAAATACAAGTAGCATAGTAATTGAGTTGAGTCAGTGTCTCCCTTCCAAAAGGACAAAAATAGATTCATTTCCATCATTGCTCCAGAACCCAAAAGGCATGCCTGAACTACTTCTGCTGTCCCCAGCTGGATCAGGCATGTGTTTAAAGAGACAAGAGACTTGGGAGAGACCAGAGAAACCAGAAGTGGAGGCTGAGGAGCTACAAGGTACCCATCCAGAAGGAACTGTGAAAACAGAAAGCGAAGGTTCAGAAAGCTTAGACACTACACATGTAGAGGTGGAGAGGTTTGCAACTCTGAGGAATCTGGGGGACACGCATGCTGAGTTCTGCAATTCTCAGATAGAACAAACAAGGAGATCACCAACTGCCCTGTCACAGAAAATCAGTGAAGAAAATTCTGTGTCATCTGTAGTGTGTAATCCTTCCAGTCCCAGTGACGTTGAACCAGTGCCATCTTTTTCTGGATTTCCATTAGAATCTCCCAAAATTTTGGTGCTTAATTTTGAAACAGAGGGTGCACATAGCTCATCTAATTCCAGAAATGGGAGAATCACCTCTAACTCTTTGGAAACTGGCCACCCTATGGAAAATGTTGACCATGACCTAGGAGGGGAGAGAACACACCAGGCCCTTGACCTCTTGGCTGGAGGAATGTTGTCTGAGGAAGTAAAAGAACCTTCACCACTACAGAAAGATTTGCTTAGGATGGAATCCACAACGGTCAGTCCTTCAGGCCATGGACCATCTCCTTGCCTTCCAGATCTTGTTGATTTTGTCACACGGACACCTGGAGTTCCAAAAGAGAAACCACGTTCTCCACTTTCTGAGCCAGATGACTTTCTCAAGTGTAGTTCCTTGGAGATGGGATCACCACCTCCAGAGATTCTGAATGTGTCTGTATCCGAGGTAGCAGTTCCTCAAGCAAGTGAAGACTGTGACAATGCTTTGAATTTGGTAAAACCTCCCACCTCAGGCTCCCCCTCAAGGGGTCAGGTAGTTGGAGGCAGTGTGAGCTCTCAGGAAATGCCTGAACAAGAAGCTGCAGTGGATGTCATCCCAGACCACAGAAAGTCCAGTGTTTATAACTGTCAGGACTACTTGAATGGATGAATCCCTGGATTTTAGAAATTGGATCCCAGGACTAGTTGGCAATCTCATCTGGAACCAGCACAGTAAATGTTCATTGGAGCTTAAAAAAAAAAAAAAAAATACCGTCTCCCCCCCTCTTCCCCTTTAAAATACTAGACAAAATAAGTTTCAACAACTTCTCTACATATCTGTAAAAAAAAAAAGTGATTTCTGTTAATTTTTTAAATTTTTGGCCAAATTATTTTCTCTTTGTCATTAAAGTCAAATGTCTTATCTGACTCACCACAAAGTGTTCTTTGATTTTAGCTTTGAGGCGGCCATTTCTGTAATGTGAGGGGGGATGGGAAACAGCTGACTTACTGTGTTGTATACCTACCTACTTTTCTGGGCAGCTGCCGGATATCTGGAAGAAACGCCAGAAAGTTTGCTGAAATGGAGAAAGAATTGTTCCACCCTTAGGTTTCCATTCATTTGGATGGGCCTGCCCTAACATTGTTAGGAATGCAGCGTGAGTAGCCCCGTTTACTGTTTTAACTTTCCTCACTGACATATTAGCTCCTTACTTTGTTGCCTTGGCTTCAAATGGACCTAATCACAGACAGATTTGTTTGGAAATGGCCTCAGTAAATGAAAGAAAAACTGGCAGGCTCAGTTTTGGAAGACGACAAACCGGTAAGGCTTATTTCTGGCTCAGTACCAGGAACATTTGTGTCTCAGAGGTCACTTTTGGTTTTGAAATGGCCTTTGCTCATTGTATTGTGGTCCAGTACATTTTATGTTAAATTGTTTATCAGCCATTTCTGTTGTGAACTCTAGAAGATTGAAATTGGGATTGGACTCACTCTCTGTTCCACAAACATAGATGTACCCCTCTACCTCTCCTTACCCAAGTTATTACCGTCATCGTGTGATGTTTTGGGTTGTACATTTGTTTAATAAAAGATTAAAGAATTTATGAAGTTGGCTTGGACAAGTTTAAATCCATTTTTAATGTGTTACTTTTTGGAATAAATGTGTTCATTTCCTACTTCTTTCTGTATGTTTGTCTTAACACCACACAAATTTGAGCTTCAAAGAAACTAGAATAGTGAACGGCTGTCCTGCCGTTTACCCCAGCCTGCAGCTTTCTCCAGAGCCACTTCCTTCTCATCAGAACGGAGATGTACAGAATTCCCTGTGCTGCCTGAGTGCAAAGGAAAGTTGGCTCCCCCTAGGCAATTCTGGAAATGGAGCCCCAGAAGGACATTCAGGTGCTTGGTGGGGTGCACTGGGAGCCAGGGAGCTCAGGCCTCAGGCTTTCTATCCTGTTCCAGTTCCTTGTGCGGTTCCTTTGTCAGGTGTGCGTAACCTGGCTCAACAGAGACTCACACGGAGCCAGCCTCCACCTGCCCTCAGCATCCCTTCAAGTGCGGCCCTAGAGTGAGTTTGGTGAGTTTGGATAGTTAGTTTCTAGAGTCTTCATGCATTCCAACTTACCAGTTCTGGCCTCCATTGTGAAAGGCATGGATATGAGAGACTGAGATCTTTGACTATGTCTTGGCCATTTTCTTCGCCATGGTTTTGGATGAATTGCTATACATCATTGTGTTCTGGTTGGCATGTTGTCTTTATTTCTTTAAAGATGAGAATTATTAGCTCATCTCAGTATCAAATATACACAGAATCCTGAGTAACCACGGTAGGAGTCGCAGAGAGTATGTGAATGTGAGAACGCATGCACATGGATGTCAGAAGACCGCTTTGTGCAGTTGATTCTGGGGACTGGACTTGGTCATCATACTTAAGTGGGAAGCACGCCTACATACTGTTCCTCGTGTCTTCTTAACCTGAAATTTGAGCTGAGTGTACTCTTGGCCTGGAAACCATGGAGTGACTCAAAAAATTGCTCTTAGAAAAGTTTAAACTCCAGGGGCTTTCAAAAGAGAACACTTCAGAAAACTCCCTTATTGTTGTAGGAGGTGATCTAAGGGAATTTAAGGGAAAATAAATTTAAATGCCAATTTGTACTGACTTTCAGGCCTCAGTTCCACTTCTCTTTTGTGGAGAGGGATTAATCATACCTAGATTTAACTTCACTCCCTTTCAGAGGAAGAACCTCTAGGTTAGGAGGGGCCACTTGAGAGGAGTAGGAAGGGACGAGGCAATATCTGAGGAGGACAGATCTAGCATAGTCCACTAGTTGGTACTCAGACATTTTAAACGTTGATCTTATCTCAGTATTAAAAGTTTGGTCATCGAGCTGGAGAGATGGCTCAGGAGTTAAGAACACTGACTGCTCTTCCAGAGGTCCCGAGTTCAATTCCCAACACCCACATGGTGGCTCACAACCATGTCTAATGGGATCCAATGCCCTCTTCTGCTGTGTGTAGAGACAGCTACAATGTGCTTATATAAATCTTTTTAAAAAGATTTTAATAAAAGTTTGACCTTGGAGGTTAGGAATAGGCTGTTTTTTTGTTTTGTTTTTTTGTTTTTTGGTTGTTTTTTTTTTTTACACAGGACTTGTTGCAATAGAATTATGTTTAAGCAATTTTTTTCTTACTTTATCTATGTTGATTGGTGTTTTGTCTGTGCGGCTGTGTCAGAAGCCCTGGATCTGGGATCTACAGACAGAAGTGAGTTGCTGTATGGGTGCTGGGAATTGAACTCTGGATCTCTGGAATATCTGAGCTAGTGCTCTTAATTGCTGAACCATCTCTTTAGCTCCCCCTAAACAGTTCTTACTAATGACTTTAGTGGTGAGAAATTAGCAGTAGTGTTTAAATATGGACAAATGCCTAGTTTGACTCAGTTCATTAAATTATTCCCTCAAGGTCTCCTTTGCTTTGTAAATGCTTTTCTCTGCCATATACGCCATCTTTTCCTATTCACTGCTGATCTCACAGAGCCTGTGCTCCCGTGATCTTTCTGCCAACACTACAGAGCAATGTAGTAAAGTACTCTCAACCAACCCTTCTGCTTTGTCTCTCAAAAATGGAAAAGCAAAAAAAAAAAAAAAAAAAAAAAAAAAAAGGTTTTGGCAATAAAGCAGGCAAAAATATGTCTTACCTGATTGGCAGCTTCTGGGGCCGAAGAAAATTGACATGCAGGGTATAATTATGGTAGAGGGGATGGGAGGGTGAGTGAAAGGATGCTCAGAAGAGTAGGAAGCATAGAGAGGAGAGGTGGCTTCAGTTTCATGTATTTCAAATAGCTGGATCTCCTCACTAAAGGCTTACATACGAGATCCAGTAAGAATCTAAGCCCTCATTTATTGATAATGTAGGTGAGACTGTAGAAAGAGGTAGTCTGGCAGTGTAACTACATTTGACTTTACTTAGAGTTTGCACTTTTCATACATTTGTATAATTAGTGACTGTTTAGCTCACTGTAACATGAATACCCATGTGGTCCTTTCAGAGAATTTCTTTATTTCTTTGTTTTCAAGACTATAGTTAAAATATCTCTCCCCTCTTTTTACTCCAAACCTTCTTATATACCCCTCCTTGCTCTGTTTGAAATTCAGGTCCCACTTTTTCATTAATAGTTACTACATGCATATATATGTACATATATATGTCTAACTATAACCCGTTGAATCTATAATGTCACTTATATGAATGTTTTCAGGGCTGACAATTTATATTGGATAATCAATTAATGTGCTCTTCTCTGGAGTAGACTGTTTCTCAGTATTCCTTGGTTTCCTGTAGTTACTTGTGTAAGCCGAAGCCTCATAGGTGTGTCTGTTGGTATCTTCCTTGGTCAGCTGATGTTTAGGCAGTCATGATGGTGAGACTTTATGGGTGTATCTCCTGACGTTACTAGGAGACACAATCTCACAGCAAACCCTCTGGTCCTCTGTCTTACAAGCTTTCTGCTCCCTCTCCACATGCTCCCTGAACCGTAGGTGCAGGAGCATTTTGTAGGTATATCCATTGGGACTAGGTAGAGTTTGATTTTGCACTTATGTTTATTTAATTTCATTTTGGTCTTGTGAGGTGTGTTTTTTTTTTTTTAAGACAGCTTCTCATAGTAGCCCAGGTGGCCTACAATTAACTGCAGAAAAGGCTAGACCTAAGTGTGCAAAAGTCTTCTTGCCTTAGCCTCCCAAGGGCCAGGATTACTGGTATATGCCAACATATCTGGCTTATATAATTTTAATTCTATACGTAATAATAGTCTCATGGATAGTATAATTTTTAGAGTTTATAATCGTAAAAAAAATAACCAGTTTCCAGATATCCTGACCCATATACAATTGGAAGAAAATATTCATAAATGTGTGTGTGTACGTTGAAGAATTTACCATGGTTATATTTTATTTCTGTCTCTTGGCTAATATATGCCGGCTAACTGCACTGTAGGAGAAGTCATTTTTTGCTTACTGTGCTTTCCCCCTTTGTATTCATAGTGCATAATTGCTAGCAAATAGAAAATCTCAATAAAAATGTTGGAAAAAAGTCAGTGTGGTAATAGCTATTTTTCTTCACTGATTGTTAATACTTAGCAATTCATATATGGATTATAAACTCAATTGCTGCCTGCATCTGCTGGGTGCTTAGCATTCTAGAAGCCAACTGTCTTTTTGTTCTCCTGTTCTGGTTCTTTGGGTACAAAGCTCTGTGGCAGTTAATGTGATCAAGTTCAGTGACATTCTGGAGTGGTGATACCAGACTAAGTGGGGACACTGCCCTCTTACCTCATAGAAAAGAAACTGAGATGGTAAGGAGGTAAACTGACTAAGCTAAGAGCTACTAAGCAAAGGCTGGAGGAGGCATTTTGAGAACTCTGATTGTTAACTGGACTCATCTTTCCTTCCGGCCAAATAAGCTGACATCAGCTGGTCAGACACCAGGATTCCTGTGATGTAGCTGATGGAGTACCTCAATGTTTTATGTCCTAACATCTTGGCATTTCAGCAAAGCTAAAACTAACTGTTTCGTTATGAGTAGAAACAAAAACATAAGAGATTACCTTTCAGGAGGAAAAAGGAGAATTTTATTTTGATTTGTATTGTCTGTTGTATTTCAACCTTCTGACAATGAAAATGCATTTTATATAAAAATATTTTACACACATGTATTCACACACACAAGACAAGATTATGTTGGAATTATCTGGTGCTAAAAAATTATAGGTGTGGGTTTTGTTTGTTTTTTAAACCCTCTGTGTGCTAAGAACCATTTTCTCAAAGCTGTGTCTTTCCTATGTAGTAATCCCTGAGTTTAATTGCTGTCACTTGTTTTCTTTCCATCGGTACAAATAGGTCCTGATTTTCCCCCCTCAAGACTCTATGAATTACTGTTTTCAGGGCAATATACCCTCTTCAAAGATCTCCAATCATTTTTTTATTCTACTTATGTACAAACACTTGGACATTAAATGTTATAAATGAAGACAGTTGTCTTCACAAAGCTTGCTTTAATGCAGGCCCACAACAGATATCAAAGTTGTTGCTACAGACAATAGAGTGAAAGATAGTACTTATCCAGATGCAATGACTTAAAGCTTTGCAGGCCTTTGTTACCTCCAGGCCAATAAATATATTCATACAGAAAGGCTTGGGGTTGGTGAGATGGCTCAGCAGTTAAAGGTACTTGCTGCCAAGTCTGATGACTGGAGTTCAGTCCTACCCATGTTGTTGAAGAATAGAACTGATTCTTATAAGTTGTGCTCTGATTTGCACATGTTTGCACCTACACACAAACACACACAAATTAAGGAGTTTTGCAGAAAATATGTTTAAGGTAAGTGAATGAGTAGGAAGAAATAGAAACAATTATATAATGAAAGAACAAAAGACAGTGAATATAAGGAATGGCTGGAGACAGTTCAGAGGATAGGAGCGTGTAGTGGTCAGTTCCCAGCAGGCACATCATGCCGCTCACAGCCACCTGTAACTCCAGCTTCAGGAGATCTGATGCCTCTCATGTGCACCCCCAACCACTACACACACACACACTCACAACCAACATTTAAAAATCTTTTAAATTTGGGCTGGAGAGATGGCTCAGTGGTTAAGAGCACTGACTGCTCTTCCAGAGGTCCTGAGTTCAATACTCAGCAACCACATGGTGGCTCACAACCATCTGTAATGGGACCAGATGCCCTCCTCTGGTGTGTCTGAAGACAGCTACAGTGTACTCATATACATAAAATAAATCTAAAATAATGTGGAAGAAGCAAAACCATGTTGACACATTATTTGCATTTTTCCTCTGATTCTCTGTTAAGGTTTTATCAGTTTTCCCATACTGCCCTACATTACAATAATTACGATCACATTGGTACTGCCGCTCACTGATCTATCTCCTTTTCTTTCAGGGCCAGTCCCAGAAGTCTTCACATTTTCCAAAGGAAGGACTGCAGCAGACATTTCTGCTCCAGGAATGCAGGGATAGAAACCACAAAGATTATGGAAATAATGTGCGTCCTTGTGGCCAGTAGACAGTCCCCCTTAGGTCTGACCTCAGAAGGCGGGTCTGGCTGCTCGCAACTATGGAGAAAGCCCTTTCATTTTAGCTACCAGGAACCAGTGATCAGGTGAGTAAATATGTGTGGTACGTCCTTACCTTTAGAGGAAGAACAAGCTAAGAAGAGACACCTTATCTAGCATTGAATAAATTACTGAACTCTACCTCTGATGTTAAAATTGTGGAACTGGTAAGATGTTTTGTTTAGTCAGTAAAGACACTTCCTGCCAAGCCTGATACCCTGAGTTTGATCCCTGGGACCCACATAGTGGAAAGACAGAACCGATCCCTCCCTACAGGTTGTCTTCTGACCTCTTCTTATACCATGGCATGAGCATTAATAAGTAAACATAGTTATAAGAAAACTGGCTTTCTGGCTTTCCTATTCTTTCTGGACCATGAGTCCCAGTATCTTCAGGTGGAATCTAGTCTCCCTTTCTAGTTCATATAAGAATAAAGATAAAATTGGGTGTGGTCTTGGGGAAATGGGATGCAGATGGGCAGAGGAGGCTCAAGAAGGAGGGACAGTTACAGACAATGTTGAAAGTGCTAGACTGGGTATGGTGGGATATTCCTTTAATCCAGTACTCAGGAGAGGCTACCATAGTCTATACAGTGAGTTCTAGGCCAGCCAGGGCCACATAGTGATGCCCTCTGGGGGGGAGCAAATTTAACCTCATGCACACAGGCCTATAGAGACCAGAAGAAGGTATAAGGCCCTCTGAGACTGGAGTTACAATTGTGAACCACCATGTGGGTGCTGAGAACTGAACCCAGGTCCTCTGGAAAAGCAGCCAGTGCTACTAACGGCTGAGCCATCTCTGCAGCCCCTCTAGTCTAAGTGCCTTTATAGACACTGAACCCTGGTTGGCACACATGGCCCACAGTGTTCTTACACTTAGTACACAGAGTGTGGCAGCTCCTTACTCTTCCCACCTAAAATGCTGCTTACATGGGGCTGTTCTAAGCCTGCCTTAGGTATTGTGGCCGAGTTCCATAGTGGGAAGGACAACCACAACCAATAAAATTTAGCTTGACTTACCCCTTTAAACTCCTGTGATCAGTGAAGCTTCCTCTGTAACAGTTAGAGAACTATCCAGAAAACTGTTAGCCTAAGTTTGCTGCTGATTTGTAGATCCAGGCCCTGTTAGACTCCTGGACATTTAGTTTACTGTCTGATTCTATGGTTTTGTTAACTTTCAGAAATACTCAGAACACTATAAGCATTGACCTAAAAAGAACATGACCGAAGCCATTAGATGAGAAGTAAAGTGTCTCAGGGCCTTTTGCTATGGAGAGGTTTCTAAAGTATGGCCTGCTTGTAGCCAGTGGAAAACAACCTGGGGCCAAGATGGCTACCTTTGCTACCACTTTCTCCGTCACCTGTTACATTCCTCTTCCCAGGGACAGTCAAGTGTTTTGGTTCCTAGCCCTCATGTTGGATTGTGATTCTTGTTACATGCTAGCTCCTTGACTGCTTACACCTCAGTTCTCAAGCAGTGTCTGACTCCATGGCTATGGTAGGCTGAGGGAATGAGAACATTTCTGAATGATGCTTTCCCATTAGGTTTTTATCTAATATGCTGGAATCCACATATATGAAAATAATAAACGGAAGCTGCACACACCTTTAATCCCAGCACTAGGAGGCAGAAGCAAGTGGATCTCTGAGATGAAGGCCAGCCTGTCTACAGAGTGAGTTCCAAGACAGCCAGATGGACCCATAGAAACCCTGTCTCCAAAAGGAAACCAACCAAAGCAAACGCCTGTAAGGGTGAGATGGTGCTGGAAAGCAGGGAAGATGATATGGGATCAACCATGCGCCCAAGCTCTCGACACATTAGGGATCGCTGTGTGTAAGAAAGTAAATTCAGGGCTGGAGAGATGGCTCAGCGGTTAAGAGCACTGGCTGCTCTTCCAGAGGCCCTGAGTTCAATTCCCAGCAACCACATGGTGGCTCACAACCATCTGTAATGGGATCTGATGCCCTCTTCTGACAATATCTGAAGACAGCAACAGTGTACCATGTACTTAGATAAAACAAATAAATCTTTTAAAAAATGGAAAGCAAATTCAGTCTTTCCTAGTCTTCTCTTCCCCTTTCTTCCTCCCGCTGTGCTGTGTGTATGTTATGTCTGTGCACATATGTCTGTGTGTGTGTGTGTGTGTGTGTGTGTGTGTCTGTGTGTGTGTGTCTGTGTGTGTGTGTGTCTGTGTGTGTGTGTCTGTGTGTGTGTGTGTTGGGTCCTGAGATGCTGAGCATGGAGCCCAGTACCTTGTGCACATTAGGCATGGATCCTATTACTAAGTGACATTCTCTACTCCTCTTTTTTTTTTATTAAGGAATATAAACTACCAAAAGCAGAGCTTTCTAGTGTAAGCGCTAATACAGTGAGAAAACACAAGTAATATTGTGTTTTTAAAAACAGGTAATTTTGGGTTGGGGATTTAGCTCAGTGGTAGAGCGCTTGCCTAGGAAGCGCAAGGCCCTGGGTTCGGTCCCCAGCTCCGAAAAAAAGAACCAAAAAAAAAAAAAAAAAAAAAACAGGTAATTTTTCATTAACTTATTAGAACTAAGTTACTTTCAAAAGTTTTCTAGTCGATTGTTTTTTAATTTATTGAATATTCTTATCAGTGTTTTACCTGCATGTATGTCTGTGTACCACATGTGTGCCTGCAGAGGTTGAAAGAGGACATTGGGTGCCCTGGAACCAGAGTTCTGGACGCTTGCGAGCTGCCATGTGGATGCTGGGAATGAACCCGAGTCTACTGGAACACATGTGCTCACCCACCAAGCCATCACTCCATACCTCTAAGCAATTGACGTTTTAGAGAGTTACCTAGGACCAAGTCTGTTGGTGTTTGTTTTTGCTTGGGGGCATGCTGTTGCTGTCGGGACAGGCTCTCTTTGTGGTCCAGACAGACCTCAATTTGCCATTCTTCTGCCTGATGAGCCTTTTGAATAGGGGTTTATATTTTTTATATTTTTATGTCTAGCTCAAAGTTCTTGGCATTGCCTTAAAGTCACACGTGTGTGGTCATCTACATGAGCAAGTCTAGAGAGACATAAGTTAGTAGTTTATAATTGTTATCACACTGCCTGCAAAGCTAGCCAAACAGTAATACATGCGTGTGCCACACTTCCCCACGTTCTCTTGTTTGCCACATATTTAATGAGACACATAATTTGTGCTACAATGCTAATTAAGCATAATTAGTTGGTCTTGTGAATGACCGTATATGGTAGGAATGCTTTGCTGCCAAAGCAAATGTTCAGGGTTTTTTTTAATTAGTTACCTGATTATTTTGTTTGATTGGTTTTTGTTTTGTTTTGTTTTGTTTTTCAAGACATAGCCCTGGCTGTCCCGGAACTTGCTCTGTAGACCAGGCTGGACTCAAACTCAGAGCTATTCCTTCCATGTGTGTTGAGATTCAAATTGTGTTGTGGCATATGTGTTATTCCTAGCACTCAGGAGGCAGAGGCAGGCAGATCTATGTGAGTTGAAGGCCAGCCTGGTCTACATAGGTGAGTCTAGGACAGCCAGGAATCTGTCACACAGAGAAACACTGTGTCCAAAACAAAACAAAAACAGAAAAGGTGTGTGCCACCGCTGCTCTGTGTAGTTACTTGATGTTTGTAGTCTTGCATCTTATATGTTGATAGTCATGTGTTGTAAGAAATTAGCTGCATAGTTGGGAATATAAGTCAGGGAGAGAGCACTTGCCTAGCATGCTCAGTCCCTCAGTTCACTCCCAAGTGCTGCCACAAAGAGGAAGAGGGAAAGGCAGAGAAAAGACCTTCTCCCCATCCCCCCCCACCCCCCACCCCCGGGCAGCTGAGCTTCCCTCGCTCTGTGGCCTTTCCTGTCTTGAGTCCTCCCGTCCCCTCTTTTCCCCACGTCTCTTCCAGTAGGAGCAGTGTTCACACCCACGGGAGCTTGTGTGCAGTGCTCCACTTTCATTCATCAACACACATTATGCACTGAGCATTAGGCGTGAGATGTGGCGCAGGGCACTGGAAATCCAGCCCTGGTCCTTGGCTGATGGAGTTCACTGACTAGGGATGGACAGCTTACATTTGGATGTATGGTGGGGTGTGAACAGGAAGTTGGCAGGCCTGTTTTACTTCTAGATATAATGTAACTTCTGAGAAAGATGCATGAGGCTTCATTTGCCTTTCTACTTTTTAATCACTTAGGTTCGGCTGTTTGGGGAGTGCTCTGCCTCCTCTCCAGCAGAGGGTGGTGCTGTAGGAGAGTCCCTAGTGTTCATAGCCTGGTACTGGATACATGGAGGGAGCTGAGGTGGGCAGGAACTGGTCAGGAGGCACAGACAGAAGCATGCTTCTTCTGTTTGTGTCCCTATGGTTCACCATGCATTAGTACTGCATTCCTTCTTACCACTAACCAATGCTCTATACTATGACCCTACTCTAGTTCGCTTTCTACTGCTGTGATAAATACCATGATCAAAAATAACAGGAGGAGAAAAGGGGTCATTTCACCCAAAACTTACAGTTCTTCATGAAGGGAAATCAGAGCAGGACCTCAGGCAGGAACCTGGAGGCAGGAACTGCAGCAGAGACACAGAAGAATGCTACTTAGTAGCTTGCTCTCCATGGCTTCTCAGGCACTTTCTTACTCCTCCAGGACTCCTGCCCAAGGATGCCACCACCCAAGGTGGGCTGGCCTCCCATGTCAATCAGCAATGTAAAAAGCATCCCATTGGCACACCTACAAGATACTCTAATGGGGGCTGGGGATTTAGCTCAGTGGTAGAGCGCTTGCCTAGCGAGCGCAAGGCCCTGGGTTTGTTACCCAGCTCCAAAAAAGAAGAAAAGAAAAAAAGATACTCTAATGGGGCAAATTCTTCCGCTGAAGTTCCATCTGCCCAGGTGACCTATTGTCAAGTTGACAGAAGCTAACTAGCACATGTACATAGCACATATACATATAAATAGCACACGTACATAGCACATATACATAGAACTAGCACATGTACATAGCACATATACATAGAACTAGCACATGTACATAGCACATATACATAGAACTAGCACATGTACATAGATCTAGCACATGTATGTAGCACAGATACATAGAACTAGCACATGTACATAGCACATATACATAGAACTAGCACATGTACATAGATCTAGCACATGTATGTAGCACAGATACATAGAACTAGCACATGTACATAGCACATGTACATAGAACTAGCACATGTACATAGCACAGATACATAGAACTAGCACATGTACATAGCACAGATACATAGAACTAGCACATGTACATAGCACATATACATAGAACTAGCACATGTACATAGCACATACACATAGAACTAGCACATGTACATAGTACGTGCTGCTAGTGGACTTCAGGGCTCTCCCATCACTCACCTAGTACAGCTAGTTTGGGTATGAACATTCAAATGTAAGTTTTTATGTGAACATAGCTCTTTCTAGTATATTTAAATTTTATTATTTTAAAAGTTACAAAAAACAAACAAACATACCCCACCAGACCCAAAGACTACACAACTCAGTGAACTTCTCTCCAGTAAGACAGAGCTGGGAAACTTTACCTTGACTTTACACTTTCTCTAGCAAACATCTTTCTATGTGCTTGTCAGCTACAAAAATGAAAAAGATAGTTTTGGTGGTGGGTATTTCTTTGTTTAGGCATGTTTGCCTTCAGATATGTCTGTGCACCTCTTGTAGGCTTGTTGCTCTTGGAGGCTGGAGAAGGTGTGGGATGGACCCCTTGGAACTGGAGGTAGCAGATGGTTAACCGTGTGGGTGCTGGGAGTCAAACCGCAGTCCTCCAGGAGAAAGTCTGTTCTCTTAACCGTGAGCCATCCTCCATTCCCTGGACATGGTTCATTTCTCTTTGGTTACAGCTGCAGTGGAATTAGGCACTGACTACGGTAACACGTTTTACCTTTCTGAGAAACTGTTCGGGTGTGGCTTCACCATTTTACACTGTCACCAACAGTGTAAAAGGATCCAGTTTGCCATATCTTTGCCAACACAATAACAGCCATCTGAGTGGCCGGTTTTAAGTCGGTCCCCTTGTGGTCCCGATGACTAATGATGAGGACTCGAGCGAGGACATGAAAGTGTCCTTTGAAATACTCTCCATTGCTTTGCTCTGCTTTTGGTTGTTGGAGCTTTGTTTTTTGTTTTATTTTTTAAGACAGACTCTCATATGGCCCAGGCTAGCCTTGGACTCACATGTAGCTGAGGATGGCTTAGAACTCCAAATCCTGCTTCTACCTTCCAAAGTCTGGGGTTTTACAAATGTATCACCGCATCTGGTTTGGGGCTGTGTGTGTTGAGGATGGAGGGGGTGGTCAGTGTCTCCTCAAGTGCTTCTCCTTTGATTTTGAAATGTAGTCACAGGCCAAGTGGAGTGGTGCAGGCCTTTAATCCCTGTGCTCAGGAGGCAGAGGCACATGGGTCTCTGTAATTTTTGAAGCCAACCTGGTTTACAAAGCAAGTTCCAGGACAGCCAGGATTGTTAATGCAAAAAATACTACCTCAAAGAACCAAAAAAGAAAGGAGGGGGGAGAAGAGAGGGAGAGAGGGAAGGAGTAGGAAGGGAGGGAGGGAGGGAAGGAAGGAAGGAAGGAAAGGAGCCACTCACTGAACCAGAGCTCCCTGATTGGCTGACTGGCTGGCCAGTATCAGGTGTGCCATACTATCTGGGTTCTAGGGTTCTCAAGAGTGCATAGTAGGCATTTTATTAAGTGAGACTACTCTCCAGCCTTTGGCTGGCTGCATTTTGATTTATACTACTTTTATGAATCTTTTTTTTTTCCCCTATCTGAATGGGGCTGGAGAGAAGGCTTTGCAGTTAGTAGCTCCATTTCCAGGGGCTCCCACAACCCCTTCTGGTCTCAGTGGGCACTGCATGCACACAGTGCACCAATATACATGCAGGCAACACACCCACACAAGTAACATTCTTTATTCGTTTGTTTGTTTAATGTATGAGTCCACTGTAGCTGTCTTCAGACACACCAGAAGAGGGCATCGAATCTCTTTACAGATGGTTGTGAGCCACCATGTGGTTGCTGGGATTTGAACTCAGGGCCTCTGGAAGAGCAGTCAGTGCTCTTAACCACTGAGCCGTCTCTCCAGCCCACAAATAGCATTCTTAAGACATCTTTTTAAAAATCTCATCTGAATAACTGCATAACTTGTAAAAAATTAATATAATAAAGCCTGCTTTAAAAGTTAAAATGCATTCTACAACTTAAATTTATTCTATCAGTGATTTGGAGGCAGTGGTTTCTCCAAGGGGGTTTTCATTTTAAATAAATTTTGTGATTTGTCACGTTCACACATGTGGTCTGTAATGCAGTCTGATTTCTGCCATCCTGTCTCCTTCAACACCGTCACCTGGGTCCCTACTAGTCCCTTTCCCGGCCCATCAGTTTCAGGTTTGGGTTTCATTCTGTGACCCGTTCAGTTTAGCCAGAGCCATCTCTGTGAACACTGGGTGGGAACTATCCATTGCATGCTGGTGTGGTCCTCAGCGACTCCACAGCATGCAACATTTTAAACTCTAAGTTAGAAATACATGGCTGGTGTTTAACTTACACCTTCGGATTTAATAGATGCGATGATCTTATGAGCAGGCCATCGACTGTCTGCAGGAGCACATTTTGGGACTTACAGACTGGGTTATGAGTTCATGTAGGGGATTCTTCACATTGCTTGCATAGCAGTTATGTGCCAGGCTCTGAGATTGGCTAATTCTCATTACCACCCTGCACCATGGAGACTGTTACCATGTTACCACTTCCAGTTCAAGCAAAAGGAAATAGGGTTTAGCAAGGATGGGCTTCACATTCCTTGCTCTCGACCCTGCTGCACTAAGGAGGAATGAAACCACTATGCCTGCACGTGCCTTGCTTGCTTCTCACTGACCCAGAAACCCACTGACCTCAGGGCTCCTTTTCTCCCAAGTCTGTATCCCACTTTGAAGTTCTTTAAAGTAAATCGATAAGTAGCCTGGGCCCCTCAGTTCTTAAGTTTTTGGTGCCCAATGAGCAGCCACAACTCGATGGACTCAAAGCTGAACAGTGGGCGGGGCTAGGGAGGGGCGGGACACACCTGCGGGCGGGCACCTATAGTCGCTGCTTGGACTAAGCTGCCTCATGAAGAACCATGAGCTGGACTTGTCCGCGTTGCCAGCAACCCGTTTACTTTGGTGAGGCTGGGACCAAGGAGGAGTAAAGACAATCGTGAGCCCCCGGGGCCCCGGTATCATTGAGTGTGTGTTTGTGTGTGTGCTTGAATACGCGCCGTGCCTGCCACACCTCCAAGAGCCCAAGGCAGGAGGCAGGAGGGTGGGATGGAGCTTCCTGGAGACAGTTGTCTCTAGGGAGCAAGGCTGGCTGGGCTGGTTTTCCTAGAAGGCGGAAAGGGCAAAAGGAGGGCGTCTGGCGTTGACGAAGGAAGTTGAACGAACTCCTTGCAGCCTGGATCCACCTTGTTTCCCACAGCTGAGAAAGTGAGCTCCGTAGGCAAGCACTGGCACCGTTTCTGCCTGAAATGCGAGCGCTGTCACAGCATCTTGTCCCCTGGCGGGCATGCAGAGGTGAGGCCCGACCAGGGTGACAGCCCTTTGTCACACCCCCTACCCCTGCAGACCCCAATTTCAGCCTTGGAAGCCTGCCAAAGGCAACCTCAGCAAGGGAGCTCAGGGCGATCCACCCGTTCATTGAGCATCCTCAAATGCACCGGAGTTTGGCAGGCTCTGTGCTGCTGCTGACCCATGCATGGTTCTGAGGGAGGGGTAAGCAGTTGCTCTGTATCCCACTCTGTCAACCCCTAGACCAGAATGGCAATTCTGACGTGCTAGCCTATCACTCACCATACTTGAGCCATCAGACTAGTAACAGTGCACATAAGCACCTGACAGCCTGTATTGAGAAGGCCTGTACAGGCATGCATGCCCCTTTGGCCCTGAGTGACCCTTCCCTCTGCCTGTGCTTGTGCCCAGCACAACGGGAGGCCATACTGCCACAAGCCTTGCTATGGGGCTCTCTTTGGACCTAGAGGTAAGTTCCAGCCTAGAAGGGGCCAGGGGCCACAAACTCTCCCTGTGGTTAGAAACTGGAGCCTGACCTCCATTATTGGGTCTTCTCTCTGCAGGGGTCAACATTGGTGGTGTGGGCTGCTATCTCTACAACCCCCCAAGTCCCCCTCCTGCCAGCAGTATTTCCCTCAGCCCCAGCAACTTCAGCCCCCCCAGGCCAAGGACTGGCCTCCCCCGGGCCAAGAAAAGTAAGTGAAGGCGGGGATCAGTTGTTCTCCTTCTGACCCTTCCTCGGGCTACAGCAGACACTGTAACTGCTCTTGGCAGTTCTGTTGCTGGCCCTGTTTTCCTGCTCTCATGTGAGTTGAGTTTAAAAGGTAAATTGGAAAGATAGCATGATCACCTTCATTTTATAAGAGATGCCCAGAGAAGACAGATGGCCACTAATCAGAAGCAAGGCTGACCTGGAAATCGGGCCCCTTCCCCCAGCCAGGGCATAGCTGGAAAGATCTAAAGCAAAGGCTCCCTAGGATGGGGCCAACCTCTCAGCTTGGTGCCCGGCCCTTCCTCATACTCCCGTAGTGGGCAGTGACGCCATGTTCCTCAACACCTGACACCGCTGCCCTGGCCGGCTCCTGTATCAGCTCAGGTTTCCTCATGATTGAGTTACTAGCAGCACTGAGCCGTCGAACCAGTGGGCTCTTGAGGCCTGGGAGAGGGTGAGGAAGCAGGTGACCCTGCAGTAGATGATGAGCTGGGTGGGATGAGTCAGAAAGGACTGTGTGCAGAGCTCACGGCCGCCTGGGGTCGGGGGTCGGGGGTGGGAGGTGTGGATGGGGGTGAGGACAGTGCCATATACAGGCAGGGGTAGAGGGCCCTGCTTAGGGTCTGGCCCCCAGCACAGCCCCATCTGGAGCCTCTTCCATTAAAGGCCCTCCCTACTTGAAGACATTCACTGGGGAGACGTCACTATGCCCTGGATGTGGGGATCCTGTCTATTTCGGTAAGTGACGACAGAGCTTGGAGAGCTTTCTTTAGGCAGCAGAGGGTAGGGAGGTGACTCAAGGCAGGTAGTTGTCCCTGCCCCATCCCTAGAATGGAGGAACCGTCACTGTTCTCCACCAACAGCTGAGAAGGTGATGTCTTTGGGCAGAAATTGGCACCGACCGTGCCTGAGGTGCCAACGTTGCAGGAAGACCCTGACTGCTGGGAGTCACGCGGAGGTGAGCAGGAGGGAAGGGAGGCTGTGCTGGGAGGAAGGCGTCTAGAAGCAGGAAGAAAGGCTGAGAGGATTCTTTTTCTGTGTTCCAGCATGATGGCATGCCTTACTGCCACATCCCCTGCTATGGCTACCTGTTTGGCCCCAAAGGTGGGCAACCTGACCCCAGACACTGGGCCTAATGTGTTATGGTGTATGAGAATGTGTGGACAACTTTCCTTGTGGTCAGATATCTCAGGAGTCTCCCCTCTCCCTTTAGTCCTCAACCCAACTCCCTTTCCACCAAAGCCCTTGGTGACAGGGCTCTCTCCCTCAGGTGTGAACATTGGCGATGTGGGCTGCTACATCTATGACCCAGTGGACATAAGACCCAAATGAGCCACTCACGGGAGTGACAACCTCATGCCAGCTTTCCACCTTTCCTCCGAAGTCCTCTGGAAGCTCCGGAATTCTCTAGTCCTTTGGGGAGGAAGCAGGCGACATCCTGGGGGCTGGGACCTAGGTGTAGGCTCTGTGGTAGACCTGAGTCTAGACTGTCTCTCCCACTTCTGTGTTTCCCCATTCCTAACTGGAGGCACACACACACACACACACACACACACACACACACACACACGCTTAGAATGGTGGTTGCCTGGGCTCCCAGTCCTTCTCTCAGCAATGCTTGAGTTTCATAAAGTGTATTCATAAAGGTCGTCGAGCTCTCTGGATTCCGTAATAAAATGTCAATCCCCATACCTTTGGTTCTTTTTTGTTTTGTTTTGTTTTATGACTGTTTTGTTTTTTCTAGAAAGGTTTCTTTGTGCAGCCCTGCAACTAGCTTTGTAGGCCAGGCTGGCCCCAGACTCTGCTCGCCTCTGCCTCTGGAGTGCTGGAATTAAAGGTGTGCCCTACCTACCACCCGCTAGCTCACTTTCTTTAGGTGTGAAGCCCAGATAGTGATTTGAGGGGTAGGGTACGAGTCTGCTACTTCAGAGGGAGCCCTGGCAACAAGAAAACCATCTATTGGTCCCCTGCCCCGGAGTTGTGCTGATCTACCCTTCCACCGGAGACAGTACACCCACCGGCCTCCCGGTACTAAAAATGACTACAGGACTGTGCTTTAACGACATTCCTAGGATGACCTTGTTCAATTTGAGCACCACAAAACATCCTGTCCACTAGGAGGTTTCGCCGTCCACCTGGGAGATGGGCAGTGTAAGACTGGAATCAGATCAAGTCAGTGGCTTTCCATCTGAGGGTTTCCCCCAATCTCACTGCTGCCCCAACCCATGAGCAACCGTCTTTATTTATAGAAGCCCCCGGCCATGAGAGGGGAGTCCAGAATCCCAGCGGCCCAGTGCTGCGGGAAGTTGTTCTGCTGCTGGAGAGCACAGGCAGAGGGCATCAGGAGCAGCTCCATCCTTAGGTGGAGGAGTCTGATGTCCCAGTCACAAGAGGCTGCCTTCTGTGCCCAGCTCCTGTGGAGAACTGTCGCTAGTCCAACTCAGTCCCGGACCTACACATCTTCCTCCTGGGTACTGGACAAGGCCATAAGAAAGGTGTCAGGAATGTGGTCGGGGGTTAGTCCTGGAGCCTACAAGGACTGGCTCGGGGCTGTCCCAGCTCCTCAAATATATGCACGCATCCTCCTACAAGTAAGTCACTTGTCTGGACATATTCTTGGTGTATATAGCTCAGAGTGCATATGTGCCTCTCTTTTGGGCATTCGTGAATATATAAAGGTAAGGACAGACATGTTTGATTTTATATGACACGTTATACACACCAGGATATACACACCCAAACACTCACCTGTGCACATATGTATAGGTAGCAAGTGTAACTGTGCAACTGTCTTCCCTTTGCATCCTAAGTGTCAGGGCCTTAGGCATCTGAATCCACACTCACACACTCTTACACACATACACACACACTCACATGCACACACTCACACACTCACACACACTCACATGCACACACACGCACACACACACACGCACTCACACACACACACACGCACACACGCACGCACTCGCACACATACCTCTTCCTCTCCACATCCTGGATGGTCTCTGGCAGCTGTGCCTTCTTCGTCTCAGGCAGCAGGAGTGCAGTGCAGGCAGCCACCAGGGCAATCCCCCCGTAAGCAACTTTGGGCAGCAACAGCCACACTCCATCCAGCAAGGCCGCCAGTGGGGCCAGAGAGGCCCCTAGCCTGCCCATGAGTGCAGTAAGTCCCAATCCTGTCTGTCTGTTCAGGAAAGGAAGAGGGGGCCGTTCGTCACAAGGCTCCCCTCCTGTGCAGGCAATCCCAGTACAGAAGATCAAGTTCCCTGTGCTCCCCAAGATTTGGACAAATACCCATGGTGCATCGATGTATCTGGCTATAGCTAAAGAATGGGTGGGCAGTGTGTGAACACAGACACCTAGGTTAAGGCAGGGCAGTCGCCTGGGTCCCTGGCTTACCTGAGCACAGTAGGGTACAACTCGGACGTGAACAGGTAGGCCGTAGTAAAAGCAGCTTCAGAAAAAGCTTTCCCCACCACCACCAGAGCAGTGATCCATGACTTAGTCTCTGGAGGGAAAGGGATTCCTCAGGGAGGGGATGGAGCCAGGAGCCCCCTGGATGCGAGGCAGAGTCCCCACAGAGGGCAGAAGGAACTGCCAGGCCTGGCTTACCCAAGGATACCAGCAGGCTGGTGCCAAAGGTCAGAGCAGCGCCCAGCAGCATCCCAGCCTCCGTGAGACGGCGTCCCAGACGGCGCACAAGGAAGTAGACCATAATTTTGGAGGGGAGCTCCACAGCCCCAAACAGCAGCTGTGTCTGGTACACGTTCAGCCCCAGCCCAGACACGTCCAGAGTCAGGCCGTAGTAGGAAAAGTTCACTCCAAACCTGAATGGAGTTGCAGTGCCCCTCAAGAACCCTCTCCTGCCACTTGGCACTTCAGAGACCGCAGCCCAGGCTCTGCCCCTCTTCCCCCAGCCATCCACAATCCCCAAGTAGATACCAGTGGCCAAAGCACCTTTACCCCAATCTTAGCAGCAACCCTGTGACACAGGAATTAACAGAAAACTGCTCGTTTTACAAAAATAGATGTTAAGGATCAGAGTGGTTAGACAGTTGTCCAGGGTCACACGGTAAGGAAGTCATAGAGCCTAAAGTTGGGCCTACGTGTCTCTGTTGCCGACTACACTGGACCTGTGGTAGTCAGATTTCCCCTTCCCAGCTCCAGGATGATCACTCTACCCTCCCCAGTTACAATCTTGGCCCCTCCCTCCCACACCCTCACTCCACCAGATACAACTCGACCCCATCTTACCACACCATCATGCAGCACAGTGAGATATGTCGGAGCTGAGATGTTCGGAACAGGTCTAAGTATGAGGGTCTTTGCAACGCCCTTTCCATGGTGACCACGTTGTTCAGGGCCTGGTTGGGGAAGAAAGCAAGATTTCCACCTTAGAGCTTGTCTCAGGAGCCAGTGTGTTCTCTCTGCTTCTCTGTGTCCTCAGCAGTCCTGGGCTGGGAGTACACATGGAGGGCCGAGAGGAAAGGTGATGACCCATCAGAGCCAGGCGGGGTATTCCGAAGCCTGGAGCTCTCCACTGGAGAGCTGGTCCTATATGGTGGGCCCAGGATGGAGGGGCGCTCAGACAGGAACTCCCCACCCATCCCCATGTACTCTCTCATACATGTCCACACCCTCACCTCCTGGCTCAGGCTGCCCTCACCCACGGGCCGCCCATTGAGCTTGGCACAGCTCAGCAAGTATTTTTTTGCCTCCTCCACACGACCCTGGGTTAGAAGCCACCGTGCAGACTCAGGAACCCACCTAAGGGAGAAGCCAGAGGACCTTCAGCCAGAAGCCAGCCTTGCAGACCACCTCTGCCCTTGAGATCCTAGGCTGCTCACTCCAGGTTCTCAGCCATGCAGTCCCCTCCTCCATGTCTACTGCCCGGCCCCTTGCTCTCTTGTTCAGGCCCCTCTTGTTAAAGCTACCTCTTCTCCCCTTATGGCTTTGTTCAGGCCTGGGTTCCGCCAGTCCTCCATGGGTCCCTTCCTTACCCTCAGAACCTTAGCTCACACCAGCAGCCAGCACTGTGGCATGGGGATGCAGATGGAGGCCGGACAGACAGACTGATACACAGTTCACCGTCAGGAGCTAACGCTGTCCCCACCTTACAGGCCCTCCGTTCTCCTGCCTCAGTTCCCATCACCATGCTGGCCGTGCTCCATCCCTGTCCCTTGAAGGCCAACCCTAGCCTCCACTTGGCAACGTCTGACTCCTTCATCACTGTCTTTGCTGTCTTTCCACGGGACCCTTTGAATTGGCCTTTCGGCTCCATCTCTGTTACTGCCTCTCTCCGGGCCGTCTGTCTCTTCACGTCTGTTCTCTGCCTCTGTGTCTTGTGCCCTCTTCTTTCTGTCGCTTTCCAGTTTTCTGACTTCCCTTGATATCGTTTTGACTCTTGGTCTCCGATTCTGTTTCTGCATCTCTTAGACTCCCCCCTGCTGTGTGTGTTATGAATTTATACATGTTTGTATATGTACACACATGTATGCAGGGGTGACATGCCGGGTCTAGCTTAAGTACTCTCCACCTTAGATTTTCGAGACAGGCTCTCATTGAGCCTGGAACTCCCCTATCCAGGTAGAGCAGCTGGCCAGCAAGTGTCAGATCTTCCCATCTCAGCCTCCCAAGAGGTTATAAATGCTCACCTCTGTGCCAGGCTCCTACATGGGTTCTGGGGGTCTGAACTCGGGTCCTAGTGCTTGCATGGCAAGCATTTTACCAACTGAGAGATCTTCCAAGTTCTCCAGATGTTTTCTTTTATTTTCTTTCCTCTTTTTTTTTTTTTTTCAAGGCAGGAACTTCTGTAACCCAGGCTGCCCTTAAATTCCCTAGGTAGGTGAGCATGACCTTGAACTTCTGATCTTATGCCTCTACCTCTTAAGTATTGTGAATGGAGGTACACACCATCACAACTGGCTTAGTCAGTTCTGAAGATAATAAACCCAGGGTTTGTGTGTGGCAGGAAAACACTTTACCAACTGAACTCATCCCCAGCCTGGCCCTCGGTCTTCTTGTTCTTTGTTTATTTGTTTCTATTATTTTTAGGGCTCTGTGTGTGCCTGTATGTGTGTGTGTGTGTGTGTGTGTGTGTTTGGATATATGTATCTGTGTGTGTGTGTGTTTGGATATATGTATCTGTGTGTGTGTGTGTTTGGATATATGTATCTGTGTGTGTGTGTGTGTGTATGCCTATGTGTGTGTGTTTGGATATATGTATCTGTGTGTGTGTATGTGCCTGTGTGTGTGTGTGTGTGTGTGTGTGTTTGGATACATGTATCTGTGTGTGTGCCTGTGTGTGTGTGTGTGTGTGTGTGTGTGTGTTTGGATGTATGTATCTGTATTTGGGTGTGTCTATGTGTGTATCTGTGTCTGTATGTGTGTGTCTTCGAGTACGAGTGTGTGGTGTGTGTATGTATGCGTGGCCCACAGAGCCCAGAGGTGTCTGATCTCTCAGACTGACTTTCACTCTGCCTGCTACGGGTCCTTCAGAAGAGTGGTGTGTGCTTACAGCTAAGCCACTTCTCCCGCCCCTGTCTTTGAATCTTCGTCTCTAACTGCTTGTGCCTGGGTTGTGTCTCCCACTCCCACTTGCTCGCCACTCTCACCAGATGCTGATGATGCCTGGGACACACGGCAGGGTGGCAGCCAGCAGAAGCCAGCGCCAGCTCCGGATCAGGTAGCCCACCAGTGCCAGCAGCAGCACGCCTCCCGACCAGAAGACGGTGCTGATGACCCCGGCCACAGTGCGGTGCTCCACATCCAGCCACTCCAACTCTAGGAGCCAGCACGGGAGACGGGGAGACCGTTAGCAGGGACCCTCTCACCCCAGCGGCCTCCCTCTGGGCCTCGCCCATGTTTGTCTGCCTCACCCAGTGGGAGCACAATGATGGTGAAGCCAGCCAGGGCTGAGCCGGTGAGTGTACGGGTGACTACGAACATGATGTAGTTGATGGAGGCTGCAGACATCAGACCCAGCACCAGGGAGCTCACGTAGGCCACCAGCAGAAGCCGGCGCCTGCCAAACCTGCCAAGGGCCATGCAAGGTCAGGTCCTCCATGGGGCTTCCCGGATACAGATGATGAGGCCTGTCCCCACGCTGGTCCCTTAATTCACCTGTCAGACAAGTATCCATACACCACGGCTCCCACCAGCACACCAATGAAGAAGCAGGTGGACGTAATTTTGTTCAGTCCTCTCTGCTGACACACAAGATCCCACTGCGAAGACAGGCAGGGAAGGCCCTCTATGTGTATGAGCCCCTCTCCAGCCAGCACCAGCCCCTCCTCTCCAGGCTCCCAGGTGACTCTGACTTTCTGGAAGATACCCCATCCCTAGCCATCAACCTCAGCGTCAGAAAGCAAAGACTTTGCCTCTCCCTAGTCCCGAAGCTGAGCTTTTTCCCATGGAGGTCCATCACCACCACCAAGGAATGCGGTCGTCTCTCTCCTCGGGGAGTCCCCCCACCCCCCTTCCTCTCTGGATGAATCAGATAAATCCCAGCCCTGGGATAGAAATGAGAAAGAGGGGAGAAATGGAGGCTTCTGCAGTTTCTCTTTCTCTTACTACAGGGATATACTTCTCGGCCTCTGTTCCAACCCCATGGAGCTGCCCTTAGACCTCAGGTGAATTATAAACAAATGAACTGAATCCAGCTTTAAATCCACTGGCTCTCTACACACAGGGAAGAGAAGCTCTGAGAAGACAGGAAGGTTATCTCGGGCCCACACCACCCCCAACAGAACGGCAGGCCCAACCCACTCACACATCCCTCACCCTCTGGGCCTGGGTACCTCAGTTGCAATGGTGGAGGAGAATTCTGAGCGGTCGTACTCCCAGCCCTGAGAGCAGGGCACCGTGAGGGGCTCACCCTCAGGCTCCCCAGAGTTGGACACCTCTGTCCCCAAAGTGACATTGGGGACAGTCTGGGGATAGGCAAATCGGAGGCAGGAGCTAAAGCTGCCGTCAGTCTCCCGGGGTAGATGGGCTTCCAGCCATAAGTCCTGGTGACTGAGGTTGGCAGGGGCACCGGGCAGGGCACAATGGTGGGCAGGCACAGCGGCCATGAAGACGGGCAGGAGAAAGTGCATGGGGAGCAGCATTCGGGGCAGGGCCATCAGAACCAGATTCCGAAGTTGGAAGGGCCCAAAGCCGCCCACCTTGTCCAGCAGGTCTTCGAAGCCCATGCTACCCACCCACAAGGTGTCCCTCTTTGGTATCTAGGACGGTTCAGTCTGCTTACCACATGGACCCTTGGACTCTGGAGGTGGAAATGGTTGTACTGATGAGTGGAGAATCTGTAGCCAGAATCCAGCCCCTCAGGGGGCTGGTCCAGGCCTGGGCCCTCCCCCATCACCCACAATTCTACAGATTCTATCTAAAGGGAAGTGTTGCCATCTATCGGAGATCATGGTGTCTACGGCTTGAGCCTTTACACATTGGAGTTCAGGAACCAGGTAGGGGAGGGGGAACCCCAGGCTGCCATAGGAGGCCAGCTGGGTGTGGAGAAAGCAGTGAGGCCCGACCTACTTATTAGTCCTTCAACGCTACATAAGGGGAACAGGTCCCCTGGGCATGATGCCCGCTGTCCTCGGTGGCCTTTGTCCTGTAACGCTTTAGGTCAATCTTGTGTATTTACAACCACAGCACAGTTTGGCCCACAGCCCAGGGCTCAGAATGAGGGCTTGGTTCTCCTTGGGTAAGGGGGCCTTCTGGTAAACCCCAAACTTTCCTCATACCCCTCACCCATGTCTGGAGCGCATACCTTGCCCTAAGTCACCCCAGGGACTGTGCTGGCCCCATCTGGGAACTTTCTTCTGCAGTCCAGTCTGCCCCTCAGAAAGCTTCCGGATGACCCCCTGGAGCAGTGGTTTCCCAGCGTTGCCAAGAAGCACCTGGAAGAAGGATTTGTTTCTTCTGACGTCTCTGTCGCCTCTCAGTCACTGTGCCAGCAAGGTTTCTATCAACTCGACACAAGCTGGAGTCAACGGAAAAAATGTCGCACAATTAGCTGGAGGCAGGAAAGTCTGTAGGGCAGTTTCTTAATAAATAATCAATGGGGGAGGGCCCAGCCCAGTCCACTGTGGGAGGAGTCACCGCTGGGCTGGTACTCCTTGGTTCTATAAGAAAGCATTGAAGAGCAAGCCAGTAAGCAGCACCCTCCACGGCCTCTGGATCAGCTCCTGCCTCCACGTTCCTGCCCCATGTGAGTTCCTGTTCTGACTTCCTTCAATGATGAACAGCGATGTGAAAGTGTACATGAAAGACATCATCCCCTTGCCAAGTTACTTTTGGTCATGGTGTCTCATCACAGCAATAGACACAAAAGGCGCTCACCTAGAGCGAAAACAGGCAGAGGTCACGAGCGCTAGCATTCTCCCACTTCGAATGCATCATGAGAGCAAGAAGAGGGTGGGGACCCACTGAGGGTGGACAGTGACCAAGTTCCAGAGCCAAGAAAGCACCAGGAACCCGGACACACACAGACCCAAGCTGCTGACCAGGTGCATCCCAGTCAGCTCCCGACTGCCCCAGACACTTCCAGAGAAAGCTCAGAGGAAGGACTCTGTCCGCAGTGTTCAGTGTGTGCTGACGGGCAATGGTGAGGGCCAGGTCGTTTGGTGTGTGCTGATGGGCAATGATGAGGGCCAGGTCGTTTGGTGTGTGCTGATGGGCAATGGTGAGGGCCAGGTCGTTTGGTGTGTGCTGATGGGCAATGGTGAGGGCCAGGTCGTTTGGTGTGTGCTGACAAGCACGTGGTGAGAGTTGTCTCTGGGGGGTAGGATAGAGGAGCTGCCCCAGGTATAGATGCGTGCTTACCTTAAAGACGCCTCGGACACAGTTCCTACCCTCAGGCAGCCCACAGGAAGGTTCAGATAGGTTGTACACACTTGGAGTGAAGTGTGTGTGTGTGTGTGTGTTGTGTGTGCATGTGTGTGTGCATGTGCATGTGTGCATGTGTGTATGCACGCGCGTGTGCATGTGTGTGTTTGTGTGCATGTGCATGTGTGTGTGCATGGGCATGTGTGCGTGTGTGTGCAGTGTGTGCGTGTGCCTGTGCGTGTGCCTGTGCCTGTGCATGTATGTGTGTGCATGTGCATGCGTGTGTGTGCACGTGTGTGCATGTGTGTGTGCATGTGTGTATGCGCGCGTGTGCATGTGTGTGTGTGTGCCTGTGCATGTATGTGTGTGCATGTGCATGTGTGTGCGTGTGCCTGTGCATGTGTGTGTGCATGTGCATGTGTGTGCGTGTGTGTGCATGTGCACACGTGTGCGTGTGTGCGTGTGTGTGCGTGTGCGTGTGTGCGTGTGTGTTGAGGAAGAGTCATAAGCAGGCTGGGAGAGGAACAGGTCTTGGGAGGTCCAAGGGACTCAGTTAAGGACCAGGATGTCAGCCCCTAGCAATGGGAGCTAACGGAAGGGTTTTAAACAGGAATGGGATCCTATTGTTGGGGTTTTTATTTATTTATTTTTGTTTTGTGTTTGTTTTGAGACTGGGTCTTGTGTAGCCCAGGTTGGCCATAAACTCACTGTGTTGCTGAGGATAGCCTTGAATCCATAATCTTCTTGACTCTCCACATCAGTGCTGGTGATCCAGGCATGGCCTGCAGTGCACAGCTCAGGTGCCTCATTTCCTTTGATTTATTACATCATCATCATCATCACCATCACCATCATCATCATCATCATCATCATCATCATCACTATAGCATTTATAGTGTAAATAATCAGTGGTCATCCCTCTCTTTTTACGTTGGATTCTGGGAAATTCCTCAAATCTAAATCTGTAGGCCTTTTGTTCAGAGAGAATTTGGCAGTAATTTGTACGTTGGCTTCACCTTCCCTCACCCCTCTCCTCATGGCGACTCTCTTCTCTGATGTCATTGAGGGTGCTGGTGGCAATCCTGGTGTTAGGGACAGATGACACTATGGATGACGGCATAAAATACTGAGTCTGACAGAGTGTGACTTAACTCTGAATGAACTGGCTTTTTTTTTTTTTTTTTTTTTGGTTCTTTTTTTCGGAGCTGGGGACCGAACCCAGGGCCTTGCGCTTCCTAGGTAAGCGCTCTACCACTGAGCTAAATCCCCAGCCCCATGAACTGGCTTTTATTGGAGTGTGTGTGTGTGTTGTATAGGTGTGTGAGTGTGTGTATGTATATGTATGTGTAAGTGTGTGTGAATGTGTGAGAGTGCGTTGCTGTGTGAGTGTATGTGTTTGTAGGTTTGAGACAGTGTGTGAATGTGTGTATGAATGTGTGAGTATATGTAGGTGTGTGTTAATGTGTGTGAGTATATGAGTGTGTATGTGTGTGTTTTCTTGTGTGTATATGTGCATGTGGAGGCCAAGGTTAACTCAGGAGCTGTCCACCTTGGTTTTTGAGATGGGATCTCTCACTAGGACCTGAGATTCTCAGACTTGGCCATGCTGTCTGGCCAACAAGTCTTAGGTACCTGTCTGTGCCTCCCTAGGGCTAGAACTACAAATATGCATGACGTCTAACTTTTTAAAAATTGTTTTAGACTTACTTTATCTCATAAGGGTTTTGCCTGCATGGGTGTATGTTCACTACATGTGTGCCTTGGGATCCTGGGAGCCAGAAGAGGGCATCAGATCCCAGATCTGGAGTTAGTGATGGTTGTGAGCACAGGTCCTGATCAGGAAGAGCGACAGCGCTCTAAATAAACAACTGTAGCCCTACCCCAGCGTCTTCCATAACTCTCACCCTCACACCAGCGTATCCCGCTTGGGTGGTGCAGTGGTTTGAGTGAGGCCGACCCCGTAGGCTCCTATGTTTGAATGCTTGGCCGCCATATTATGGAACTGTTTGGGAAGGATTCAGGGGTGAAGCTGCATCACTGGGGCAGACTTGGAGGTTTCAAAAGAGTGGTGCAGTCCCAGTGTCTCTCTGCACCTCTTGCTGTGTCTGAATCCGTGTGTGTGTGTGTGTGTGTGTGTGTGTGTGTGTGTGTGTGTGTGCTCTCAGCTCCTGTGTCAGCTCACAAGTGCACGTCTGTTACCATGCTCACAGCCATGATGGTCACGGACTCGCCCCCTGGAACTGTAAGCCCCAAATAAACTCGTTCTCCTGTAAGCTGTCTTGGTCGTGGTGTCTCTGTACAGAAATAGAACAGGGTCCAAGATAGGCAGCAGGCACATTACCGAGTTATTTCCACCGTTCCCACTGGATTTCCAAGCATCCCACCATGCACCCCAACCTGGAAATCCAAACCACAGCTCAAAAGCCAGCATAGAGACCTTTGTGTGCAACAGACCAGATGGGGTAAAAAAAAATGAAAAATTAAAAAAAAAAGCAAACAAAGACCTTGCCTCTTTAAAGCCCAGTGATGTGGATGGTGACACTTTGAGAGACTAGTGTGACCCGAGTGGCTTGGATGTGAACCGTGGTGGGCGTCAGAACAGAGATGAGCGATTAGGAGGGTAGAATGGTTCACAGCGGTACATTGATGTGAGTTTAACAACACACAGTGAGGAGTGTGGGGGAGGGAGAGGAGGGAGGAAGGGGAGGAGGAGGGGAAGGGAAGGGAAGGGAGGGGAGGGGCAGAAGATGCTGGCTGGAGCTGTTGAAAATGGACTTGGATCTTATTTCCCTCTCAGCCATGGCTGAGTTCTTGGAGTCTTCAATTCCCTTCTGATCGCCGTGTGCAATGTCTGGCCTCAGGACATTAAAAGACCACCCTGGTTGGTCTGGGCTGCCTGCCTGCCTTCTTCCTTCCTTCCTTCCTTCCTTCCTTCCTTCCTTCCTTCCTTCCTTCCTTCCTTCCTTCGGGATAGCACTTCACTCTGTAGTCCAGGCTGCCCTTGAACCCAGGGCTCTCCCTGCTCAGCTGCCACGTACTGGGTTATAGGTGTGAGCAGCCCTGGCTCCAGCCCTGGCCTTGATCGTGAGAAGCAGTGGGAAGACCTCAGCAGGCCTTGCATGGGAATATCAGAGCCATCTCCGTTTCCTCTCTAGGGTGTCCCCTCCACTTGATAGGAGCTCCTCCTGGGGATGGAGAGATGGCTCAGTGGCTAAGAGCCCTTGCTGCTCTTGCAGAGGACCTGGACTCAGTTCCCACCTCACACAGGGCAGCCCCCAACCACCTGTAACTCCCGTTCTAGGGGACCTGATGCCCTCTTCTGACCTCCACAGGCCCTGCATGCACACCGTGCCCGTGTTTAGATGCAAGCATTAACATTCACGCGTATAAAATAAAATTGTTCTGTTTTAAAACCCCTCCTACTGTTCTTCGTCTCCAACCCCCATCTAGACCCTGACTAAATGACCTTACCTAAGCCTCTCCCTTCTCTGGTCTCTGTCTCAGTCTTGGACCACAGAACGGAAAAGAGAACGCATTCTTGTAAAGAGAAAAGAGATATGCCCAGGGGATGAAAAAATTCTTTATTCTTTTTTCTTTTGTAGCTGTTTGTTTTTTGAGATAGGGTTTCTCTGTATGGCTGTGACTGTCCTAAAACTCACTCAGTAGACCCGGCCACAATGAACAGACATTTATTTATGTATTTATTTAAATTTATTTCAGGACAGGGCTTTTCTGTGTATGCGTAGCCTAGGCTGTCCTGGAACTCACTCTAGACCAGGCTGGCCCTGAACTCACAGAGATTCACCTGCGTCTGCCTCCTGAGTGCTGGGTTTAAGGGTGTGCACCACTGCTGCCCAGCCATGATGTGGCCATCAGGTAATTCCTACAGCGGAGCTGGACTGAACGAATGGGTTTGGCGAGTCTTAGGCTTGAAGGGGAGAGCTGAGCAGAGGGTCTCTGCAGTCTCCTTAGCCGTCTCACATGGCAAAGCCCACCCTTCTAGGACCTGGGCCTGCTCCGTTCCCTACGCCCCATTTTGTTCTCCCTGGATTTGACCTGTGACCAACGAGCTACACTCACTCACACATCAGTGCTCACGGACCTCTGCTCCTTCAGCCGACAATGTCCTGCCCTCTTCAATAGCCCCCTCCTGCCTTCCCCGGATGAGGGAAGAACAGTCCGAGTGCTTGCAGGAGGAGGACAAGGGGGGTCATCTGTGCCCTCGTAGAAGGATCAGGTGGAGCTAGCATGCCTCAGGAGAAAGGGGTCTGTGTGGGGCGACATTATATGGTCATAAAAAGAACTTAGGGGCCTTGTCGAGGCGGGAACAAATGAGGGGAATGGACGTTTGATGATTCCCTGAAACGTTAGATGTGGCCTTGTGTGAGTCCAGGAACATATGTGGAATTCAGCGAACAACTCAGATGTTGGTCCCTCACGTTCCCTTCCGATAGAGATGGGGGTCTCTTGCTGTCTGACACTGTGTATGCAGGGCTAGCTGGCCCCATGTCCCTGCAGGAGGGCTGAGACTGTAAACGCTCAGGTGTTCTGAGGATCTGCCTCATGCTCTAGTGGCAACCACTCCCCGTCTCCCCAGGAGCGCGAAAGTTTCTTATTTACCAAGGTTTTTGTGTTCTGCGTGTTTTGCCTGCATTGGACTTTGCATCATGTGTGAGTCCAGTGCCTGCAGAGGCCACAGAGGGTTCCCCCTAGAATTGGTGTTACAGACAGTGGGGAGCTGCTGTGCGGGTGCTAGGAATCAAACCCGGGTCCTCTGGAAGAGCAGTCGGTGCTCTCGGCTGCCGAGCCATCTCTCCAGCACCTTGAAAAGTTTTTTTTGTTTTGTTCTGTCTTGTTTTGTTTTTGAAACAGGGTCTTTCTTTATAGCCCTGGCTGTCCTGGAACTCTCCATATAGACTAGGTAATCCTTGAACTCAGAGATCTGCCCGCCTCTGGCTCCCAGGTGCTGGGATTAAAGCTGTGTGCCCGCATGCCCTGCTCCCTCGAAAACTTTAAACGAAACTTAAAACGAAAATTTACTTAGCTTTTTTTTTTTTTTAAAGCGACACATCTGATAAGGGATCTTTCTTAGTGCTCCCGGCCTAAGTTACATGTGCCAACTCACACCGCACATAGGAAATGAAAGTTTATTCCCATCCACTTGTTTGAGAACACCCTGTACTTGTTCCTATGAGTTTGAAAAGGCTTGGTGCCTAACGTG
This sequence comes from Rattus norvegicus, assembly GCF_021556685.1. Taxonomy (NCBI): domain Eukaryota; kingdom Metazoa; phylum Chordata; class Mammalia; order Rodentia; family Muridae; genus Rattus; species Rattus norvegicus. The sequence goes on along the minus strand of NC_141542.1, from coordinate 29,735,465 downwards.
GCCTCTGGGAGAGGTGCAGCCTGGAAATACCCAGTTTACTGAAGAAACAGGAGGAGAGAAACCAGCATGGTGATACACATCTCAGCGCCAGACTCAGAGCACTCAGACAAACTCACTCGCTCAGTCCACCTCAGCTGTAGGAATTACCTGATGGCCACAGACAAGAATCTGATGATCATGGCGGGCGTTGGGGGTGCACACCATTAAATCCCAGCACTCAGGAGGCAGATGAAGTTGGATCTCTGTGACTTCAAGGCCAGCACTTGGCTAACCCCAGCACTCAGCGGGCGGAGGCAGGAAGATCAGAAATTCAAAAGTTGCCTTTAGTGAGTTTGAGACCACCTTGGGCTGCACAAAATCCTTCCCAAAAGAGAAATGGGTTGAGGGAATGATTTATGGAGTGCATGCTGACGTAATTAATTGGTAATCGGCACATTCTCTCATTTAATCTCAATAATGTACAATTTTAAAAATAGTATAAAATGCCACTTTTCATGTGTCCATTTATTCTGGGAATTCCAAATCAGCATTTTCAAGAGTGAGGGGTGACACAGCCATGAGGCTCACTACGGCATGACTTGGAACCGTGAGCAGCAGTGTGATGAGAAGCCCACAGGGAACTGGTCAAGTAAACACAAAATGTCTGTGTGGTGTGTGGTGGGCATTATGTAGTCACAGCACAGGGGTCATTGTCAGTTCAGGAACAGATGAGAAAAGTGGACATTTGGTGATTCTTCAAAATGTTAAACATGGCATTGTCCAATGACATAGTAATTCAAACACACACACACACACACACACACGCGCGCACACATACATACACATACACAAACATACATACATACACACATACATATACATATATACATACACACATACATACATATATACACATTAGTACACATACACACATACATGCACATACACACATATACATACATACACACACCCATGCATACACATACACACATTCATACACACACATATACACATATATACACACATTCATACACATACACACACATATATACACATACACACATATACACATACACACGTATACATACATGCACATGTACACAACATACACATATATACACACATATAACATATATACACATATATACACACATGCATATACATACACACATATACACATACATGTACACACATATTCATACACATACACACACATACATACATACATATACACGTATACATATACACACATATACACATACATATATACACATATTCATACACATACATATACACACAAACACACATATGCATATACACACATATACACATACATATACATATACACATACATACACATATGCACATACATGTACATATGCACACATACACACAGAGAAGTATTCAAACACACTGAGAAACTTGTACATAGTCTGTATTCATCTAAATAGCTTGTCAGTCTATGGGTGGATAAGTAAGTTGCTGTGTGTCCAAACAGGGAGAATATTGTTAATTATAAAGGGAAAGAAACTATGCTAATCAAAAGGTCACATAACCATCCTATATATGTATAAATACATGTATATAAAATGTCTAACGTAGGCAGTGGGGCTTTGTTGCTGGTTTGAGATAGTTTCGTGGACACAGTCCAGCATGGATCTCACAGTCTGGGGATGACCCCTAACCCTTCTTCCTCTACCCACTGAGTGCTGGGATTGTAGGCTTGTGCCAACATACGCAGTTTATGCAGTGTCAGGATTCAAACCCACGGCCTTGGGGGCTGGGGATTTAGCTCAGTGGTAGAGCGCTTACCTAGGAAGCACAAGGCCCTGGGTTCGGTCCCCAGCTCCGGAAAAAAAGAACCAAAAAAAAAAAAAAAAAAAAATCAAACCCACGGCCTTCAGTTACAACCGGACCCAGAGTTACATTCCCAGGGCCCCAGATAGGTGGACCTAGCCATGGAAAGTAGATTAGCCATGGCTTAAGGCTGTGGGGCTCAGTGCCAAAGGAGTGGATGGTAATTAGTGGGCAGGGGTGAGGGACGGGAGTGTTCTACAACTGACTGTGGTGACGGGGCAGTCACACCGAGTGGTATAATTTGAGTTGGAAATTATATAAATTACATAATGATTGGATAAATTATAGAACAAAGAAATAACTTCTAAAGGATGGAGAAGGGCAGGGGAGACGGCTCGGGTGGTTAAGGACCTGCATGTGGCCATCTGAGGGTATAAATTCTCAGAACCCATGTGGTAAGAGAGAACTGGCTTCTGAAAGTTATACGTGACATACGTTTATATACCGAATAACCGATATGTAAGTACGTGCATTTATAGATTTTATAGATTACGATGAACAGTTTTGAAAAGGAGAGGAGCTGGAGACCGCTCAGGGGCAGCACCCACGTCTGGTGTGCACGAGACTCTGGATTGGATCCCTGGGCTCAGGGTATGGGGGACCTGTATTTCAGTGCACACTGTTGGGAATAAAAGCCACATTTCTGAGCCAGGCAACGGTGGCCCACGTCTTTAATCCTAGCCCTAGGGAGGCAGGGGCAGGAGGATCTGATCTACAAAGAGAGTTTCGAGACAGCCGGGGCTGTTACCCAGAGAAATCCTGTCTTAAAAAACTAAAAAAGCAAAACAAAACAAAAGCCACATTTCTGAACAGTAGGTATAATATGTTCCTCTTTTATTTATAAGAAATATATATGGACAGAGAGGGGGGCATTATTATAAACATAAAAAAGTTCCGTGATGGTATACACCAAACCGTTCCCAAATCATCTCCAGCGGCCAGAGTCATGCACGGGGGTGTGTTCTGTTCGATTTGCTTTTAGCATTTACCTCAAGTGTGTCCTACTCTGGACACCATACACAGGAATGAAAGCGATGGTCCCCTGGGCCCCCCAGAAGGCCCCGGAGCCCACTGGTGTTCAAGTTAGAGGAAAGAAGTCCCAGGAGGCTGAGCTTCTAGATCTCCAAGGGCAGCACCCCCAGGAAGGGATGGGCTTTCAAACCCAGAGCCAGGCCTGGGGAAGAAACTGTTCTGATGTCCGCTAAGGGGAAAGATTCACTTCTGGTGGGTTTAGGATTCAAAGGGTACTTCCTGTTCCTCTCCATGGCAACCTACCTTCATCCAGCCCACCCCCTGTGGGCCACAGACCCAGCATCCTCGCTGTTCCCCTCACACGTGACTTCTTCTTAGTTGCACAACTGACTCTTAAGAACACAAAAGGGCCACTTCCTCCATTTTGAGTCTCATGGCACCCTACGGTGACGTCCTCGTCATAGGCATGGATCTTGCTTTGCTCACCACAATCTCTTACCAAAACCAATGACATCACAGAAGATAGAGAGATGAAATACTTTTTTTTAAAAGGAAGGAAAGTAATTCCATGCATAGTCCATATATTATAAATAGAGGTCAAGAGCAGTGTCTCATAAAGACATTAATGTCTCCATCTAACTTAGCAGAGTGGTATACTCCTGTCATCCCACCACTTGGGAGTTTGAGGCAGGAAGATGGCACAAATGTGGCCAGCCTGGGCTACCTGGAAAGACCTTGTCTCAAAATTTTTTCATTCCTCTGAAAACATGTGAAATTAGTGAATATAAATGCCTCCCCATGGCTATAGTTTTCTTTTTTTGAGATGGTCTGGCATTTAGCTGCCTAGGCTGGTTTTGAAGTTACTATGTAGTGCAGGCTGGCCTGGAGCTCTCCAAAATCCCTCTGCATTACATCCTGTGGCTGCTAGAATTACATGCATGAGGCCGCCAAGTCTAGCTTCCCTTCGGGCTTTGATGCCCGTCTGAAGAGCCTGCACCCATCTAAGGAAGATGCTCCCTGCTTTCAGAACTTCCTGTGTTTCTGATTTGTAGACAAGGCTCTGGGGCTTCTCGAGGGTGTCCACACGATAAACTTGTCAGGTGCAGAGGCCGCGCCACGGGCCAGTGGTCAGGGTGGGCTTTGCTATGGCGTTGCCTGTAAGCCGCTGTTTTCTGCTTCTCCGGAAATACTTGATTCTATCTGCTTCCTTCAGGGAAATGACAGTTTTGCCTCTCTCTGTGCTGAACCAAACAGAGACTCTGCAGCCTTTAGCAAAAACGACCAAGGAGCTCAAAGAGCTTTGCTAGGGTGGAAACCTGTTCTGTCAGACCCTAACAAATTACCCATGTCAGACCTGAACTTCCTTGTCCCCCGCTGTGGAGAAGATGTCCGCCCACTGGACACCATCCTGTACCTTCTCTCCCACCCACCCCACCCTCAGGGGCCGGGTTTTGCCCTACCCTCCCTAAAGGGAAAAAGAGTCCAGGCCAACAGAAAGGTCCACAGGCTTTTTAATGGTGTGATGGCTACTTCCCTTCTGAGACCCCATCTAGTTGTGACAGCGACTTGCAAAGTGTTGGTGTCAGGGGAGTGGGCAGGCACAGGGTGGGCAGAGGCCATGCAGTGACTGGGAGGGGTGAGCAAGGGCTGTTACATTCTGTATGGCAATGTAAACATTCTTCTGTTGCTTCCCAGGGAGGGGGAGGGCAGCTCCTTGTCCCCCAACACCTGCCCAAGGGGCTCAGACAACTGAGCAAGCCAGGCCCTTGGGGAGGAGCTGAGAAGCCAGAGAGCCATGTGCCTGGGGCAGGGCCCTTCTCCTGCACCCTCTGCACATGGTACGGTTGGGGAGGGAAGGCGCATCGAGTGAGCATACCCCACATCTGAGCCAGTGATGTAGACAGTCAGGAGGGGGGACATAAGAGATGGTGGTGGGGTGCCACTCTCAGAGAGGAGGGAAAGGGACCTGAGGGGCCCAGTGCAGGAGAAGGATGATCCTCAAGGAAAGGGCAGCAGCTCGGGCAAGGGGCATCGGGAGATGTGGTTTCCTCTGCCCTGGTTCCTTCCTGGGGAGAGGAACCGCTTAGCCCCCTCCCCACCCCTCTCCGCTGTTCCTCTGTTTCTTCTTCCTCCCAACCTGATGATGTCACTGACTCGGAGGCCTGAAGTCAGTTGGAGCCCTACATAGGTCTGAAATCCCAAGGGTACACCGGCCTCTGCATCTGATCTGTACCGGCTCCAGCACTGGCTGTTTAACTGGGGGTGGGGTGAGCCCGGGGCTTTCCTAGGCCTCCCCTTCCTCCAATCTCCAAACCTGGATGTTGTTGGTCCTACTGCAGAAGTGAGACCGAGGGGGCGGAGGGACCTACATTCACAGTTCGGTTGGTGGCAAGGGGCAGGCCCAGGGCCTGGGCACTAGGGGGTCATGGCCTGGTCCCCACCTGGCATGAGCTGATTGTCATTTATTAAAGCTCTGGGTGGGAGGAAGTGAGCCCTCTACCCTTCCCTGGACTGGGGGCCATTAGAGTACTGTGGAGTGACAGAGATAAATATATCCAGAGAGGTTTCCTGAGTGTTCTGGGAGCTTCTGCGTCAGCGTGGGATAGACCTCAAGAGACTACCCACCCTGGTGTCCTCCCCTAGCTGGTCGGTAGGAGCTGCTTTCATGTCATGGAAGCTGCTGCCCAGACCTGCTGACCCTGCATGAGGAGTTCAGCTGGCATGAGCTGCCCCCAGCCGGTCGTCACGGGTGTAGATGTGGCCGGGCTGGTGGCATACTGAGGCCTTCCTTCACCAGAATGCCTTGGTTTGCTCTCTGTGGCTCAGGGAAGGACACAGGGCCAGAACAGGGGAGGGAGGCTGGGAGTACTTTCTAGAAGGCCTGCAGGGAGTCCCTGTCCCAGACAGGAGGGGCTGTCTGTCCCATCTGCAGTCAGGGTGCTGTTTGCTCCAGATGTTAGCAGCTGAGGCTCCTGATGAGGTGGGCGAGCTATGCAGAAGTCAGAATGCAGGATGAGGCCCCATGTCAGGTATGGAGCAGCTCAGCTGTGTGGGCTGGCTCAGAGCAAGAAGGGCTCAGGGTGAACTGGGTGGAGGTGGGAGTGGGCACCAGCTGTACCTCACACACTTCTCACACGCTCTAAAGTGAGAAGGGCCTTTTGCCTCCCGGAGGAGCCAGTCTGCCTCATCCCGCCTCCTCCGCCATCATCCGGAGATGATGCCTGAACCAGTCTATTCCCACAGCAGAGACGTCAGGAAGAAGGAGAGTCAGAACAGAGTCCCCAAGCCCCCAAACGACCAACACACTGCAGGTGATAGCCAGCCACTCTCCACCTGTGTGGAACTTGAGAGAGGAGAGTTGACTGAAACTACAGTATGCAGGATTGAGGTTAGACAGCAGGAAGGAATTCCTGATGGTAAGGGGTCCTGAGTACTAGACCAGCGAGCGGACCAGAGAAGTGAGTAATCTTTTTAAAGCCCCATTCCTAATTCACTCAGCGAAACACTTGCCCAGGAGGGCAGGTGCTCTCTTCCAGAAGCTCCATTCATTCCTATTCAAGAAAGGGACATCTGTTCCCCAGAGACACGAGGGAGCAAAGACTCACACACCCTGTGCCTTTCATAGAGCTGACTTTAGCAAGGCCGGAGGAGTCCCCTTAAGTCTGAAGAGACCAAAGATCCCTGGGTCCCACTTCCCCGATCCCAGCTCGGCCTTCTATGGTCACCATGGCTCCTGGGAGACTGGGCAAGCTAGAGCCTGCGCACTTATGGAATTTGAGGCTGTTTCTCCTGTTGGGTAGTTTTGGGGGATGACTACAAGAAGGTGGGGATGAAGAGGACAAGGTGGGTCGCAGGAGGTGTAAGCAGGTGTAAGTCCCTTGGTTGGGGGACTAGGGATCAGCCAAGAAGACCTGGTGGTTGAAGGGATCGGGCTCCAGAAGTGGAGTCTTCAGAGGCGTTTAAGTGGCTGAGCCTTCCCGGGGCAGAGGATCTGTTGTGAGCCTGTCCCTGCTAGAGGGGCGGCAGAAGGGAGGCAGGACGCAGAGACAGACAGACGCACCCTCCTGGGTCAGTGGGCTGGCTAGGCTGCTGGCCACATGTGCTCACGTGCGTCCTGGTGGGTGCAGGCGGGAAGCTGGGGCCGCGGTGTCGCGCGGGCGCGTAAGGCTGTGCTGGAAGCTGCTCCAGTGTGGCCGGCTGCGGGTGGGGACCTGGGTGAGGGTAGGGGGTGCCGCAGAGAGCCGCGGGCGGGTGTCATTATCTGTTCCCGGGCCGACCCTCTGAAACCGCCGGCCGGCCTTTGGTTGCTGCGCGCAGAGTCTGCAGTTGTTTCCCCTTGGGTCCTTTCTTGGGGCCCCCCGGGGAGGCCTCCGACTGAGATCTGACTTGGAGGACCCCCCGAGATGGAGGGAAACCAGGCCGGGCTTGATGCGAGGGGGAGGAGCTCTCTTTGCGGGACAGGGACTGGCTCCGCGGGGACCCGCTGGAGTGGCGCGCGGTGGAGGTGGGGAGGCCGGGACTGCGGGGTGCTGCGGGCTTGGAGACTTGGGCGCGACCTGGGCCGGAAGCCCGGCTTGCGGGCTGTTTGGGACGGTGGTCAGCAGCAGTGGCCAACCCTGGGGGCTTCTGCAGCTGGAGCCTGCAGAGGGGCAGAGGTCAAGAGAAAGGGGTCGGGGAGGAGGGGTGGGGGTGGGGAGACGACAGGAGGGGCGTCTTTAGAATGACTTTGAGCATTGAGCCCTAGTGATCTGCATTCTCAGAGACGGGTAAGATAGAAGAGGCCAGTCACAGAGGAGTAAGCAGAGGCCTCCTGCTCCCTCCTGCCTTTGACAGGACTCTGCTACGGATTTTCCTTAAGGGTCCTATGCCATCTTTAAAGTTCCCCTGGGTCTTGAATTCTAATCTAGAATGTACTTATGTTAATATTAATACAAAATACTATTTCATACCGGCTACTGGATGTTTTACCCTCTGGCATCAAATGTCCCGTGGCATCAGCTTCCCCCGGGGGCCACCTCACCATATCTAGCCCCTCTAACCATGCTGTTCTTGTTCCCTTGAGCCCAGTGACAGAGCTGGCACTTGAACCACAGTGACACAGTGCCCGACTAGGCAACAGTAGACTGGGGAGGTATCTGAGGGTGTTGTAGTCCCTCACACTGGCTCTGAGAAGTCCCTGGAGGCCCTGTGATCACTCTGCCCACAACCAAGGGTCTCTCACCTGCTGGTGATGGCCGAGTCGGTCGCTGAGGCCGCACCGTGGGGTCTACCAGGAAGCTGCTGGCCTTCTGCAGGCATGGACACACTGATGGGGCGGGGGATCCGGCTCCGGGTGGTCGCTGCCCGCCCAGCCTTCCTAGGCAAGGCTGCTGCAGGCTCTGAGGCAGGCGTGTCCTCCTCGGAGCCGGTGCCTGAGAGTGTCTCAGAGGCACGGCGCTGCTCCTCGCTGGAGGAGGAGGAGGCCCCTGAGGCCAGCCGCAGCAGTAGCCGACCCTGCCTCTTCTCCATCACGAGGCGAGCCAGATCCTGCTGTGGCCGAGCCCTCTTGCTCCACCGCTCTTTGGCCGACAGTGAGCCCGAAGGCTCTGAGCCTGTGTCCTCTTCAGACAACAAGACAGGAATGCGGCTCCTGGGGCGAGATCCTGGCATGGCATGGCGGCTGGGGGAGATGATGGTCCCTTTCTTGGTTATTGGCTCTTGTGGGGATGCTGGAGCCGGTTCATCGGCAAGGGCTGGGCCATCGGGCAATGAGTCTGTGACTACTTCTGAGGGTGTCTCCCCAGGAGGGCCAGACAGGGCACAACTTTCCATCTCCGTCCCATCCGGGCCTACCAAAGCCATGCCGTTCTCCAGAGGCTGTGGGGCGCCCTCCTCTGCAGCGCCCACCTCAGAGAGCATCTCTAGGCCCAACTCGCCCCCAGTGCTCAGCTCCTCTGGCCTGGGGGCCTGTCCTCCGGAAGACATGACATTGAGGTGGGATTTCTCTGCAATGTGAACAAAGGTCCTTTCGACTTTGGTGAAGGGTGATGTCACTGCGGTGACCCCAGCCCCAGGGGCCACCAGCCCAACCCCAACCCCTGCTCCAGGTCCTGAGGGCTTGGGTTCAGACTTGAGGATGGAGGACAGGGTGCCCGGCTCTGACACATCCAGCTGGCTTCCAGTAGGCTGAGGCCGCTCGTGCTGAGGGGTGAGTGCAGCCAAGGTGCCCAGATCAGGGTCAGGGGCCAGTTCGGCAGTGACTGGTGACTTCTTCATGTCACCAGGGGAGACGAGCACCAGCGTTTTGGAGCCCTCCTCAGGCTCCAGGTCCCCATCAGCCATGGAGGCCCGGCCCCTGGCCTCTTTCTGGTCGTCAGCCAGCAGTGTGGATGGGGCGCCCTCCTGGCTCCGTTCACTCCCCTCACTGCTGGAGCCGCTTCGAGGCCCCAGCACCTCCCCAAGAGCCCCTGCCTCCTCCTCCTCCTCATCTTCATCTTCCTCATCCTCTTCCTCCTCGTCTTCCTCATCTTCCTCCTCTTCTTCCTCCTCTTCCTCTTCATCCTCCTCCTCTTCCTCTTCACCCTCTTTCCCATTGGCTTGAGGCTGGAAAGGAGCCAATGGGACCTGCGGTGTGGTGAGCAGCATGTGCGAGAAGCCCACCCTTCGGACCCTGTTGAGCAGCCGGGCCCGTTCTCGATAATCAGAGAGGTCTCTCTTGAAGTCCTGGTAGGGCAAGCCCAGAGGCACAGCTCGTGGAAGGCCATTCACCTCAAACGGGGGCGCCACAGAGAACACCTGTAAGGGGCACACACAGGGACCCGCTGAGGTCACCCACCTTCCTGCACCCCAGGAGACTCCCACCTCCCCAGGGACAGTCTATCAGAAGGCAAACCACCGGCCTGTTTGGGTATTGTCGTGTCCTCCTCAGATCCTAGAATGCTCTCTGGTACCTAGTAAGGTTCAGGGAAGCCCCGAGGTCCTAGGGACAGACCCAGGTCCTAGGCTCTGCTGTCTCCCTCCCCTCTCCTCCCCTCACCAGACAGCCAACTTCAGAGTATGACTGGTAACCAGAAAAAAAAACAGAAAGCAGCAAGATTTTAAAGAGCCTTCTTTTGTAGGTGACAGGCAGGAGGGGCTGCGTCTCTTTGAGATGGGATATGGCCACAGTCAGCCAACCTACTTCGATCCCTCTGGCCGGGTGCCGGTCCTCTATAGCTGCTGCCCGGAGCCTTACACCAGAGCACAAGCTGGGTCAATGGAGCGCCAGCTTCTCTAATGTCTGCCTGGTGAGCCTGTCATCTAGTCCCCTCTCTGAGGAACTTGATCAAGTTTTCTTCTTTGAAGCTGTGAGTGGAACCCATCGTGGCTGAGCCTTTTCCTGCAGTGAGAAACTCCTCCATGCTCTCTGCCTCCTCTCTTCTAGACTAGGAAAGCCCGAGGCAGGGGCTGGGGATTTAGCTCAGTGGTTAGAGTGCTTACCTAGGAAGCGCAAGGCCCTGGGTTCGGTCTCCAGCTCCGAAAAAGAGAACCAAAAAAAAAAAAAAAAAAAAAAAAGAAAAAAGAAAGAAAGCCCGAGGCAGAGCGGATGGTCTCCTCTGCTTCTTGGTTCGTTCTCTGTGTCTACTCTACCGACATCCTCAACACTCCTTCAGGGCAATCGGGTTGTTCCACAGTGAGGGGCGCTGCTCACTGCCCAGCACTCTCTGAGGCTTTATGAACACATTGGGCATCTGCCTTTCTGAATCAACATGATGAAGTCCATCCAGACCAAAATGGAAATCATTCTGTCACCTCCAGCACACAGTCCTGTGTTACCATCTCAGTGTCTGCTCCCCAGGATACGGGGACTTTACTCTGCCAGCCTAGCCTTCCACAGCCACCAGCGTGCTGTCTCAGTCCTGGCCCTGCCAGCCGTCCTTCTTACACTGCCCACCTGAACTTACTGAAGCTCAGCTCCCATGCTGCCTTTCTCTGCAGTGCTTGTCATGCCACAGAGAACATGCCACAGAACCCGTTGTTGGCTTGGCACTCCAACAATCTCACCCCTACCCTACTTCCCTCTCTCTCCTTCCCTCCCTCAGCATCTCTGGTGTGCGTCATGCAACTCACACTTGGACCCTTTACCTCTGTTCACACGATAAATCCTGTTGTCTTTCAACATTTCTCCTGCAAAGCCTTTCTGTTCACTTACTAAGCAGACCCTTTACCAGCTTCTCTTTCCTCCTAGTTACCAGATCCTTCTCCTTTCTCCCCTTCCCCTTCCCCTCCCCCTCTCCCTTTCTCTCTCCCTCTTTTTTGTAAAAGAAGTCCTTGGAGGGTTATTTTTCATTCATTCATTCATTCATTCATTCATTCATTCATTCAAGAAGTCCTTGACTACCTATGGTGACACTTTTAACCCTAGCTCTTGGGAAACAGAGTTATAAAGATGAGGAATTCAAGGCCAGCCTTGGCCACAGAGTAAATCTGAGGCCAGTCTGGGCTATATAAGACCATGTTTTTAAAAAGAGTGGGTCGAGGGACTACACTCCTAAACAAAGATCTATAGACAACTAAGGACTGCTGAGAGGGAGAGACATAGTCTTTCTGGGTATCAGCCCCCCAGTTGCCTATCTAGTACAAAGAGTCAGCTCTGAGATCACGTGCATACAGGCAATGTTAAATGAAGGCAGCAGATGTGTTTACCTACTGGGGTGTATGTGCATACGTGTGTGCATAACGTTGATGGTCAAAGAATTTAGGCCGTCAGTTTCAGAGAATGGGGGTACAGGAGAAATTGATGGGAGGAAAAGGAAGGGGAGATGATGGAATAATACTTTAATTATTCTTTTGAACGAGCAGGGACTGGGGGATGATGGTTCAGTTGGGAAAGTGTTCGCCAGCTGAGTTCTAGCCTACCGTATGGTGTGAACTTGCAATCCCTGTGTTGGAGAGGTGGAGACAGGTAGGTTTCTGGAGCTAAATGATCAGCCAGCCTAGCCTAAGCTGCAAGCCCCGGACCCCAGTGAGAAACTCTGTCTAAAGAAACAGAGCAGAGCGCGGGGCATGGCTTTAACCCCAGCACGACGCCAAAACAACGCCAAAACCCAAACTTCAGGAATGATGACTGACTGCTCTCCGGCTTGCACACATGCAGAAGTTTCTGGTTGCTATGCTATACAATAAAAGCCTGGTCAGGAATTTAATAAGGCAGGCGTGCATTTATGTGAGTGGAGCAAGGCATCTCTGCATAAGGAAAAGAACTGGACCTAACGCCCACTCCGCAGAGGAGATCACACACGCGCAGGTCTGGGGAGGGCTCAGAGTATTTAGCCCTCCCCTGCCTCTGCCCACTGCTTCGGAGATCATTGTCCCTTCCAACCTCAGCGGAGCCTGGACACCATGCCGTTTGGAACAGGCAAAGGAGGTGGCCAGCCGGCAGCTTTAGTGCAGCTCTGTGGCTGGTAGACAGTAGGCCCGGTCCACCAGCTCCCACTAGAGACTCCGTGTGGGAGTGGGAGTGATGGCAGGAATGATGGCCTAAGTTGAGGTGCACTAGCACCTGCCTGCAGCCCTCACGGCGAGGAGATAAAGGCAAGAAGATGGCTGTGGCCGAAGGGTCAACTTGGGCTAGTGAGTTCAAGGACAGGCAAGGCTCTATAGCAAGACTGTCTCAAGAAGACAGAAAAAGGCAGTGGGGGGAGGGGAGCTGATTTCGGTGGGAATGAATGTGCTGGCTGCGCAGGCGCGAGAGCCTGATGTTGGCTCACTGACACCCAAATAAAAAGCCGGCAGTATCAGGGTGCCCATCTGGCGGGCTGACAGGGAAATGTGCCTGGCTTGCCGGCCGACCAATTTAACCAATTGATGAGTTCTAGATTCACACAGTGACCCCGTCTCAGAAGTAAGGTGGAGGCCGCGGAGAGATGGTTCCGCAGAGGACCCAGGTTTGGTTCCCAGCACTCATGTGGTGGTTTACAACCAACCATAGCTGGAGTTCCAGGGGAGCTAATGCCCTCCCCTGACCTCTGAGGCCTCAGACACACATGGGATATATACAGGCAAACACACTCACAAAAGAAAGCAACCAGTTGTTTCTTTATTTGAAGAGTAAGTTGGAGAGCAATAGGAGATGCTGGACTGACCTCTGGCCTCCACACTCACATGCACACAGCTCTACAAACACATATGCAGAGACGTGTGGCCCCTACGGGAACTTCTGGTGGTCTAGGAGCTTCTTGGGAACTCTGACCTCTACATCCCCACCAAAGTCCCTAGTAACTGTTTTCTTTTCCCCCATACTGTTTTCACTCTCCCTTCAACCGTTTACTCAGCAAACATTAGGTACTGACTGTGCTGGGCCTTGCCACTGTTACAACTACAGGAAACCGCTGGCCACATGGGAAAAGGCTCTAAGAGTCAATGAGGACCGTGGGCTGGGTGAATGCACTGACAATCAGGATAGGAAGACACTTGGGAGCTATGCTCCTGCCTTCTCACCCAGCACCCGAAACGCCCACTCAGTACAGGCCCTGGGTCCACCTCAGCTTCTGGCTATTGACGATTCCTATCCCCATGCCTGGCCAAGTCCTGGATCTCTGCCCAGAAGCCAATCAGAGGCCCCAACCCTTCCCACCATCCGGACAGTCACAAACAAAACTCCTCTCACCCCATCGAAGGCCTTTCCCCTAGTTGCCTGGGAAGGGGCAGAACTGAGAACCAAGAGGACCAACGAGGCAGCAAGCAGCACTGGGTAAGCATTGGCCCAAATTGGAAAAGATGTTGGCCAGGGCGACCAAGGCCCAGAATTTAATAGCACTTCACTGTTGCCCTCACAGGAGAACCGAGGAGCTTCCCTGCCTTTGGCGGGGCGGGGAGGGTTGTAAATCCCAGCCCTCTGCTAACAAGGCCACCCACAGAAGCCTGGGTATGCTGGGTTTTCTGTTTGAATCCCCCTGGCCCCTGTTTTGTTATAGAGGTGTTCCCTTCCTCCTACAGGAGCAGAATGCTCTCTCTGCCTCTCAGGGATACCACTGAACTATCTGCTCTCTTACTCGTGTCTTTCTTTACTCAGTCTGACGGTGTCTCCAGCCTCCAGTTTGATGGTGTCTCCAAGACACTTTCTGTGTACTTGGTCCTGGGAGGCACGGCAGTCACTAGCTGCCTCCTAGCCGGGTGGAGTGCTATCCAACGGTGGCTGGCCTGGAGTGGATCACACCTTTCCCCCCCGGGCAGTGACCTTTAGGCTCCCAGGCCTGCATTGGCATGGCTCACGGATGTTTTATAAAAGTCCAGCTCTGAGTTTCTGCCCCTCGATCTGCGGATGATACAGCTGAGAAACCCCACTTATTTTGAAGTTCCCTGGTTGCTCTAATCCCAGCACTTAGGAGCCGGAGGCCAGGGGTCTCTGTAAGGGAAAGGCCAGCCTGGTCTACATAGTAAGTTCCAGAATGAGACTGTTTCAAAAAACAACAACAACAACAACCCCACCTCCTTGTTGATTGGGAAGCTCAGCAGATGCTGGTCTGGGTTTATGACCTGAGGGGAAGAGGCAGCTCAGGTCAGGGAGCTCAGAGAGAGCAAAAGCCCTAGGTGTCTGCACTCTGATCCCAGAGGCTTGAGTCCCTGTAAGCTTCAAACCCCCGCTGAAGCCAGTGTCCACTCCCTCACTGCCACATGCAATGGGAGAGAAAGGCTCAGACCTTGGGTTCCCCTTGCTGCTCACTGGTGAGTTGTCCTTTCAGGGAGTACTGGTGACAAGGATGCCCAAGACCTGGCCACCTTACCTCACCCCAGTGCCCACACGGGGTGCAGGAGGTGACACTCTTGCCTGGACCCCCGCCAAGCCTAGTACCTGGAACTGCACTCCAGCTCAAAGTCCCAAGGTTACTGGGGAATGGAATGGGCTGAGCGACAAGGGCAATTCCCCACAGTGACAAGGGGAGGGGTTTGTGCCTTCCGGTACACCCTCCCTCTGTCCGGGAGAGTCAGACGCCTCAGAGAACCTGTTCCCCCACCTTGCCCCCCCCACTGCTGCCAAAGGAGAAACCCCCACCCCCAGCTCCCAAGGTGGATACTCTGGTGAGGAAAGAGGAAGGTGGGAACATGGCTACCGAGCCATCTACCCAGACCTCACACATACGATTGATTTCCTATATTGCAATGTCTGCCTCCCAGCACATGCTCCCCTCATCTGCCCTAGGCCCCCCTCCGGCCCCTAGAGCTAACGAGCATGTGGGGGAGGGGTTCTCAACCCCCGGGGGATTAGGAACTGTGGCTGTCAGGCCCTCTTGCTTTTGCCCTAAGGAAAAAGTGGCTTCCTCTTCAGCAGCTGAAGGAACTTCATCCGCTGGCCAGAACGGGTTCTGAGTCACTGTGTGGTAGCTCCTGCCTTCTGTCCAGCCAGGGCGAGGGACGAAAGAGAGGCATGATACAGAGGGGCCTTCTCAGCTTGCTTCTGTAGTTGTCACCGTAAGGCTTCTTTCATTACCTTCAGACCCTGAGCTAAATCTGCTTGTGTGCATTCCTTCACCGGCCACCAGCTCCCTCAGGCTGTGGAACAGCAAGGACAGTAGCCACGAATGTCCCACCCAGGGCGCTCTGACCTCCCACCTCTGCCTCATTTGGTCCATGAGTCTAACATCCTACTTTATTGAATCCCTCTCTGTCCGTTTGCAACTGGAGTTGGATCTCAAAGACCAGAGTCAACTATCACCTTTCCCCAGGAAAGAAGAGAGCCAGCAACGGGAGGATAATTGAGTCCAGCTGGCCAGCACTCCAGTCCCTCAGTCGGCAGCAGTCCCAGTCCCTTGCCCAGCCCCACCCACATCCCCCGCGGAGCTGAGGTCCTCGGGACCAGGGTGGGGCGGTGAAGAAAGCAGGCCAAGGCAAAAATTCCTGGAAGGCGTCTTTAATCAGGATTTGGTAGTACACAAGCTCTCCGGATTGTCTGCATGAACATACAGGGACTTTAAAAGGCACAAGATCCCTCGCACAGCGACGCCTGACGGCGGGGCGCCCCCACCCCCGCCAGTGCACGGTCGTGTGCGCGTGGGTGCGTGTCCGTGTCCCACCCCTGTGGCGGCGCCGCGCGTGTGCGTGTCGGTTTCAAGTGTTGGATTTGTACAGTACTCGCAGTCTGGGGTGGGGGGCTCAGTGCATGCTTTTCTACCCGGGTTCGGGGCCCCTGACGCCGCTATATACACTAAGGAGGACGCAGCCCGGAGAGAAATAGGAAGAAAACGAGGGTGGGGGAAGGATGAAAGAAACAAAATAAATAAATAAATAAATAAATAAATAAATAAATAAATAAATAAATAAATAGAAAGGAAAGAAGAAAATGAAAAGAAAAGCGTCCCGTCTTCATGTGTGTGTGGTTTTGAGTTTCTCGTGCATGCTTAAGCTGGCCAGGGTAAGGAAATAGTGCAAGCGTATAATACAGTATTATTGCAATACAAAAGGGGGTTGAGGAAAGACTTGGGATTGGGGGAGGGGGCTCAGGAATAAACTGGATGGGACTGGAGACCTCCGGGAGGGTCTTTTTTCCAACCATCCTCCCATCCCACCATCCCATCCCCTGTTGGGGGGGTATGTAGGGAGGGAACTCAATTAGGTCCTGGGGCTGAGTTTCCCCACACCACCAGACCCACCTTTTAGGGGACAGGGGCCAGCCCCTCTCTGCGGCAATACTGTCAACTCGAGGGGCCCTGGAACCCTCCCCTCCCCCCACGGAAGCCCCTCCACCTGGGGGAGGGGTCGACGGAGCAAGTGCAAAGGAAGCAGATGTTGGTCCCTGAGTTTTATTTTCGGGGATGGGGTTGGGGAAAGAGTTGCAAGTGGGGGCATGTTTGAGGAGCCCCCCAGGGCCCTTAGTGGCGGATGGGATGGGATAAGGGACGCGGATCAGAGCACAGGCAAAAGGGAGCGGGGTTGGGTGGCTCTGAGAGACCTAGGCTCAAAGTTTGGCTCCCCCTCAACTCTGGGCTCTTTGGCATCCAGCTGAAGGCCAAGGGTGGGGGCAGCCCTATGGGCGGTGAGGTAACCGGAATCGGGAGGGGGGATCGGGCTCTTGGAGCCAGCTCCTCCCACGTCCCCCCCCCCCCCGCCCCTGGTCTGCACCCTAACCCTGGAAGCAGGGAGGGGCGAGTCCCCCACTCGTCCCCACCTTGCCTCCAGGCCAGGCACCCAGCGGCCGCGAGCCGGCAGAAGGGAAAGACAAACAAAACTGAGTGCGAAGGCGGGCGGCGGGGGTGCTAACCCAAAAGAAGAACTTTAGCAGCAGGCAGCTTGGCGGGGCGGGGACCGAGGCTGGGGTCCTGGCTCGGCGGGCACGGGGCGGGGCGGGGCGGGGCGGGGCGGGGCGGGGCGGGGCGGGGCGGGGCGGGGCGGGGATTCCGAGGCCGGCGGTACCAGGGGCACGCCAAGTAGCAGCTGGTTAAAAAGACCGAACTTACATTCGTGGTGTGACGGCTGCAGGGGTGGGGTAGTGGGAGGACGGGCCCTGGGGCGGGGGATAGGACTGGAGTGGGCAACAGGGGTCCCTAACAATTAGAAACCTGCGACAGGGTCTCGAGTGCGCTCCGGGTTTGGGCTGCTAAATTTGCAGTCCGGAGAGTGGATGAAGTGTGCTGGAGGCTGAGGAGTGTGCGCGTGCGTGTGCGTGGGTAGTCATTCCCCCAACCCACAGCCTGTGCAGGATCCGAGGGGAAGTGGTGAGTGACGGGAAACCCTAGGGAAAGGAGAGGGTTAGGGAGGGTTTCCCAGCTCCTTCCCCACCTCTTTTTGGGTGGACTCAGGGGCCTCCCAGGCTGGGAAGTCCACCGAGTATGTGTGGGGTTATCTGAGGGAGATGGTCCTCAGCCTGGGGGCCTCTCCCTTAGGGAGAAGGATGCCTTAAAAGTCAGACGCTATGGGGTGGGTACGGCTCCTGACTCTCCGGTTAGGACTCTCCCATATCTAAGTGGAGATTGGGGTACAGCAAATGTTACAGATCATTAGATGTCTAGACTTCACCTCACAACTGTCACATCAACTCAAGGCCAGCAACAAATACAGCATCTTTGTCCCCAGCCCGAGAACACCCCAACCTCCAATGGGAACCACATACTCCTCCAACATGGCTCCTTCCCCAAACTGCCCATTAACACAGCTCCTGTTGTCCTCCACGGTGGCCCAGGCTCCCCCAACCCCTGCCTGAATAGACAGCACCACCCTGCCCCAGAAAAAGAGACCAAGGCAGGGCAGAGGACAGAGGTAGGAAGGAGGGAGCCAGGACCGGCCTGGCCCACAGGTGCCGACCCACAACCCACTGGGAAGGACTGTTTTCCCTCAAACTAGAAATTCGGAGAGAGATTATTGGGCTCAGGGTTAGTGGTTGGGATGAATTCTGAGTGGTTATTGCTATGGCCCAAGCTGCCTTGAGTGTATGGGGTGCGTATTAATTATGAAGAATTTATTACAGCGTTTTCCACTTATCTAGAGTCCTCAGGACACACACCCCTCTCCCTCTAAGAAAATACTGGCCCTATTAGGCAGCCCTACTCCACACGCAAGGAAAAACACCAATAGTTCCACATACCCCAGCTCACCACAGCAATGTGTACACACACACACACACACACACACACACACACACACACCCCACCACCACCACCACCACCACCACCACCACCACCACCACCACCACCACTACCACCGCTCACTAGCAGCTAGCATTCTAAGCAGCTTCCTAGCTGGTGTATCTGCTGAAGAGCTGCCTTGCTTTGAACCTGGACAGGTAATGCAGAAGAGGTTAGGTCACCAGCTCTTCCCAGATACTGCTCTCTCTCTCTCTCTCTCTCTCTCTCTCTCTCTCTCTCTCTCTCTCTCTCTCTCTCTGTGTGTGTGTGTGTGTCCAACAATTAACAATTTGGAGAATTCACATTTAAAAAAAATTGGGGGGCTGGGGATTTAGCTCAGTGGTAGAGCGCTTACCTAGGAAGCGCAAGGCCCTGGGTTCGGTCCCCAGCTCCGAAAAAAAGAACCAAAAAAAAAAAAAAATTGGAAGACAGTAGCAAGGACTGGTTTTGGAGAGGAACTGGGGTGGGGTTTCCCTTACAGGAAATTTACTGTCACTGCTTGGTCTCTTTATGTGAGTTGGTGACACCCTCACAAAGTCCCCAGTCAATGCTCAGCAAGTGATCTCTGCTCTCTGTGAGCCTGACCCCCTAGGACCTTCCAGCGGGGCCAAAATCAGGAGTGCAAGCATCTGCCACCTACCATATCTTGGTCAGTCAGCTCTGTCTTCATTGCTACTGAACGGTACTTGGGGCCATGTGAGATCAAGGGGGCGACCCCAGTTCTCTGGGGTACCTCCTATATGACAGCAGTCCCATGACAAGAGTCCATAGGGACAGAGACAACCCTCTCTTCCAAAAGGGACCAGTAGAGAAACTACGCCCAGACCAAAACATTAAAAGACTCCTATGGAACAAGACCACAGTTACTTGGCATCGGCAGATTTCTGCCAGTTGCGTTCTTGTGAGGAGAACATCTGATTAGTCCATCAAATGCAGTAGCGTTGGGGTCTCTCATAGGTTAGTATGGGGTTTAAGTGAGTTCATTTTGTCAAGTATTCAGATCATAGTCTGCCTCACAGAAAGCATTGTGTGCCAATGTTGAGCTTACACTACAGGATACCTGAAGACACCCGGCAGCAGGCATGTGTGCCAAGTACGAAGCCACCATGCTGCAGGCATGGCCAGGAGCACTGCCTACCAGCAAAGCTGACTCTGAAAAGGCCATGTACTTCGTGCACTTTGGTCTGCTCTCTGGGAAACTACAAAGCAAAAGCTTCTGCCGCCAATGCAGGCTCACAGACAGCCCTGCCACTCCTGGGAGTCAGAGAGGCCTCCCTAAGCCGTGTAAAGCTCCACCCAGTTCCACAAGATCACAGTGGAGACTGGAGCAGTTTGCAAGTCAACATGGCCCCTCCCCAAAGACGCATCTGTCAGGATGACCTCCAATTGCCCTTAATGGCTTACAAACTCCTCCACCACAGAGGCCAATGCAAAGGGATGCCTTCTGGAATGCCAGACATTTTGAATGGTGGCCTTGTTTTAAAGGACTCCTACCTTCCCTGGGTGGGGTGGGGGTGTCCTTTGTGACTGAGAGGTGGGGGTGCAAGTCCCTGTTCCTAAGAGCTCGAGAAACAGCAGTGTTTAAATAATGCTAAAACTGAGGCTCAAGCCAGTGCCATTATCTTTGATAAGTCGTAAGGCACTTGGGGATCTCAGGGACAGCTATAGTCAAAGGCAGGACTCTGCTCAGGTCTGATGGTGGAACTCTCAGAAAGGAATGCCAAAGAGCAGAGTGCCATGGAATCCCAGTGCTAACTACGGAGAAGTTGAACAAGGAGAAGCCATGCTATTGCATAGCGTTGGAGGGCAGAGGGAAAGGGGTGCGGGGCAGTGCTGAAAGCAGGGCGGGGCTGCTGTGTATCCCCACCCCTCGCCTGCCTTTGTGCTTTGTGTGTCTGTTCTTTCTCAAGGAGCCTCCCAGGACCCCCCTCCCCAACTCCTGCCTGGGTAGAGCCATCCCTAACAGCCCAGAGGGCAACAGAGACCTGGGATTGAGGACTTTCAGAAGTGAGCATCTGGGCTTGAGGATTGGAACATGGGTCTGATTTTGGTTGCTACATGGAAAAGATTCCCTTAGCCCAGGCATTAGAGAAGTAAGCTGTGACTGTGGGGACTGACTTGCAGAACTGCTGGGCCACATCACAATGTTGGCCATGGGCATCCATGGATAGCTTGTCCTGGGCACTGCCCACTAGGTATAAGCACCCCAGACTGGTCCAGGGGCCTAAGACTAAAACCAGGAGGAAGTTGATGGGGCACAGGGTTGAGAGGAAACAGAGGTCAGAGGAGAAATGCATAAGAGCAAAACAAGACCAGGAAACTACCAAAGACAGCGCGCATGCCCATACACACACACACACACACACACACACACACACACACGCACGCACGCACACGCACACACGCGCACACACACATATGTGCACGCAAGCACGCACGCACAGCTGCACGCACAGCTGCACGCACAGCTGCACGCACAGCTGCAGCACCGTTTAACGTCAGTAGGTGCTGGTCACACCAGGGTCTATGCAAATGGTATTCTCTGGAATTGTGCATGACAGTCTGAGCCTCCATCCCTGACAGCCCTAAGCACACTCATGTTCACATGTATGCCTCACAAGCTCACCAAAACACACGGTTTGCAAACTCCAGTTCTTCCGCTCCTTAGATTGGCACCACCGTTTCTGATAGCCTCCTCACCACCACCACTCCCCAAACCTTGCTGGTTGGCATGGGCAGGGGTCCCTGCAGTGACAGGTTGGGAAACTGAGGTGGTCAGAAGAGGGAGGGGCAGTCAGGTATCTGCCCATAACCTCTGGATCCTCTTTTGGCCTGCCAACCTTGTGTTATGTCTACACCACACCCTGGGTACCTCCAGGAGGGGCCTCCTGAGAGTGGCAGATCAGAACAGTCTGTCTAGGACTTGTTCTGAAATAAAATGTCCCTGTGCCCAGGGTCTGGTAGGTTCCGCTTCCTTTATCACTCTCCATATTGCCTACAGGCTGGGTCCTGGAGAACCCCTCTATCCATACCCAGCTCCTGAAAGTCTCAGAATAGTCAAGCCTCTCAGCGAATGACATATGGGAGTCTTGGGGGACGGTGCGAGTGACCGTGGACAGCGAAAACGCTTGTAAGATGTGGCAGGGAAGGGACTCTGACCTTGGTGGTGGTGGTGGTGGTGACATGAGAAATGTTCCCTAAGTCATGGGACTGCCCTCTCCCTATCCCTGAATATAGACACCCTCGCATCACACCCAAGCCGAGTTTGACCAGACTCCATCACATTCTACCCAGGCCGACTAGACAGACAAAGACGCACGCCTGCGGAGAAAGTCCGATTCTCCCACCAACCCAATCCTTCAGGGGTGGATCAGACCCTGACCCACCAAGACATCACAGAGTAAACAGAACCTGACCCCCAGTCGGACTGCCTCAGAACACCTCAGCTCCCCTATGCCTTGGTCTCCCCTGGATTCTGGAGCCCCTAGTTGCTCCACCTCCACCTCCTATCCAACTGCACCAGCGCACCACCCCTCCCTGCACCAGTTTGGCTGGCCCCTAGCAAAGGAGCCCACCCGAGAGGCCAAGCCTCTGAGGACACAGCCTCTATGGGGTTTGGAGTTTTACAGTATCGCGGGCCAACCTTCAAGGGGGGCGTATTGCACATGGGTGGGATGGGCTGTGTGACCTGTGATTATTGCGTCCTGGGAAGGAACCTTGGTCTCTGTCTGCTCCCCAGCCCCCCCCACCTGCCCCCTCCAGGAGGGGGGGGAGCCCAGCCTAGGTCTTGTGGGTGAACCGTGCCCACACCTGCTGCAGCTGGGACCGCGAGATGCGGAGCACCGAGGGCACGAGTCTGTGGTTGCCGGCGGCCAGGGGCGCGTGGCGCCGGTGGGGCGCACGAACGGGGCTGCTCTCAGCCGAGCGGCTGCGCTGAATGAGGGAACCGGAGGAGCCTGAGGAGCCGCCGCCGCCGGGGTGAGGGTAGTGCTCCGTCTCCAGCGTGGAGGAGGAGAATACGGAGGACGCCAGTCGTCGCAGGGGGCTGTACCGCGGGAGGGAGTGCCCCGAGAGTCTGTCCTCCTCCAACTGAAAGAGACCAAGAGAGTGGAGGAAAAAGAGGCGTCAGGCACAGACTGGACAGCTCTTCTCGGGGGCCACCCACCGCTCACAGCCCCTGCGGCACCGGCGTCCCTGGCAGGGGGCAGATGGCGCAGGAGGAGGGGGCTACAGGCTGCCCTCCCAAGGTCCAGCCTCGGAACCTCCAGCACCCTGCCTGACTCCTCCTCTCACAGCACCGTCTCTGGGCGAGAGACCTTGGTCACTCACCTCGTCCGGGAAGCCTTGGGCTTAGCCCCATCTAGCATGAGGCTCCCTCTGGGCTGCAGCCTTCCGGTTAGGAAGGCCCCTCTGTCGCT
Source organism: Rattus norvegicus (assembly GCF_021556685.1). Lineage (NCBI taxonomy): Eukaryota > Metazoa > Chordata > Mammalia > Rodentia > Muridae > Rattus > Rattus norvegicus. Next base: position 29,712,664 of record NC_141542.1, on the reverse strand, counting down.
GCTCCTAGCCAAGTGCCGCCCCTTACTAACCCAAACATACTTCCAAGTTTCTCCAGATCATTTAAAAAACAAAAACAAAAAAAAAAACCAAAAAAACATTTGTGGTGCTGGAGCGAATACAGGGTCTCATGATTAAGCAAGTGTTTTGTAAATGAGCTGTGACCCCCCCCCCAGTTCTCCTTGTGAGGTCTAAAAAAGCAGCTGCGCTCCTCCCTTCCTCCCTCCTTAGCACCCTCTGCCTCCTCACCGGAGGCATCAGGATGTCAGGGACAAGGGTTGGACCCTGAAGTCCAAGTATTCCCGTTTTATTTGCAAGAAGTCAAGAGAACATGTTTAATCGTTTGCTTTGCAGTTCTGGGGTTGTGCCGCTAGGCAATCTCCCCACCAGGAGAGCTTTTTTGGGTTGGTTTTGTTGAGGTAGTGTCTCACTCTGTAGCTCACACTGTCCTAAAACTCACTATGTAGCCCAGGCTGGCCCCTAACTCTTGGCAATCCTCCTGCCTGCCTTCCATGACGTGCATTACTCCCGATGCCAGCCCAAAAGATACTTCTATCCCTTACTGCCAGTGACCCTTGACCTCAGTTCTCTGCTCTTCAAGTGCTTACCCTGGAAAACGGGTAAAAGTGGCCCCCACCTCCTGGGGTTAGAGGACTAGAGATGGAGCTCTTACAGCACAGAGGGGCTGTGTGTTCAGGAGCCCTTTTAACAGAATGAAAACAAGCCCAGACGGTTGCGGGGTGGGGGTGGGGCAGCTACAAAGCTAGTGGTAGCCACAAGAATCCTGTCTTTGTGCCTTCCCATCCCCGAAGGGGCAGGGAACACTTGCTGAGCACACGAGGATGTCATGGCACAGTGGCCTGGTGTCCCCAGACTTTGCCTATTCTTATCTCTAGCTCTCCCTGGGACAGAGGCCAGTTTAGCTCACAGTATGGCCCCAAGGACTGGCTGGACCAGCTCTAGGGGAATTCGGAAAGGGTCTGGAGCCACTGAGCGAGCTCCGGCATGCCTTGCTGGTGTCAGATGGGTAGGGGGTCACAAGAGACCTCCTTCATGGAGGGAGGGGCAGGGGGAACATCCTCACACCTTCATCTCCGCCACCCTGGACAGTTAGCTTTCTCTGTCAGCGTCTCTGGGGGCCGAATTCGGATTCCTTATTCCCCAGTGGATTAAGCCACACCTAGAACAACCAATGTACCCATAGGTCCCTCACACAGTACCCGTGGGGGCCTTGAATTCAACACCCACTTTGCTCTCCATCAAAGGGGTCTTAGAGGCTCAATTTGGATCCCGGCATGTTCCTCCCGTTCCAGGCCAGGCAGACAGCAGTTGTGACCCACTTGTCCTCAATGCCCACTGTGAAGTCAACTTTGTGTGGACATCCCAGTTCCTCTTCCCCCAATAGGTCCCTAGAGCAGATATAAGTGCTTCGTTTCTCTTGCCGGCCCTGTTGGTAAGTGCCCATCGTCCAGATCATGTGACTCCCAGCTCTCACTGATCCTGTGAGCTTTGAGCTGGGACAGAACGAAGCCTTGCTCACCTTGACCCCTAGGCCCAGCACACTGTCCAGCTTGTAATGAGGCAGTGTTTGATGGCTTCCCAGCAAAAGTCTGTGTGTTTAAGGAATGCTCACCCAGTGTCCTATTAGCTTCGGACAGCCTACAAAGACTACAGTCATCACTAATCACACACTCTGCCTGTATCCCCTCTGCCCAAGCTGAGCTGTCACCGTGGCTCCTGCTAATTTGCACCTGAGCCACCCTCAGAAGAGACAGGTATTCACGCTTGCACACGTTGTACACCAGGGAGCAACCCAACGCCTAGCACCACCTGCTCCCAAGCCGTTCGCACATCAGACTCAACTTGCAGCACCAGGTCTGGGGGGAGTCCTCAAAGGAAGGTGGTGGAGAATTGGGGGGTCCTCTCTAGTCATCCAGGAGTGGGGAAGAGTCTCACAGGTCTATTGCAATGTGCCACAAAGCATGCAGCCCCTGCCTAACCCAAGGCCACCCCAACACTGAAGCGAACACAGCCACATTTGCTCGCTCTGCGGCCAAGAACAAAGGTCTCGTCTCATCCTGAATACAGAACGTGTCCTGTCCCATCTGTTTTGCCCGTGGGTACCCAAAGGCCACTCACTGTGCACACTGACATTCCATCAGGTACATCTGGCACTGAGGGCCGGCCAGCTGGTGTGGCATGCATGTGTATGGACACATTTGAATGCTCTCTGACCCTGCGCAGATTGTCCGCTCCTCTGACCTGCCTTTGCTACTCTGTCTTCAACACACGCGTCTTAGATCTGGTGGCTCCCAGCAGAGACCCTGACCCAGCTGCCTGCTTGCAAGCCCCAGCTCTACCAATTGGCAGCTCCAGCCAGAAAGCTTGCTTATTTATTGGGGTTACTACCTGAGGCTGTTTCCCCCCTTGTAAGTCAAGGCTGCGACTAGTGTTGCTTCTTAGGCACAGTCAGTCACATCCATCTGTCTGCAAATGCTCTGGTGTCCCCTGTCGGTAGTCATCACTGTAAGATTTCCCATCACTCATTATTCTCCCTGGTCTAGCTCCCACACACAGATGCGATGGTGTGCACAGATGTGCACATCCACACAGCGATGCACACTCAAGATCAGTGGGCTCAGAAAAGCACACACAAAACTGTAGAA